>NW_008802257.1:0-614 GCF_000699145.1 Aptenodytes forsteri | reverse complement strand
GGCGTGGGGGGGGGGGGGAGGCGGGGGGGAAGGAAAAAAAAAGAAAGAAGAAAAAACCCTTGTCAACATGATCTCAGCAAGGGGAGTTCGACATGGCCAGCAAGGAGAAAACCCTCGCTGACAAATGAAAGATAGCTGGGCTTCAACCAAATGAGCATCAGGGGTCAAGGATGAAGGAAGGACCCTTCATGCACTGCCAACCGTGATAAAAAGGAGAGAGAAGAAACCAATGCACCATAACGTAATGAGGCATGGCACTCACCGAGGCTGCTGGGACCCTGTTGACTATGTCCATCACATCCATAAAAGAGACACAGTCCGCCACAAACTGCCACCTGGGCTTTGCCACCCAGGGATTTCCATAGTCAGCCACCCGAGCCTGGACAGCCAGGGGTAGGAACCCACCACCCGGACCGATGCCTCCATGGGCATCACACAACCGCACGGCAAACACAAGTTTGCACACACGCACCGCTGTGCCACGCACGCACCGCACGCGTGCTTGGCATTCCCATCTCCCACAGAGCTTTTAATAGTTCTGAAAAGGATGGGAACACACCCTACCACAGGGTAGTGCAAAGCTTCAAATACCCCAGCTCCGCCCTGCAGGACCC
>NW_008802256.1:0-614 GCF_000699145.1 Aptenodytes forsteri | reverse complement strand
TGTTGCCCTGGAAGGGGATGTCCTGGGCTTCATTTACATTTGGCGGAAGAGCAGGACGTGTCCAGGGAAGAACCCCCAGCAGATCCAGCTTCATGCTCACCAGTGACTGGGAGAGAAACAGCAAGATCCGACGTTAGTTCAACAGCAGACCTAGCCCGAGAAGTCCATGGACAACTATCAAGTGTGACAGGACACTGTAAAGACCTGGAGGGACTTAAGCCCGCCAGAGGAAACAAAGGATGAAGGGGACACGCGCAAAGGAAGAAGGAAGATTTTCCATGTTTGACCATCAGGCAACTCGCTTTCTAAAGCCCGCGAAGGAAATTCCAGAGGCTGTGCACAACAAACCAACCCACGCAAAACCCCCAAATGGCATCTGCTTACACTTCAGACCCCCGAGAGCTCTTTGCCTTCAAGTGCCCCATTGTCCTTGGAAGTTCGAAAGAGGGCTTCTGTGGAGCACAAGGTTTTCAACCAGCTTCTGCAGGAGGAATGCCTCCTGCCCAAAACAGGTCAGGATCGTCTGTCTTTGAACAGGCAGAGCTCCTCTGTCAAAGCCAGCCCAAGGAAATCTCCCAGCACAGCACAGATCCATCCTTCCCGGGTGGAGATAG
>NW_008802255.1:0-614 GCF_000699145.1 Aptenodytes forsteri | reverse complement strand
GCTCTTGGAATGAAAGCTTAACCTCCAAGTCAAGCCAACCATCCCTATTTCAAGTACTTACAGAAATACAGCCATCCTACTGTGAGGTATTCATGATCTATACCTTCTTCAAAGGGAACAGTGTTCATCAGAAGAAAGATGTAGTGTGAGCTTTCATCTCAGAGCAGGAAAGTTCCCGAAACATGTCCTACTTCCTGATGTAGGGAGAAATAGGATTTGTACCAGAGGTACTGGTTTGTCAGTAAGAGTGAGGCACGTATTTAAATCCTTTCTGTCATATGCCATGACAGTCCGCCTGCAGTGGAGGAGCCAAACTCCCAAGAGGACAAAGAGGAAGCTTACAAATATTTAAATACTTTGTGTTGTGTGCTCTTCTTTCAAGACCTGAAGTTTGTGCCTTTCCCAGGTAGTGTGATGACAATGTTCAGGAATAGAGCATGCCTGTAAGTCGTGCAGGCAGGCCAGGTCATTTGCTCAAACGCAAATGCACGCTTGTAGCAGACAGGCGGAGGTTCGGGCATTGCCAGTCATACAGTACCTGCAGTTGCTCAGGGACTGGTTGCAGAACCCGTGGAGGAAGGCAGCAGGGAGGGGTCCTTGAGCCAGACAAGCAC
>NW_008802254.1:0-613 GCF_000699145.1 Aptenodytes forsteri | reverse complement strand
AAAGTAATTTAGCTCTGAAAGAGCTCAGAAAAGAGCAGCTCAAATGTTCAAAGTCTGCCAAAATCAAAGTCTTACAGAGGAGAGTGATTGCCAGCTTTAAAAATGTGTTTCCGCCTACCTGTAATGATACAAAAGCTACATAAGAGAAAAAAATTCAGTAAATCCATAGCTGCTTCTTCAATGTATTAAAAAAATGCTTTTAGATTTTTTGAAACTAAAAGCAAAATGTAGCAGTTGTTTTAGATTTTTGCTTTTCTGGAAGATAATATTATGCTTTTCTAGTATTTTTATATACTTTAAATTCTCTTTAGTGCCGTGGAGTACTAAATTAGAAAATCTCTCAAACCATTTCTAAAGAAATAGCAGTGTTGGATGTTTCATAAGATAACCATCGGAGCAACTTATTACCATATACCTAAATTAAAGAAGGCTCCAAGAAAGGACAGTTGAAGTAGCTTATATTTTCCACAAGTTACAAGGTCACATACAAACCATTACTGCAGAGCAGCCGTTTACAATCATGCTTTTCTAAGAGCAGTTTGGTTATGTACTATACTCCTACTCACATTAGCCTCAGTAAATACCTCCTAAATAGCTTAGCAGCTCAGGTTTC
>NW_008802253.1:0-613 GCF_000699145.1 Aptenodytes forsteri | reverse complement strand
TCCATCTCACTGTCTGCTTTTCTAGCCAACAGTCATCAGTTTGTCTAAGTGCAGAAGACAGTGTCAACATCCCTTCTGAAGCTGAGCTAAATGACATCCAATGCCCTCTCCTCATCCACCAAGATACTCATTTTACCAAAGACAGCTATCAGTTGGTCAGACATGATTTGCCCTTTGCAAATCCATGCAGAGTACTCCTAGTCACCTTCCTGTCCCTCCTGTATTCAGAAGTGGTTCCTGGGATTATTTGCTCCATCACCTTTCCTCGGATGGAGGTGAGTGACCAGCCTGTAGCTCCCTGGATCCTCTTTCTTGCCTCTCTTGGAGATAGGGACAACATTTGCATTCTTCCAGATCTCAGGAACTTGCCCTGATCATCATGACCTTTCAGAGATTACCAAGAGTGGCCTTGCAGTGACACCAGTCAGCTCCCTCAGCCCTTGTGGGTGCATCCCATCAGGTCCATGGACTTACCTATGTCCCGTTTGTTTAAACACTCCCCAACCTGATTCTCTGCACCAAGGATAAGCCCGCCTCGCCCTGGACTCTCCCATTGGTCTCAGGAATCTTACCCATGAAGACCGAGGTGAAGAAGGCATTCAGTACTTCAGCC
>NW_008802252.1:0-613 GCF_000699145.1 Aptenodytes forsteri | reverse complement strand
GCCCCCCCCCCGGGGCTGCCAGCCCCTGGGGCTGGCAGCGGCCGTGTCCCCCCGCCCGGCAGCGGGACCGTGCCAGCAGATGGGCTCCCGGCGTCCAGATGCTGTCACCGGGAAGTCCTGTCAGGGGTTGCTGGCCGGGGTCTCGTTCTCGCCTGTCAGACTTGACATCTTCAGCGTATAATTAAATGCCAGGACGCGAGCAGCAGAGCAGGTGCATGCTAATGAGGAGATCAATTTTAATTATGATTTTAATTAAACACCCAATCCGGTAGGAAATATGACAAGCAGGCTAGAAATGCAAAACTTATAATGGGGAAAAAGAATGGCGAGAGAAAGGGAAGAGGGAAACGAGGCCTGTGCACAAGCAGAGCGCTGGGGAAACCGCTTCGTTAAGCCCAAGCGGCTAACGGGCAGGGGCGAGGGGCGTCCTGCTCGGGCCCCAGGAGCCCACGGGCTTTCTGCCCGGGCAGGCGGTACGTTCCCAGCTGGAAACGGGAGATCGTAACTCATTCTCCAGTCAATGGGGCATGGGTGAAGCCCCTCCGGGTCTTCATTTCCCCTCTGCAGAGCACTTGCAGCTACCCTTCCCTGCTCCCCGCAAGCCACCCAAACG
>NW_008802251.1:0-613 GCF_000699145.1 Aptenodytes forsteri | reverse complement strand
ATAGGCAAGTACCGCTTCAGCATGGCCAGAAGTGCCATCAACAAACACAGTGATTTTCCATAGAATATTTACAGCCTGTACCCCAAGGTCCCATAAAGGTTAAGGTTTTTAATTTGTGAGGGAAAATCCGTAGGAAACATTGGTTTTACTCAGAAATGGGTTACTTGTAGCTTTGATAATGATTTGCAAGTATATGAGAGGCCATGTAACTAACTTTGGTTTTGACTCCTAAATTACCGTGCAAAGCATCTTTACTGAGGCTGTGCTTTTTTCCCCATATATGAAGGGATGCTCCTACACAATCCTCTGAGAGCCTGCCCTCACTCCTCAGTCTGCCTGTTTTCTCTCTTTTCTCTCTGTGTTGAAGTGTGCATCTGGCCGTATGTGCATGTATCTATGTATTATACAGGTGTGTTTCTATGTGTGTACCTGTTGGGGATGCATGTGCATGTTTAGCCTCGCTACTGGTTGGCCCTGGGGCATGAAACCGTGGCAGCCTTGCCTCCGTCAGGCTGCCAGAATCAGCAGCTCCCAACAGGAACCTTTTGCACTTTTCATTTCCTAGCTTTTCTCTCTCTTAGGTCTTTATCAGTTATTCAACTTTTCAGGCATT
>NW_008802250.1:0-613 GCF_000699145.1 Aptenodytes forsteri | reverse complement strand
AAAAAAAAAAAAAAAGTTTTGCAGTAAAGATTAGCATATCCTCACCATGCGGCTTAAATCAGGGTGTCTTGTAGATACCAGCAGTGGAGATCTCCATCTCTCTGTCTTTCCTCCTCAACCTCATAGCTCAAAATATCCTTTGATCTCATTGTGAGGTTCAGAACTTTATCTGAAAAACATTATTCAGCACCGGCAGCTTCAGCATAATGAAAGATGGGGCGTTGTTTTGGGCTAAAAGCCAAGTGGAAGCGAAAGACAAGTTAGAGATTTTCTGCCCACATCCTGTATAGATTGCAACCAAGCTATCTTCATTAGGACTACTTAAGGTGAAAGCTATTGCCCACGTTGAGCAATAGTATAGTTTTGGTTGTTCCTATAGATATGAACATAAAGGGGTCATGTATTTGCTTCTGTAAATCTTGAGAGTGAGTGTGTCAATGCAGTGCTAGGTGTAAGCATGAGGGGGATGGAAGGGAGGGTGGGGATTTTGCATCCAGGTGCATAAACACACTTGTGTTTCTGTGTGGTTGCATGTGTGTACATATAACTGCGTGCCTGTATCTCTGAATGATTGTTTATGTGAGTGGTTTAAATATGCGCGCTTCTGAATAAG
>NW_008802249.1:0-613 GCF_000699145.1 Aptenodytes forsteri | reverse complement strand
TGGGAAAGGAGAAACCCCATTTCCCTCCCTCCATCCCCCAGAAGACTGTGAGCATTTTCTCACCTCCCCATGGGAGGAGGGTAGATCTTGCATGGGGGACAGTTTCCCTTTGTCTCTGCCAAGCTGGGAGTGGCGAGACCCCCATTTTTGCCCCTAGCACAGCCCTGCACCACCCCAGGAAACACAGGGACCTCTCAAAGAGCACTGTCCCTGTGTCCTTCTCCTTGCCTTTGCCCTTGCTGATGTGCTGTGCCCTTGGTACGGCACTGGCCTGTGACACTTGTGTCCATGAAAAGGCAGAGGGGTAGGAGTGGGAGAAGCAGAGAAAGCCCTGAAACGGGACTGAAAACAGAGCGGGGCTGTCCACACAGGGCTTCACTGCAGCCAGCACAGCAGCCTGTGGGGGGTTGTGTGGAAACGGGAAACGTTACAGGAAACACCCCCATTAGAGGTGAAGCCTGTCCATGGGCCTGCTAAGGAGGGGAGGAGGGCTGGGCAAAAGGACCTGCCTGCAGCACTGCTGGGATCAGCCCGTGGTGTGTGGTGACGGCTGGACTCTCCCAAGGCCTGCCAACACTCCCCTCCAGCTCCTGCACCCTGGGCCGTGGTCCAG
>NW_008802248.1:0-613 GCF_000699145.1 Aptenodytes forsteri | reverse complement strand
AACATTTGTTCAGGGTGTAGAGCAAATTTGTGATCATTTACATCATTTACATGTTTGACCCTTGTGATTATCTCAGTTCCATCTTGAAGCTGTCAGCGTGCATGACTCTTTGTATTCCTTCACTATTAACTGAAACAATATGAACACGCAAAATGTTTAGACTGGGTCAGTACTCTCCTACAAAGTAAGAGTGAGCCGTGTTTTGTTCAGACTTTCTGACTTGCTATCATTATTGTAAAAAACATTGGGGGTGGGGTACACAGACCCTGCAGTCTATCCCCCATTCCAAAATCATAGACAAAAAGCAATGCTATTCAATTGATCTAAATAACAGCAACAATAACCTCTCTTTTGCTGGCAGTCTCACAGAGCTTCCAGCAGTGAGGGATCTGACAAATGCAGAAATGTTAAGCAGAGCAAAAGAGCTACATGACGAACTGGGAAGGTCACACTGAGTGGCATCCCCTTGTCTGAGGATCTTCTACATGTTAACACATGCATCATCCTCCTGTCTGAAGGGAAAAGGGTTTGGGGGATTTTTAAGCCAAACAACAGTTTTAGATTGACCCATTTCCTCCTTTTATATGATGAACATTATTATGGTGTTAAGGAT
>NW_008802247.1:0-613 GCF_000699145.1 Aptenodytes forsteri | reverse complement strand
AAATAATTCCTGGGCATGTTTTTGTTGAAGTTTATACATTCGTTCTTCCAAATTAATTTGGGAGCAAGCTGAGTAGGGCTTGATTAGAAAGAACCACAGTGTTTTGGCATGCCTACTTAAATAGAGCTCAAAGCAAGGTGGTGCTCTGCAGCACCACTACTCATGCAGCTGAGCTTGCTCCTGCTGACGAGCCCAGTTGTGCTGATTCACAGATGGAAGGATGTAAACACAAAAACAACCCTGACATCTCCTGTCACATATGAATAAACCACATAATACCTTTTCCAAATGCATAAGGCTTGTGAGGGCACAAGTGGTACGATGTCTTGACTGTGTCCTTTTACCATGCTTTGTGTTGTCTTGATCCGTTCTACCTCTCGCTTGTGCACGTGCCAGGGATTCCTGACGCCAGTGCTGATCAGAGCACAGCTAAATTCCACGTCACTGGCTGCAGCCAAACTTAGAATTGGTGTCTGCCTGAATAGCTGTAGTTTGCTCTTTGAGCACGGCATGCCTTAATCGCAGACAGTTTTTAGCCCTTTGGGAAGAGGAGAGGAATGATTAATCTGTTTATAGTATGATATGTAAGTGGGTGTTTTCATTTAAATGACAG
>NW_008802246.1:0-613 GCF_000699145.1 Aptenodytes forsteri | reverse complement strand
CCCTGCCGAAAGCAGGACAGTAGCCTGCTTTTGAAATGAAATGTACTTACTGTGGTTTGTTTCATCACTGAATGCAGCGGTGAAAAGATTATGGACATCTGAAATTAGGTAGGTAAAATACTGCCTTTGTGCGTTCCAGCTTTACAAAATGAGCTAGCCTTTCTGCGTGATAGACATGCCATTTCTACCTCTGAACCAGTCTACAAACTGAGCTCAGTATTTTCAGCAGCATCTCCCTGAAGTTACGCTTCTGTTCTTAGGATAAGTGGTAGTGGTGAAGGATGGCAGAGGATGGCAGGGACCTTCGGTACAAAACTGTGCTTGTATATGCTCATATGGACCTACAGAGACGTGATCTGATTACTGTCACAGGATATCTTCCTATCCAATCCTCTTGTCCCATCAGTCTCTGCCTGGTAAACGAGCCTTTACAGTGGGAGATCATGGAACTTGCTCTTGAGATAACATCCTGGTCCAGAGCATTTTCTGATTTTTACCAGAGCAGAATAGCTCCTTTTTCTTGCATTCACGTACCTGTATGTATTCCAGTTTCCTATAGGAAGTGCTAATGAGAACATTTGTGACAGTACTGAGTCCAGCTCTGGAGCCCTCA
>NW_008802245.1:0-613 GCF_000699145.1 Aptenodytes forsteri | reverse complement strand
GCTGCCGGGTGATTTTAGAGCCTTTAGCTCACACGTGTGCTGGAAGCCAAAGCCACCACGGTCGCCCAGCCCGGCTCCCCTCCGGCCCCGGGCCCTGATTAGCGGGGCTGGAGCAGCCCACGGCGCCCTGATCCTGACATAGAGACGTTTTGTTTGCACCAAGGGTATTTTTATCCTCTTACTGCTGCCCGTTTCCTGTTGAGCTGCGGACGCTTTAGAGCGGCTCTGCGTGGCCGCAGGACGTCTCAGAGCCGGTGGTTGGGTTCCGGGGGATGTCGGGGTGGCTTGAGTTTTGTATTTACTGCGTCTCGGTTTAAAAAAAAAAAAAAAGGCAAAAGGACGGAAAAGTTCAGCCTGATCCCCAAAATTCAGACCCAGCTCGGGTATACGGGATCCCGGTGAGCACGACATCGCTGGCTGCCGCCTCCGTGATGGGGAGCCTTGGCTGCGGTCCGTCGTCGTTAGGGATCGGGGCTTTTTGGGTCTGGATCCTTCACTGCTCCTGGCCCGAGAGGGCTCAGGCTCTGTCCTCACCCGCGCACGAGCAGCTGGAGCGAGGAGGGAGGGAGAAGCACTAATCCGTACGTGAGCTGCAGGGTCCCCAAAAGGCATG
>NW_008802244.1:0-613 GCF_000699145.1 Aptenodytes forsteri | reverse complement strand
AAAAAAAAAAAAAAAGAAAAAAGATACCATGTCAAAGTTTCATCCTGGAAAACTACTCTTCTAACAGAAAAGAGCTTGATATAACTTTTTTAAAGACTGGAAAACTGAAGCTTTTTATCATTGGAATTTTAACAAGATTTTACTTTGAGTATCTGACCTCTTCTCCTTGACCCCCCACTAGTTTTAATAATTTTGTCACTGTTCACTACTGCATCACCTCAAAGACATCATTTAAGGGCAGCTGAATTAATTCTATAACAAAATATAATGGCACTAATAATCTACCAGTTAGCACTTCTGATGCTTTCCTTCCTCAATTGACAACAAGTTGTACCCTAGGAGACACTGTTCTGCTCCTTGAGAAGTATATACTTAATCTGATGGATATTTTAATATTTAGACATGCAATTTTTTTCCTACCGTATCTGAAATTTTGCAATAGTTAATTAAGTCTTGTATCAGGTAGATATTATCAGATATTCCAGTTACTACCTCTCAGTCAAAAATATAGATATTGGACATATTCTCTTAGTATATGTATTTGATCAACACTGCACAAAGTCACAATATGAGATGGACATGTAGTCTAAACAAAAAAGATTAATATCTATCT
>NW_008802243.1:0-613 GCF_000699145.1 Aptenodytes forsteri | reverse complement strand
AAAATCAGCCTTTGGAGTTGTTAATGAAACAGAGTGCCTTGCAGAATAGTTTAGCGAAGTGACAGACCTAAGAGGATTTTAAAATACTACATTTTTCCTTTCCTGGACCAAACCCAAATTCTTGGCACCAATGCACCTTAGTGCCAGTAGGATTCTGCTCCTGTGGGCGTGTTGAAGGCCATGAGGCATGCACTGGTCTGCCAGTGCTGGGTGCACCAGTTCCAGATTGCAATGCAAATGTGAGACATGGTGAATGTTAGTGGGTCTGTCTGCACGCTTGCAGAGATTTTGCAGAAAATGAGACTTACAGACCTAATGTGTTCAGTGTATCATAGGAGCCTAAAAGCGTGCCAGTCTTTTCAGTTTTGTTGGGAAAAGCAGGCAGGTACGTGGCATAAAGGAGACACCACAGTTGAAGGATATGAGGAATGGCTGAGCTAGTAAGTGCTCTCTGATCTCAGCACATCTGTTCCCTTTGAGATAACTTAATGAAACACATAGACACTTTGCACCATCCCCATAGCTCAGCCGTTATCATTGCTATGAAACAGCCCTGAGCTGGAAGAGTTTTCTCTGTCCTTATGTTTAAAGGCGACTGTCAGGTATCCCCCGT
>NW_008802242.1:0-613 GCF_000699145.1 Aptenodytes forsteri | reverse complement strand
CTGTCTGTGTAGCTGTGACCATTTGAAGACTCTATGAATATTGGGGTAGATGTGGGAATCGACATTTAATCTATTTGATTGACAGGTGTATTACAATTTGCTATGACAGTGTACGGACCTATGCCTGGTCATTTTGCTCACACTGACGCCTGGGGATTGCCTTCTACTCCGACAGGAACACGCCATTTTAACTTGGGGCATCACAGTGTACACAGATGTATGTGGATCCGCATCCCCATAGGCACTGTATTGCTCAGGATGCTAACTGTGTATCAAGTGTCTGCCTTCTGCCATCATTTTAGGCAGATTAAGAGTTAATATATATAGTATATAGATATAGTCTAAATATATAATATCTAATAATAGACTATATCTATATTATATATATCTATATCTCTGAGACAGAAATTTTAGTGATCAAAATACTTCAGCTTCATCTGCACCATGGTCTTATCCACTGCTATTGGTGTATCAATCAACACAAGAGGCGTGTAATGATGAATAAGGGTCGGGTGTTTGAGCCGGGCAGTGAGAAATGGGCAAATTTTGTTTCCAGGGAGTAGCTCAAAATAGAAATGAGAGTACACTGGTTATCTTGGCTGAGGCGCTGCTC
>NW_008802241.1:0-613 GCF_000699145.1 Aptenodytes forsteri | reverse complement strand
TTTGGGCATTTTATGCTTTTTCTGGGACAGAGGTCTCCCAAAAGAGAGTGTGTATGAAAATTGTTGCCTTTGAACAGAGCAGCACATGACCAGCCTGCACCAAAGTATGAGATAGGGTTAAAGTTGGTGAAAAGCTGGAAAGTCTAGGAACCATGGCAGAGCAACCCAGCTCTCTCAGTGGGCTGAAAAGAGATGTTTTCTTAGCGGGTTGTGGAAGTGAATTTTCTCCTTTCTGCTTTTGAGGTTAGGAGTGAAGACTCAAGCTTCTGTTGGACTAGTAGTGGAAGTAAACAAATAGTGAAAAGTTCCTTGAAAAAGATGAAGAATTGTAAAATGAATTTATTCTTGGATGGGCAGCAGACATAAAATAATTTGATAGGAAATGTCAGCTGGTAGATCTAAGCGAGGAGAACATCTGAAAGCCAGGAAGTTGAGGATAACTGGTCATTGGTGGAGAAACAAGGCTGCACAAATAATTTCAAATTTTCAGCCGGCTTCCAAAGAGGAGGATGTGGAGAACAAAGTCTGGATGAGGAGAGTGAGCCTGGAGAACATAGTGTTGATGATTACAAAGGGAAAGAGATTGTGGTTTTGTTTCTTTCACTACTAGTCA
>NW_008802240.1:0-612 GCF_000699145.1 Aptenodytes forsteri | reverse complement strand
GGTGCATGTGCAGACAGCTGTGTGCAGCGCTGCTCTCCTGCACCACGGCAAGCTCCCTGCGAGGAGGTGTCAGGGAGAATAAGCTCACATGGCGCATTTCGAGGAGCATACAGCCCCAGCTGGGAGGAACAGACAGACGCTGCCCAGCCATATGGACACACTGGGTGATGCAGAAGCAGGTGCCACAGGATTCAGCCCTGGGGGGCAAGTGCGAAACCTCTCTTCATTCTCCCACTCTGTGTAAAACCGTATTAGAGATATTTCCCTCCTGTAACTATTTTCTGGGGGCAGTAGGGGAAGCGGACAGTCCCAGATGCGTTGCGATTAAAGCTCTGCGTTCATTTCAGTGTAAAGCAGCTGAAACTGTTGCCTGTTTCCTTCCTTTTATGAATCCTGACAAGCAGTATCTCTGCTTACACAGCAACGGCATGAGGACATACTTGCCTGACATAAGGAACATTTAATCAAAACAAGATTCTCTTATTTTTCTCTTGATGCTTTCTGTGCGGGAGTAGATTGATCAGAAAGAAGCTTCAACAGCTCATGGAAATGTCATGAAAATGCTGTATTGTAATACAAAAATATTAACTTTCTTGCTTTAAAAAAAAAAAA
>NW_008802239.1:0-612 GCF_000699145.1 Aptenodytes forsteri | reverse complement strand
CTGGGACGGAGATGTCCTCCAGGCTGGGGCTGGGATGGAGACGTTCCCCAGACTGGGGCAGGGACAGAGACTTTTCTCCAGCCTGGGGCTGGGATGGAGAAGCTCTCCAGGACAGAGGTGTTCCCCAGTGTGGAGCTGAGATGAAGATGCTTTCCAGGGTAGGGGTGGGATTAGAGATGATCTAGGGGTTGGGATGGAGACATCTACCGCTGCGCTGCAGGCAAGGAGCCCAGCCCTGCCATGACGTGGGGCCACGCAGGCAGCCTGGCACGGCCGGGGGGCTGTCCCCTCGCAGCCCAGGCGAGCTGGGCATCCAGCCGGGACCTCCCACGACATCCTTCTCCCGACCCAGCAGACCAGAAGAAAAGAGGGATTTGATGTCCGAAACGGGCCGGGAAAGAGGGCAGCCTGCGGGCAGAGCTGTCTGCAGGCAGCCGGACGCCTGGGTTCTCCTCTCGCCGTCTTCCCCCCCCCAGGAACTCGGTGCGCTTGGTGATCCGTAAGGTCCAGTACGCGCCGGAGCGACCCGGCCCCCAGCCCATGGCAGAGACCACCCGGCAGTTCCTCATGTCGGACAAACCGCTGCACCTCGAGGCGTCCCTGGACAAGGAG
>NW_008802238.1:0-612 GCF_000699145.1 Aptenodytes forsteri | reverse complement strand
AGTGTAGATTTCTTCACAGATAAGAGGCAATGATTAACAAATGTCTTTTCAAATTTGTGGAAACCTGTCAAGAATTATTTTTTAGCTAATTCACAAAAAGGGAATGGTATCAAAAGTGCTGGTGTAGTTAATATGTGCCTTTTGCAGGAAAATTTCCTTCTTCACGTTTTCTGTTGATTCTACCTGTGGGGTTTCTTCCTGCTTTCTCCAGCTCATGCTACCATATGCTCCTTATTCCCTGTTGAATAACTGAATAATCCTTTATATCCTTGTCTCCTTTGTGTAAACAATTTATTAAATTTTCTGGGAGCAGCTATATTACAAGTGATGAGGTTACAACTTTAGGCAGCTCTAGCTGTTCCCACAGGATCAAAATTTTGAATAACATTAAAACTAGCCCGAAGATTCTTGAAGCTGACCTGACACACACCAAGTGACAAAGTGAGCAGCTGGCTACACGCTGCACCCATGATTTCTGGGTAGAGTGGCCCTTCGAGGAAGCAACTCCTCAAGTCAAAGATTGTGGAGACACGCAGCCAAATCCCCGTGCCTCTCTGCTGGGTACGTGAGATTGAAAACACAAACCAACCACTAAAGTAGCTGTTGGGCAGC
>NW_008802237.1:0-612 GCF_000699145.1 Aptenodytes forsteri | reverse complement strand
GTTGAGTGGAAGGAGGGAGGGGGTAGAACTTGGGGCACCAAGAAGTCAGTTCTTCTTCTTGCTAGGTGATTCCTGTTCTAAATGCCAAGTTTCATCTTTGAATGTCAGATGCAGATAATGACTAGCAGGTGGTGTGATACACATACATTTATGCCAATGTATGCCTAAGGCTAGAATCATTGGGTTAAACTTGATTCCTCTGGCAACTTCACACCCAATTCTCACATCTTGTTCTGTTCAGGTAGGACTTTACTGTTTGGGACCTCTTACAGCGTAAAAACCCTCCCTCCATCTGTAGTACAAGAACAGCAGTCATCACTGTTTTTATCAAGTGTATGGA
Source organism: Aptenodytes forsteri (assembly GCF_000699145.1). Lineage (NCBI taxonomy): Eukaryota > Metazoa > Chordata > Aves > Sphenisciformes > Spheniscidae > Aptenodytes > Aptenodytes forsteri. Next base: position 272 of record NW_008802237.1, on the reverse strand, counting down.
TTCTTGGAAACAAATGAAGTTATGTTGGCCAACTTCAAGGGACACAGACAGATCATGAAAGTTACTCAGTGTGCCTGCAGCATGCTCAGTTTGAGTGATGATGTTAACCAGTATTTCACACCATAAATGATATCATACGGACTTTCAGTTGTCCTTTTACACTAATCTTTTCCAAATTACACAGTACACACTGTACACTAAGGGCTACATGTATGCCAAATCTCCAGTTTAAGAGTTCAGCTGTCTATATTGCTGCTATTCTGGAAAAATAC
>NW_008802236.1:0-612 GCF_000699145.1 Aptenodytes forsteri | reverse complement strand
TTTTTTTCTTCTCCCCGATACCTTTTTTTCTTTCAGGCTTACCTTTCTGCATAAAAATGATGTCTGGTTTTGTCTGTCAGATTAGGCCAGTGGTTCTGGGCAGCTCTCCATTGTGTTCAGTTTAATAAGAATTTTAATTCATGCTCCATTATGAACTGGTGTTGGCTTTGATGGGAAAAGGAAGAGTTTGAAAAGAAATATTTGCTGCCCTAAGAAAAGGTCTAATTCATCCAGGGTCGTCTTTTTCCTTAAAGTAACCTGTGATAGGTGTTGAAGTAGGCACCATAATGTGTTTATAAAGTAGACTGGAAAACTTTAGCTCTTTTGAGAATGTGCCACTTCTGTGTGGAGTGTTTTATTCTGGATGATGATTTATTTTATTTGAGTTGGAGGAGTATATACCTTGAACGCATGCGCGCACATACAAACTCTCCCTAGCTTGGATTATTAAATTTCTTTCCTCTTTTATTTGGGAATGAAAGGCTTGCTTTAGATATTGAGAGATGATCATTCTTCTCTATGCTGTCTGGAAACTTTCCAATTCTTTGGTTTCTTCTCTTTCTGTATCCTATAGCTTGTATTTTCTTTTTGTTCTTCTCTTCTGTTTTTTTT
>NW_008802235.1:0-612 GCF_000699145.1 Aptenodytes forsteri | reverse complement strand
GTTTCCTAGAGGACAGGTCACCCTCCCGAGACAGGCTATTGGCTGGGTCCAGTTCTTGTGTCCTCCAGATAAATTCAGATGGGAAGAGGTGGACGGGAAGGGCTGGGAGGGGACAGCCTGGAGCAGCACGGCTTGCTCAGCTCAGTCTAGGTGTATCAGGGAAGTGATGACCTGTTGAAGCAAGAAGGACACTGTTGGTTCAGGAGCAAATGGATCTCACTTGGTATGACTGTGCTTAGGCTGGAAATGAGAAGAAAGTTTCTAATTGTGTCAGAAGAGAGGTTTTGGAGAAGCTTTTTAATAAGACTGGTGGGAGCGAGGCGTTTGGTTGGTTTCTGGGCAGGTTTGTGTGTTTGCTTGAGGTAGATGCAGATGGAGTTCGTGCTCCAGGGAGGCCCTTCTCAATCCTATGTAAAAAAAAAATATAAAGAGAAGAAAATGTATATAATGAAAATGAGTTTGAGGATTCAGGAGAGAATAAGTTGGCCTGGTTTTATTTCTAAATGGCTGTCCCAATACAGAGCCTGTGCTCAAATGAAGGAATCAGTTTTATTCCGAGGTTGATGGTTAAGTGCTGAGAGCGACTGTCCAAGGCCATGGTTACATGGCCCT
>NW_008802234.1:0-611 GCF_000699145.1 Aptenodytes forsteri | reverse complement strand
ATCACTCCTATGCTGAACCTTTGGAGATTCCCGTTCTTAGTTCAGCTCTGCTCAGATAGTGAAGAAAGATTTATTTCATTTATTAATTCTGTGATGTCACTTTATAGGAGGGGATTGTTGCAAACAGCAAGACAGCAAGACAGCTCACTGTCTGCTTTAACCTGGCAAATTAGAGAAATATCTTGTAATTGTCCCTTCAAAGTCAGAAAGTGGTGAAAGAGAGATTATTAGCTTGCCTTTTAAAAAGATCAAGGATTTTCTATGTGTAAAAAGAGTAACTAAAGCCAGCTGCACTAAAAACACACCCAGATGCAGCATCACTGATTTTTCTCCAAAGGAAAATCAAGAAATGGTATTGCCAGCTGTTGAGATTCTGTTGGAAACTCTAGACACAGAGACACCTGTATGGTCTCATGAATACATGACAAACTGTGAATTCAAACTGGCTGCCATCTCCACTGAGCAGCCAAAGGAAAGAAAACCATGCTGATTGTGTGCAATATGGCACACAGCTGATTTTATTTTTTTTTACCCCTGAAAACTTCCAAAGAGTTAGAGCTCCCAGAATTCAAAGTCCAGAAGCTAAGAAGTCCATTGATTCTTTTTTTTTT
>NW_008802233.1:0-611 GCF_000699145.1 Aptenodytes forsteri | reverse complement strand
AGATTAGATTAACTGCTGTCGGTCAGTCCGAATTTCTTCCAGCTTGTAAATTCTCTTGCGGAACCTCAAGAAGTGAAGGGGGGATGTAAGCCTGAATCCTTCTTTTCTAAAACCAGTATGGATAATTGCATCCAAGAATAGCTCTAAGGCTGGCATTCTCTGGGGAGGAGATGCATGGGGAGCCTGAGTGCATAATTTGACACTGGATGTATTGCACAATGGGCACCAGCCCTGAAGCAGAAATGGTCACAGGTAGAGCTGCTGAAAACTCAGTGTCTGTTCTTTAGGGAGAAAAAAAAAAGTTTGCCATGGCGAAAGTCTGATACTGGTTTGGAACTTCGGTCCTGCTGTGTAGCTCCCTGGTCAGGATGCAGTCGTTCAAAAAGAAGGCAAAATGTTTTACTGATTGTGTGGCTGGTCACATCAGGCTGAGTGTAATAAGGACTGGGACAATCCACAGCTCATACTAAACCCATTCAGAATCTTAATGCTTTAATTAATCTAATTGTTCCTGTAGCAAGGCATTAATACTTTCAAATGTGGATCTACCTAAATGGATTTTTTTACAGGGAATTACATATGATTGTATTTTTTAACTCTGTTAAAAAAAA
>NW_008802232.1:0-611 GCF_000699145.1 Aptenodytes forsteri | reverse complement strand
TGCACCTTTGAGCTATATAGTATTGTATGAAGGAACAGTGATAACCCTTCTGCTTAAATAAGCGTGACAGTATAACATCTCTGTTCAGCTGAAACACCAATGAAAGGGATGCTGCAGTGTGAAATGTGTATTACATTGCAGCTGATGGAGTGAGGTTAGCAACCCTGAAGAGGTTTTCAAGAGGACTAGAGTCTTCCCGTATTAAATGAATGATGGGAGGGTTTGTCAGAATTTCTGTTCGCTCCAAAAATTGGAGTTCATTTCTCCTTGGAGCTGCCAGATAATGGGAGCCATCCTAATAATTGCAAAGTACGTCAAGACTCGGTAGTATTTGGGATTTTGAATGTGACATGTGCAACTAAGCAAAAAGAGGCAGGACGCATCCATGCATTTCTGTATTAAAGATTTCTGAGGAAGTAATAAGATGATGTAAAGTTTTTAAGTTAAATATGGGCATCTGCTTGTCTTACTGAAGTTTTTAAACCTTTTTAAATTTTTCCAAAAACGTGTTTGGGAATGGGGGGAAATCTTGTGCCCTGATGCTAACAACAGCTGAAAATCACTCCCCTGCCTGCTGCCGCAGGAAGCACCACTAGCCGTGGTTGTGCTCC
>NW_008802231.1:0-611 GCF_000699145.1 Aptenodytes forsteri | reverse complement strand
TTTTTTTTTCCATTCTGGGAGGGAGATTTTGCTGCTTATATATCAATATGATGGCTTGCAGTGTTCTGGCAAGCTGGAGAAAGGAGATAAGAATGAAAGAAATGCTACATTTCATGACCCAGTGGCTTATGCTCTGTGTGCTTCACTGTGGGCATTTAACAATCACGAGAGAAGGTCTTCTATGCCCCTTAAAATATCCACATCTTTAATGTAAATGAATCAGAACCATTTTTTCATGGTGGGGTCATGCGACTCCAGAGTCAGAGGGGATAACAGTGGGTATATTGTATGTATGGATGAAAAGAGAGAGCCCCAATGCTGCAACAGACACTTAGTAGAGAGAGAGATAATAAGGAGACGGCTAACTAGCCTCATGTGTTTTATTTCTGTGTTACATTTGGTTTCTTTTCTGAATGCCCCTGAAATGAGAGGTGACATGTGCAGGTCAGTAGGGTGCTGAGCCCGGGGCTGGGAGCTGGATCCGTTCTCAGTGCTGCCGCTACCTTACTGGGTGATTTTAGGTACATCTTTTCCTTCTTTGTTTCCATACTAGCTTTTCTCTCTCGCCCAGCCATACCATAAGCGCTTTGGGGAGGGGATCATCTGTCCCT
>NW_008802230.1:0-610 GCF_000699145.1 Aptenodytes forsteri | reverse complement strand
CTCACAGGGCTGCTGGTAACTCTCTCCCTCCCACACCATTCCTAGTTTAAAGCCCTTCTTACCTCATCAGTCATCCTACTGGGAAAGATACTTTTGCCCTGCCTAGTGAAGTGGAACCCATCTCTCCCCAGAAAGACATAGACTCGCAAACAGGCACCCATGGTCATAGAAACCAAAACCAGGTGTGCCAACAATTGTTGACACGCAGTCTCAGTCCTCTCCTCCTCACACCCTTTTCCCTGAATGGCAGGATCAAGGTGAACACCACCTGGACCCCCATGCCCCAGAGCTCTGTAGTCAGGATTGATACTCTCCAGGTTGCCCCTGAGAGTATCATTGGTGCCCACATGGAAGAATATCAGGGGGTAATAGTCAGAGGGTTGGTCAAGCTTCATCAGTCACTTCACAGCATCCTGGATCTGAGCCCCCGAGAAGCAGCAAACTTCTCTATACGACAGGTCAGGTCGGGTGCCTCTGTGCCCTGCAGGCAGGAGTCACCCACTACTATCAGTCACCGCTTCTTCCTGGTGCTCTTTTGTGGCTCAGGGTCAGTTGACCCAGATGCTCTACTTGCAAGCACACCCAGCTCCTCCTCAGCTTTGAGGGCAGT
>NW_008802229.1:0-610 GCF_000699145.1 Aptenodytes forsteri | reverse complement strand
TGTCCATCAGTCTGGGTGTCCATCCATCTGAGTGTCCCTCCGTCCAGCTGTCTGGTTGTCCATCTGTCCAGGTGACTGCCTGGGTGTCCATCCAGGTGTCCATCTGTCTGCCTGCCCAGGTGTCCATCTGTCTGTCCATCTGGGTGTCCGTCCATCCAGGTGTCCGGGCGTCTGTCTGGGTGTCTTGTCCAGGCGTCCGTCCAGGTGTCCATCTTTCTGTCTGCCCAGGTGTCCGTCTGGGTGTTCATCCGTCTGGGTGTCCGTCCGTCTGGGTGTCCATCTATCCAGGTGTCTGTCCGCCCAGGTGTCTGCCTGTCTGGGTGTCCAGTTATCAGGCCGGTTGTCCATCTGTCCAGGTGCCCATCTGGTTGTCCGTCTGTCCAGTTGTCTGTCTGTTAGGGTGTGCATCTGGGTATCTGTCCAGGTGTCCATCCATCTGGGTGTTCTTCCTGCCCAGGGGTCTGTCCGTCTGTCTGTCTGGGTGTCCATCGATCCAGGCATCTGTCCACCTGTCTGTCTTTCTGGGTGTCCAGTTGTCCGTCCACCTGGCCGTCCATCCATCCGGCTGTCCATCCATCCAGGTGTCTGCGTACGTGTCTGTCTGTCTGGG
>NW_008802228.1:0-610 GCF_000699145.1 Aptenodytes forsteri | reverse complement strand
CACTGACCCAGCATCCAGTCTCACGTAGGGTCCTGCAGTACTACTGCTGTCTCACACGAGTACCCTCCCTTTCCTTTTCTTGCTCCCACAAGCGGGCAGGCAGAGAGGCATACCCCAAGGCTGTCAAACTTCTTATCATAGGGAATAAGCCTGTTCCAAAAGCCCAGGCCCTAATGGAAAATCCTGTACCTGATATTCGTATGGATAACAAAAGTTTACTTCAGAATTAGCAATTATGGTGGAAGGCGCAGTTTCTCATGTCTCTTCAGCTCCAGTATCTCCAGACTTCCCAAATAATGAATCCCTCAGCTAGGAAGAGGTCAAGCTTTAAGTGTGACACAAAAGATTCAAGTGTAAGCATGTTTTCATGTGTGAATGCACTTGCCACTTAGTGTTTCAACAGCAATGTTATATGTTATTTTGGCATTTGTTTTTTTCACATCTGAACTGCAGGTGTTAATGAAAAGTGGTCAGTTCATGGGTTTTCCACTAGAGGGAAGCCTTGCATCCAGAATATTTTCATAGTAATGAAAGGCTGCAGTCTTGTTTATTTTCAGGTGTTTTCTGGTTTTGTAGTAAGAGCATAGGAAAATGCCTATCTTCTTTTTTT
>NW_008802227.1:0-610 GCF_000699145.1 Aptenodytes forsteri | reverse complement strand
GAGGATGTAAAAAATGAAAAAGAGTCTCCCGTAGGTTTTCTTTTGGAGCACTTGTTGGAGCCTCTAGAACCTGAAACAAAAAGGTTAGGTCTAGGTAGGGATCATTTGTCAGGCATTCCTAAGGATAAAATGAATCCTCCTGTTTCTTCAGAAACATATATATAAGACTTCTCAAGCACTTTCAATAGGAGAACAGTGAAGGCCACTTCTGCTTCACTGACAGAAAGGAGTCGGTCAGAAGTAATTTCTGAAGTAACGGCTAGGTTAGGTTACCCTGCACGGGTTACTAAAAATGACACAGAACTCGTGCAGTGCTTTTGTATTTGTGTTGCTTTATGGTGTTCACCCCAAAATGACTTGTATCCCAGATCTTTCTTTTGATGTCTTGGCACAGCACAGTTATCTGGTGTCCTTATCATTGCCCACAGAAGTGGTTCATTTGTTCTGTGGTACTGTTTTTAACATGTTTGTGAAGTTGTGCCAGCATGTGTGACACAGATTCTTCTGGCAACAGAAGCGCTTGTGTTTCTGAGCTGCCTGGCAGCGCCCATGTTGCCAGCATCCTTTGTGTTCCTCATGTGCTGATAGAAACATGTCTGCTTTGCTGGTC
>NW_008802226.1:0-610 GCF_000699145.1 Aptenodytes forsteri | reverse complement strand
ATATAAGCTAAGAGCATTCTTTTTTTTTTTGTTTTCTTATCTTTTTCCTCTGCTAAAGGAATTGTCCATGGGGACTGTGAGTAGTATTGGAAATTAAGCAGAGCTACATACATTCACTAATGGAAACACAGATCTTTCAGACTAAGGACCAGCTTCTCTCCTAACTTTTGCTTGTAGCTGTTCAAATTTGTTTGTTTGTTTGTTTGTCTGAATTAGGAATCTGAGGCAAAAATGTTTTGCATCTAAGGAAACTGCCTCTTCAACATGAAATGAAATATTTCATTTTGGTTTAATTCTTTTTTTATGTCTTAAAATGGTATTTTGAAATTCAATTTAGCTACACTGATTTAAAGTCATTCAGACAGGAAAAAATCAAAACACTCCAGCAAGAAAACATGCAAATAAAAGACCATGCTTTTTCTGCTTTTCCTTTTATTTTTGTCTATGTGAAATCTTGCCTGATATAACCTAAATATGCAACCCGTTTAAACTGTTTCCAAACTGTATTTTTGGAGGATGGACCATTCAGCCTGAGTACTTTGCCTGGGTCTAAATTAAATCAGAGCAGTCGCTCTGAGAGTGAGAGGGGTCCATCTGTTTACCTCATTCA
>NW_008802225.1:0-610 GCF_000699145.1 Aptenodytes forsteri | reverse complement strand
GAGCTGATCGCCTCTGTGAGATTCACACCAGTTTGGTGAGAAGAAAACTATGGAAGATTGTGACAAGGGCCTTGCTAAAGTCAAAGTATAAAACAGCCACTGCATGCACAGTGCCGGTCACCTCATCACAGGAGAAGTTGGGTACACAGACTGCACAGGATTTGCCATTGGTAAACCTATGCTGGCAACTCCCAGTCACTTTCTCCTCCTTCCTGTGGCTGGAAGTGGTTTCCAAGAGGATTTGGCTCTGTGGCCTTCCCAGGGATGCAGAGGGGCTGACCAGTCTGTTGTTACCCATGATCCTCATGGGTAACCTCAGCCTTCTTGAAAATGGGTGCAACATTTGCCTTTTTCCCCTTCATCAGAAACCTCCCCAGGTGCCATGACCTTTCAAAGATGGTACAGAGCTGCCTCCAGTGACATGAGTCAGCTCCCACAGCACCCCTGGGTGAACCCAAGATGCTGCAGACTTGCCTGTGTCCCAGTGGGTGAAATGCTCCCTAAGTCCATCCCCTTTCCCTGTAGGTAGCGTCATTCCCCGAGACTCTGCTAGGAGGCTCAGGGACCCAAGGGCAGGCCTTACCAGTGAAAACAAACAAAACCACCACCA
>NW_008802224.1:0-610 GCF_000699145.1 Aptenodytes forsteri | reverse complement strand
TCACAGCCAGGGGTAGAAAATTTGCCAGGCTTATGGGAGCGCGTTGGGAGTTTCAGGTGCCGGGTAGTGCTGGGGAAGGTGGAGCCAGCAGCCATCCAGGCTCCTCCAAGCTTCTAATTTTGCAGGGACGTCTCAAGCTAACGAGCTGTCAGCTGAGCGCCTTCGCACCCAAGGCAGCCGTGGGCTGAGCTCCTGTTTCTTTATATCTATTCCAGCAACTTCTGGGTTTTGCAATAAGCGTCTGCAAATCCAATTAGCGTCTTTCTTTGTGGCACTGTATGCTGGCAGAGATCCGCTGTGTTGCTGCCATCTACAGTAGGGCCAGTGCCAATGGATAAGAAACAGATCTTATTTGCATATTCAAATATGCAAATGAAACATGACAGCTCTCCCTAATTTTTGTTTGGGCTTTTTATTTTTCTTTCCAGAGCCTTGCTTCACAGATCCTTGTCTTGGACTGAAAGGTGTGTGTTTAATCTGGCTTGGCCCATGGTAGGGGACTATGCCAAGGACTGGTTCTGTACTGTGAGAGTTGGGGATGGTGGAAAATGAAGTGGAAAAAAGACTTTGCACTGCACTTGTCCCTGCCTTGGCCGGGTAAACCCAGGGA
>NW_008802223.1:0-610 GCF_000699145.1 Aptenodytes forsteri | reverse complement strand
ACCTTCTGTACTTTGAGGATAAGCATGTAAGGTGCTCTTTTCTCAGAAGATGCTTCTACCCGTCTACAAACAGTTAGGGCCAGTAGGCTCACCTTTTTTCTTTTTCTTTTTTAAACCCGTAGGCACCACTCTCAGCTTGAAGGAGGACGGATTCCTGTCTATGCTGTTACTTTTCAAGAGCCTGAGAATGATCCTCGCAATTGTTGCTACTTGTGGGCTGTCCAGTCTACGCAAGAAAGGTGAATAAAAACTTCGTATAAGCCACTGAATTCTTCTTTTTTATATATACTTGTTCCCATACAGTTAATACATGTGTATTTGTTTTGTTTATTTAGCTGTGCAGGAGATTCTCTCGGGTACGGAAGGTGTTAAGCCTACGATGCCGTTTTTTACAGGATTTAACAGACGTGAAGAGGGACCTCCTAGTTCCTACCTTCTGACAGAAGGCAAAGCAACAGTGGCTGTAGTTTTGTGCTTGCCTTCTTAAATGACTTCTTGTTTCTTGATGACTGCTTCACGATTTGTTTGCTGTTCGTACCATGGTATTAAAATACCATTAAAAGTAGTTGAGGCTGCAGATCTAGACACACTAGACGTGCCAATGTGACAG
>NW_008802222.1:0-610 GCF_000699145.1 Aptenodytes forsteri | reverse complement strand
TCTATGCTAAGCATCCTTGCCTCCCTCCTCGGCCAGCGAAGAACTGGCTTTTACACCACCCAACTGCTTGGACACTCATGGAAACACCAGCTCTTTGCTCCTTGACATACTGACGCTTGTGCTGCTTTCTCCTGATGCAAAAGTACAGGTGAGCACAGCAGCCAAACATGAGCAGCCTTCACTGATGCTTACTGCATCCTACTGTGCTATTACTGGCATCAGAGAAGTGTCCAAAATACTGCCCATTTGCTTCCTTTAATTTTGTAAGCTGTGTGCTCTGTGAGCCAATCCCAGCTGCAAGCCCAAAAATGTTGATCTTTTCCGCAAAGCGAGGAGGGAAATTAATGATCTGGCTTGCAGCTTCCAGCCTTGAAGTAATGGTGTAGGACATGCTGACCCGCCTTGCACGGGCCTGACTCCCAGGAAGAAGGCAATATTATTACATTCCAGTTTGATCTTGACTGCTGTTAATCGATGTGAGAGCTCTGTCCCTTCACTCTGCTTGAGCTGCTAACTAACCCCATCAAGCTCTGGCTGCTGGTTACAGGTGACTTGGCGGGGATAATTACACTAACAAGACGGTCAGACTCTGAAGGGACATGGCACAACT
>NW_008802221.1:0-610 GCF_000699145.1 Aptenodytes forsteri | reverse complement strand
ATGCAAAGCAGTTCCCCTTTGCTCTTTGTGAAAGGCAGGGGAGAATCCAGCAGGGGAAAGGATGCAAAGCCGCCCCCACCTGAAAAAAAGGAAAGGAGAACTACCTCCCGCAGACGTCTGTGCTAAAGCAGGCATTCAAAGACCCTAATACTTGATCTGACACCCGCTCTGCCTTTAAGCTTCCTCTGCATCTGCAAACGCACGCAAAGCCAGCAGTCCTGGTCTCCCATCCCCACTCCGACTACAGCTGGCCCCTTGAATGCTCGCAGGACATGCTTTCCTTTGGCACTAGCCCCAGTAGGGATCCCCGCGTTCCCTGCCCGTGAGAAGCACCCTATGGCACGGGAGAGTGCCACGGATCTGCGCCTGGCACAGCGCCCGTACCTATCTTCAGTTGGACCTTCTGACCCACGTGCGTGTCACGACTCCCACACTTCTTCTGGATCTGCCAGCTACATTGCAGCACCAGGCTGATGGTCTTAGCCAGCTCCTGGGGTCCTGTTCTCCACAGCACCAGCACAGCATCCCCTGGGGAAAGCGAGGGGAAGGTAAAGGCTCTGCTGAGACCTGACTCTCCCCGACCTACGCTCAGTGGCAGGGACAGCAGAAA
>NW_008802220.1:0-609 GCF_000699145.1 Aptenodytes forsteri | reverse complement strand
AAATAGGAAATCTACCATTAACTTTACAAGGTGGGAATTGGGCCCCTATTATTAATAAAAGCTTTATATGGTAGCCTACATCTATTCTGTAAGTGAAACTGGAAGATACAGGGAATAAAATACTTGGATTGATCAACAAATGAAGAGCATATCCTTTGAGCTGAACATTGAACTGATTATTTTGTATTGTTAAACACAAATGGGTCAGCTAATTTCCTGATAGGTATGAGTAGCTCTTGAAGCAGTGTCTAACTGTCTGGTTGCTGGGTACGGGACAGGAAAAATATGTATTTTAAATTCATCAACGTATTTGTTATGGTTTGTGTGATGTTCTTTGTTAAAACCATCAATTTGAGGTTATTGCTTGCAGGAGAAAACTTACAGGGTATTTTACACGGCTTTTGTGTTGGGAGGAAGAATGTTTTTTCTAGAGTAATTATACTTGCTGGAAATAGGAAGATCTGTAATGTTGTGTATACGTAATCTGTTGAGTCTGCTTTGCGTCTCAGTTACCAGGCAGGGCAACCTGTATGATTTTGAGCTGGAAAGAGAGCCCAGCAAAACAGCTGTTTTGAAACCCAGTTTTAAGACTTTTGGGGTCTTTTACTT
>NW_008802219.1:0-609 GCF_000699145.1 Aptenodytes forsteri | reverse complement strand
ACCCTAACCCTAACCCTAACCCTAACCTACTGGACAGAGGCAGAAAAGCCTTTGGCAAGAAATGGCAGAACAACAACAAAGTCTATCCTTAAAAAAAATCTAGAGCTCACTACTTACTCTTCAGTGTGCAAAAAAGATCAGAAATTGCTACATCTCCTGTCCACAAATCTCTCTGAAATGACTGGCGAAGCATGCCATTTATCGTTAATCCACATGGAGAATTTATATTAGCTATTGCTAAACATTATATACTCAGCCCGAGTAGTAGGAATTTGTTGATTCAGTTTAAGGGTGCCAAATCTTCTGAAGAACCATGAAGAAAGAACTCACTGGTAACATATAATGGAGAAAGTAGAGAGTGTTAGGTTGCTTTTTGCAGTGTAGAAAATTATATACAAAAAAATCATACAAAAAATGAATATGTATATTATAGTACACTAAAAGAACATAACCACAGTTGTAGAGAAGTGCTTCTGAAGACTATAAAATGCTAGAACCCTTAAAGCAGTCTCTTTGTTAATATTATGTCATTGCATATCATATTTTTGTATAGCATTCCTGCCAATATATTGCACAGACTGGGCTCCCTGACTCTTCTGATATTGCTGT
>NW_008802218.1:0-609 GCF_000699145.1 Aptenodytes forsteri | reverse complement strand
CCTGATCTAGTTGAAGATGAGATCCCATGGCAGGGATCGGGACGTATTTCTGTGGGTGGTGGGCAAGGTGCAAGAGGAAGCCCATCGACTGCAGAGCCAGGTTTCAGGCCTCCAGCCAAAGGGGGAGCGCCAGAGCTGGGGAGTCCCGCCTGCGGCAGGGGAAGCGCGCAGAGGGACCGGAGGCTGCGGCCAGAGCCAGCGGCGGGTCAACTCCCCTGGGAGAGCCCGGGTCGCAGTGGGGGGGCAGGACGCCTTGCCCCTCCCGGCCTGGGTAACAATAGGGCCCTTTGTGACCTACCCTTGTGGCAGCCAGTGATGCCCCCAGCACTGGCACGGCAGCCCCACAATGTCCAGGACTCCCACGAGAAAAGGACATGAGCCGTGAGGCTCATAGAGGAGCCCCTGCGGCTCGTGCCGGAGCCCCTGCGCGCAGGAGAGATGTTTTTCTGAGACACCTGGCACACCCCACTCGCAGGGCCAGGGTGTTTCCCCAAGGCTCCACCATCCCCACCAGGTCAGAATACGGGGCTGGGGCTGGGCCAGCGCCATAGGGACCCCAGGAGACCCGGGCCCAGCAGGCGGGCCCTTCCGGAAGGTGCTGGGGGCAGG
>NW_008802217.1:0-609 GCF_000699145.1 Aptenodytes forsteri | reverse complement strand
CATATGAGTTTCCGTGTTAGGAATCTTTAGCTTGCTAAAAGCAAGCAAAAAGGCAGAAGCGGCACTAGACACTTTCATGTGGAAGTGAGCTGTAACAGGACTTTGGTCTCTGATGTAGCAGCAAATTCACACAGCCAACCTGTAAAGAGCTTTGCAATTCACTCTACGAAGATTAAGCGGGTGACGTGGTCTGCGTGACTTCATGGTCCTGAAGGCTCCCTATGGGTCTCACCAGGGCAAAAAGGCCACGGAGGCCTTGTCAGCTGAAGAAACGCTTTAAACCAAATGCTGCCACCCATCTCCACGGAGCAGGCAGGGTTCACTTTCAAATACATATCAGAGACTGTTGCATGCTTTTAAAGTCGTGCAGTTTCGCGTACTCAGAAGCGCAGCCACCTTACCAGGAGCTTCACAGGGGACGCGAGGCAGGCAATTTCTTCACGCACACCTGGGATACCCAGATCCAAGCTGAGTCCTGGAGGCCTCCCCTCAGAACATGGCCGGATTCCCAGCGAGCACACCGCCCTCTCCTTTCTAGGGAAAAAAAAAAAATAAATAAATATAGATGAAATAGGGGGGGAGGGAAAGGCCGTCGTGAGGAGAAGTTCA
>NW_008802216.1:0-609 GCF_000699145.1 Aptenodytes forsteri | reverse complement strand
TTTTGCCCCCGTACGGTGACGTTTTGCCCTTTTATGGCCAACTGGAATGAAAACCTGGGGCTGTTTTGCCTCTTCTGCCCGGTTTTTCCCCCCGTGTGGGCACGCTTTGCCCCCGGGTCTGGGGATACTTTCCCTTTTATGACCATTTTTGCCCTCCACAGGGGGGTGTTTTGGCCGTTTTGGGCACAAATACGGGACGCTTTTGCCCTTCAGGTCCAGTTTTGCCCCAGAGATGGGGATGCTCTTCCCTTTCCAGCCCTTTCTGCCCGGAATTGGGGCTGCTCTTGGTCCTTGCGGGCCGGTTTTGCCCCACTCTGGGGATGTTTGGCACTTTAGGCCAATTGTGGCCCTGACTCTGCGAATACTTTCTCTTTCGGGTTCGTTTTCCCCCCACTCTGGGGATGTTTTGCGCTTTAGGGCGACTTTTGGTGGGAACCCGGGGCCGTTTTGCGTCTGACGGCTTACGGTTGCGCTGGAAGAGCGGGGAAGCTTTGCCATTTCTGGGCTGCTTTTTTGCAAACTCGGGGGAGGCTTGTGTCCTCCGTAACCCATTTTGCAGCAACCCTGGGGCCGTTTTTCCCTTTCGGGGGCGTTTTGGGAGGCGGGAGG
>NW_008802215.1:0-609 GCF_000699145.1 Aptenodytes forsteri | reverse complement strand
GCCTTCACTCAGACTGACTTCTGTCAGCATTTAACTCGCGTATTTCAGTGAGCTGGCATGGCAGTGGTACGGGCATACAGTCCTCTCCTCGTGGAGGGGATAACCAATGTCTACCATGGCGAAGGACGTGAGGGTAGGAGACCTTGTATTGCTGGAGGTGGCTCCACCAGATTTCACCCGCAAACAGTCTTGAGGTCTAAAAGAAAGTTTCCGGCAGACTAGCTGATAGCTGTATACCTGGCTACTGTGACTCCACATTTAACAGCATGATTTTGTTCATCCTCCCTGAGAAGTGTTCTTGTACTACTGCAGGGTGAAGCAGTGACACAAAATGGAACGGAGGTAGGATAGCTGTTTTCTGTAAGAGCAAAATGTTGACAACTTGCCTGGTAACATAACCGCCTTGAAAGATGCCCATTGCTATCCAGCCAGCACACAAATTGGGAAGGAAGTTTTGTCAGGAAATACCACGATCTTGCCATTATCTCAGCTGAAGCAAATGACTGTTTAAAGTCAGGTTATTCAGTTCCAGGTTCTTCATCTGCAGAAATTGAGACTCTGGCTTTCTAACTACTCTCAGTTATGGCCGGTGGAGGCAATGCTTCCTAA
>NW_008802214.1:0-609 GCF_000699145.1 Aptenodytes forsteri | reverse complement strand
TTCAAGGTATATTTGAATCTGTCTGAACTGGTCCCACAACAGGCAGTCAGTTGCCCTGCAAATCCATTACGGGTCAGTGACAAAGCACATCTGACTGGCACAGAAAGAGGGAGTAATCAGTTTTACAAGTACACTGAGAAAGCTCTAGCTTGCAATCAGAAGAGGTAAAATGGAACTCAAAAAGGAAACTCATGCCAGTTCCCAAAGCTTCTTCATATGACAAAAGCAGTCCCACCTTCTCCCAGAGTTAGCTGCCTCTTCTAGCAGTTGTGCTGCCACCTTCCTTGTGCCAGCAGAAGTGTTTATGGGACGATTCCCCCTCCTCCCCCCAGTAACTTGCATCAGGGAACAAATCAAGTTTAAAGGTAGCCCAACTAAAACCCACCCCTGGCCTTCCCTCCTCTCCCCATAAAAGCAGAGGCTGATTTAATTCAGACAAAGTCCAGACTGGTTCTTCAGCACCACAACATTTGTGTTACCACAACAGGGAGACACAGAATTGGAAACAAGCGGCTGAGAGCAGGGAAGGACTGCTTCCTTCAGCGTCAGCAGTGTGGCAGTGCCTGGGACATCACAGTCCTGTGGACAGGCTTTACTGATAAAAACCTC
>NW_008802213.1:0-609 GCF_000699145.1 Aptenodytes forsteri | reverse complement strand
CCCCCCCCCACCAAACTGGAAAGGACACAATCTCTTCTTTCCTGATATCAGAAAATAGAAACAAGAACACATACTACTCCTGTTTACTTTTTTTCTTTCTTGACTTAAGAAAGTGTAGCCATGGGGAACTGTTCTAGCCTGTCCAGAGATAACGATAGCTTCAAAAGGAGGGGACAAATTGAAGGATTGTAAAGCCGTAAAAAGGACAGAAGCTAAATAACAAACACGCTAGACGAAGGCTCTTACTTTGTTTTGAAGTAGAACGCTGCACAAAGCATGCCCACTACGACTATGCCAAAGACGATACAGGAAATAGACAGCACCTGGCGCTGGTACACTTCTTCGCTCTCTGTGAACAGCAAAATTGAGAATTATGAAAGCATCAGAAAACAATACTTGCCAAAAGTGGATTTCAGCACATCATGGTTTCACTAATGATGGACAGATACGAGAGATTTGGAGGTCTGGGCTGGCCGATTCCTCAACAGAATGGATGCTTCTCTGAACCTCTCATCTCGATAAGGTTCACAGAGTCGTGGCCTCTTAGGAAAGTTTTAGAAAATGGTTCCAATACACACCGAGTGATACATAATAATAAAAATCAGGATC
>NW_008802212.1:0-609 GCF_000699145.1 Aptenodytes forsteri | reverse complement strand
GGCCCGGCGGCGGGGCCCTGCTCGCGGGAGTGCTACGAGGAGATCGTGGCGCTGGAGCGGGCCGAGGACCGCATCGCCAAGCTGGAGGAGGAGAACGGCAGCCTGCGGGAGCTGGTGGAGGACATGCGGGCCGCCCTGCAGAGCAGCGACGCCCGGTGCCTGGCCCTGCAGGTGAGTGCGCTGCCCGGCGCGGCTGGCGTCGCCCCTCAGCTTCCGTACGGGTCTTCAAAGCCTGCCCGCCGCTCGGGGCTGCGGCTTAAGTTATTCTTGAGTGAAGCGTCCCCTAGGAAAGATGCTGCTGTCGGAAAATCCAGCGTTAATAACCTCGCCGGCCCCAGGCTGATTTGTAAAAGGAGTATGGCATAGACCGAGCCTGCTCTGTCACCGTCGGCATTAACTTTTTAGCAAAGTTTGGTCACACAGAGTCTTTGAGGAGAAATGTTGTATTTGCACCAGTGTGACATTATATACATGTAAGGGATGCACTGAAAACCACCCTGCTAAAATTGTAGGTGTCGATTTAACAGACCTAAATGTATAATGCTGCTTTTTCTATTGCACATGCAGGCAGTTATATGCTGGTTATGCACTGTTGTGGGTTTTTTTTTT
>NW_008802211.1:0-609 GCF_000699145.1 Aptenodytes forsteri | reverse complement strand
GGACCCGCTCCAACAGGTCCATGTCTTTAATTATGCATAAAAAGCTCATTGCATACATTTGTAGTTTTTCCATGTCTCGCCTGTTTAAATGAAACGTTCTGCTACCTATGCACCGGTCAATTCATACCAAGAGAGGAAACAACCTGGCAAACTAAAACAATAGTTGTGACAATGGTCCCTGCTTCTTCTCAAATACAGCAAGCAAATACTCAGCCCAAAATGCATGAAAGCAAAACGAGCGTACAAATGCAAAGTAAAAGTCAGTGCACATGGTATTGAAAGTCTGTATTCAAACTTTAAATCGCATGATCTGAGAAATGGCTTGGCGATCTTGCTGAATGCTAAGATGCTTCTAAATGTGCATTATTTTCAGTGCTGTAGAACGTTGTGATAAATGAACAGTGGAACTCTTACATAGAATTAATACATGTGGAATGCATGGAAGAGAAGCAAAGCAGATACTGTGTTTCTGAACTTATAAAAAGAGTACTTTTGTCCTTCTTCAAGATTCCCTCAATAGGAGCAGTTCGGGGAGCAGTTGCAGGTGGTTCCATGGTGTAATGGTTAGCACTCTGGACTCTGAATCCAGCGATCCGAGTTCAAATCTCG
>NW_008802210.1:0-609 GCF_000699145.1 Aptenodytes forsteri | reverse complement strand
TAATAGAGTCTGCAAAGATACTGGTTTTATGTTTTCTCACAGACAGTGTAGTAGTGAGCCAGAAAATGAAATATTACATGTCACGCCACTTGATGGGATATAATTCTGTTACGGAGCTGAGTTGAAATTCAGTTTGGCAGATCCATTGCTCACACTGTCATAAAATAATCTATTTTTTATGCTGTCTTTGAGTGAACTAAAAAAAAATGTTAAGTTTGAATCTTTGTGTGCACTACCTCCCCATTAATTCACTGTCTCTAGAATACTGACCTGCCTTTCAGTCTTTTCTAGAAGGCTAAACTCCCGTCTCTGTATAAACTGTGAGGTGCTTTTAGCAAAAGAGGAGATTTCAGTTCTTTTACAGTAGTATTGCTTACTGAGGTCTCAAAAGTCTTCCTACTGAAAGGAAAGCCTGCAAAAAGTCCTTGAGAGGTGCCTGCTCTATGTCAACTGTTTTTGCAACGGCCTTCTCAAATGAGGAGCTGACAGTTTCATTCTGATAGGAAGGAGTGAGGGAGAAAGAGAGAAAACTTAAGCCCTGATGATAATTCCTAGCAAGCAATTTTAATGCTGTCTATCAGAGGGATGTCCAAGTTGTTGCTGTAGAGC
>NW_008802209.1:0-608 GCF_000699145.1 Aptenodytes forsteri | reverse complement strand
TATCAAAAGCAGCAGTTTACTATACAAGAACAGTTATTCAGGTGTTGAAAAAACCCTCCAGACACTTTTGTACGCCTGTCTTAACAAGACAGCATAAAACCTTTCTGCAGTCCTCCTCAGGAATAAGTTATGTCCTGGTCGTGTGGGTTCAGCTCGGTCCAGAAAAGTGCCCTGCATCTTTTCTCTGCTTTTTCTTCAAAGCTCTGGGTGATTCCTATCTATCTGCTATCAAACCACAATTTCTCCACGAGGGGAATCTTTCCTTTTACTCCCTGTTTTCTCAAAGAAACCACCCTGTAAGCTCAGCGGCAAGGGCTTAACACCTTAAGCCCCTCGAGACGATATTTGTGGTATTAATTGCTGAATGAGCTTGCTCCAGCTTTCTGCAGGATACAATAGCAAAATGGTTCCAGCGGTTTCTCTGCTGAAACAGCTAAGTCTAGCACTAGCATTTCCTATGTCCTTACTTTTCTTGACTAGATCTTAATTAAAAACCTATTAAAAATCCATACTTTGATTAAGAGACAGTGATAATTTGAAATGTAGTTAATTTCTCCATACCACTGCCAGGTTCACCCATCCATCTCAGACAAAGAAAAAAGAAAAAA
>NW_008802208.1:0-608 GCF_000699145.1 Aptenodytes forsteri | reverse complement strand
CTCTTATAAATGTGGAGTAGGTCCATATTTCATTTGTCTATCCCATCCAAATATGAATCAGTCCAAAATCTGAAAATGAAGAAATAGCATCTGTAATTATCATTATTTTTTCTATAAATATATATAATACGAATTTTCTTTGCAAACCGTTTAGTTATTCACTTATACTTCATATAGTACTGAGCACCTTAGATTACATATTGTGTCATTTCATTGTTGGTACTAATATAGGAATTTGTAATATTTACAATTCACATACATGTTAGGTATAACATTCCAGTGATTTTTAAGTGTTAAAGGAATAAGGAAATAGTGCAGTATAGTTTACATATGTATTTAACCTACCCCACAGTATGCAAGTTTTCACTTTAACCTCTGGAACTTTTATAGGAGCCCGCGTCCAAATTTTTAAGTTATACTTTGAAACAGCAATAAAAATGTCCTGAATCGCTTTTTAAAAACTTCACACAACGGTTTACTTGACGATGTGATGCGAGTTCATACTCACAGACCCAGTCCCCCAGCGTACCGACTGCTCTCGGCTTCTCAGAAGATGTTCTCCTAGAAGCTTCCAAGCCAAAGGAGACCCAAGTAACTGCCACAGAAAG
>NW_008802207.1:0-608 GCF_000699145.1 Aptenodytes forsteri | reverse complement strand
ACACAGTGACAATAACCTAGAAGGAGCTGAAGGGGACCGAGGACAATGCAGGCTGCATGGCCACGCAGCTGGGAAAGCGGCATCCTTGCTCAAGCAGGCCCCAAAGCAAGCAGATGGGCTGAGGAAACATGGCAGGGTTGTTGTGGGGGCTCCTCTGGTGACAGTCTCACCTGTGAAATGGGCTCCGTTTGCTGGCAGCTCGTGATCATGGAGGCTGCGGGCACAGGAGCAGGCAGAGAGCATCTCGTCTTCTTTCTAGGAGCTGCTGGGAACCCGGTCCCAGAGCAGCAACTGGCGGCGACAGTTATTTAAAAATGCACCTTTGATGCTGCCGCTGGAGCTGGCCACATTTTGCTGCCAGCAAATTGTGCGTTGGGAGGAACTGTGGAAAAAAAATCCACCAAGAATCTATGAATGTAATCTCTCGGGTGAAACTCCATCCCACTTGTAACCCAACTCAGCAGATGTTAATGCCCTGTCCCTGCATTCACATTCCCATCAGAGCCATTTTCCCCAGACAATGGCCGCCTTTGCCCTGGTAGACACAGAAAGTAGGCATTTCCTCAGAGGAAGTTAATTTGGATTTTTAGACACACACAAAAAAAAAA
>NW_008802206.1:0-608 GCF_000699145.1 Aptenodytes forsteri | reverse complement strand
CCCGTGGCTGCGCGCTGTCTGCAGGACAGGATACGCCACGTAACCCAATTTTTTCCCCCTCCTTATTCGCTCCACTGAAGTTCGGCACGAGGCTCTTTAGCTGCTGGCTCTTGTATCCTCAGCCGCTCGTTCTCTCCCAGGCTTGGGTTTTTATCTTCCCCGCTGGTGTCTGTGCCTGGTCCGGGGGGTTAATTCACCCGAGGGAGCAGACGGGGCTCCCTCCCGCGCCGGGGCACACGGTGCTGCTCGGAGGTGTGAGGAGCCGTCACCGCCTCGTGCCTGCCTGGCCTTTTGCATCGGCTTGAAGTTGCTTCACATCAACGGGGAATAGTTGCGTGAAATCCCCGTGGCTTCAGTTACCCGTCTCGGTATTTAGGATTTTTTTTTAGTCTTGCCTTAATTTTCTTTAATTGTGCCGACTTTGGGCTTTACTGATCCACCTCAAGTGCTTTATTTGCAGCTGCGAGAGGGCGTGTTACTTGCTCCTGGGAGTTTCCTCTCCCTGCTAACCCTCAGCTGACCCTCTGTTTTCTAGATGAGCTGCTTCCTAGAAGCTTGCACTTCGAGTTCCTGCTCCTCTTTGCCTCTCCCTCTGCTTTAGGTGCCGT
>NW_008802205.1:0-608 GCF_000699145.1 Aptenodytes forsteri | reverse complement strand
AGAGGTTCTTCCTCCAGTAAGCCCAGCGTGTGACTCCTGTAGGACAGCTTTATGGCTTTGCCAGCTGCAATGCTGTAGTTCTGTCCCCAGGTGTGATGTAGGATGGGCAGGAGAAGCCCAAGCCCGCTCCCTGCAGCCCCGCTGCCCCTGGCCCCTGGTCTGAGCTGGGGGAGGAAGGGGCACGGACTCCCCAAGAGCTCTGAGGGATTGCTTTGGTTTGAGTGGCCCTGGGTGCTGGTGCAGCTCCCGGATTAGCCCCAGGCTGGCCTGGTGCTGGGCTTTGCCGAGTGCAGCGCCGGTGCCTGGGGCCTTTGGCTTTCCTGGGCTGGAGCCAAACCCTTCATGTCCCTGCAGGCAACCCCCGGCCCGGGTGTGGAGACAGTGACCGTGAGACTGTAGAGACAGGGCAAGGCAACTTGAAAAGATTTATTATCGAGAACAACAAACAACGTATCGTTACTAACTCCTATAATAAGGTAGTTCTACCCCTATGACGCTTACTGGCTACCTAAGATCTCTGCTGTTTCTAGTCCAGCCCCCGTTGGGGTCCAACCCCGTTGCCGGCAGCTGCGGCATTTGGGCCGCAGGTGCAGGTTGGGCAGTGGCGG
>NW_008802204.1:0-608 GCF_000699145.1 Aptenodytes forsteri | reverse complement strand
ATTTCCTAAAGGCATCTGGTATGGAGGGAGAGTGAAAGGAAACCTAGTGGCAGAGATGCAATTTGCCATCACCACCCTTCAGGTGACCAGTTCCAGCAGGAATTTGCGTTGTTCTGGTATACATATCTGAACCACTGCCACCTCTATGAGCCAGGCAGTATCTTACGGTTGAAAGTGTCACATGTTAAAGAGAGGTCTGGAAACATGAGAACAGATGTCTGCCTTCTATCCATCAACAGTAGGTGACCATCCGTCAGTGTCAGTGATTCTGTTTTCACCCTGTGTCCTGTCTTTACTACGGATGCCTAAATGCTCTTGAACAGATTTAAGTGAAAAAAATGAAACTTCACGAAGTATACCCTTATTCAGACAGATATTTAGACTAACTGTTCTACACATGACCAACACATTTATTTAGGGGGTTGATTTTTTACATCTGCATGCTACTTGTGTATTTACACTCTTCTATTTTTATTAAAATAATGTACCATAAGGTGAAAGAAAAGCCACATTTTCAGTTGGTTTGACTACCAACACAGCTTTTACACCACTTTCTGCCCATAATAATATAATCTTGCTAACATTTACTAGGAGTAGATGCTTCTGAA
>NW_008802203.1:0-608 GCF_000699145.1 Aptenodytes forsteri | reverse complement strand
GGGGGGGGGGGGGGGGGGGGGGTTGGGACAGGCCAGATCCATTTATAGCTGAAGAGTCTGGCAGAGGGCTCAGCGCTGTGCGGAAAGGCAGGGAGCTGACAGCTCAGTACAGCCAGCTCCACCCAGCAGGAGAGGCAGGCTGGGGATAGAGACGGGGGGTAGGAAAACTGCTTCCCTTCCAGCTGGGAGCAACGGGAGAGGGGTTGCTCCTCCACAGTGCCAGGCAGAGAAAAACACTCTCTACTTCCGAGTGAATTATAAAAAGTAGGGCAGCAGAAAACTAGCTTTGGAAAAACTGAAGAGCAGCTGAGCTGCAGCTACAGCCAGAAGCACTCGCAGGTCAAGCCCAGGCTGCAGGGCTCTGTGCCCTAACTCTGAGCCCTGCATCACGTCCACCCCTGCAGCAACCCAGTCCCCTATCACTGGAACAGGGCTAGAGGTGGCTCCCGGAGAGGGAGCCGAGGCTGGGAACTCGTCTTTGCTAGGAGGAATGAAAGCTCCCTCACTCCAGCATATTTACATCAGCCAACACGTTAAGTAGATGCAGTAAAAAGCCCTTGCCATCCCTCCTGGAAAAAGCTTGCCCCTGAGGACAAGGTACCAGTTTA
>NW_008802202.1:0-607 GCF_000699145.1 Aptenodytes forsteri | reverse complement strand
TTGCTCCTGTAGCCTTTCATGGCGGACATGCAGAAAGTTTCTTTCACCCCTCTTCTGAAGTTTGCGTTATAGACGGAGTAGAGGGTTGGCTTAGAGGCTGCAGAACTGAAAGAGATCCAGGTGATGGCCAGGAAAAGCAGGGAGCTCTTTCTGTAGTCTGTTTCCTGCGGGTGCCAGAGCTGCACCACGTGAAAAGGGAGCCAGGAGAGGAGAAACACCGAGTTTAACATTAAGAACATCTTGATGGTTTTCACTTTTGTTCTTGGGACGATATTCACTGTCCTCCTGACGGTCCTGCCATCGGTGCCTGTTCTCCAAATGTGCTCGACGACCTTCTGGTAGAAGAGCATAATGAGGACGGATGGGACCAGAACCACCACCAAGAGGTGGATGATTCCGTAGGCGGCTCCTTCCCGAGAATCGGGGAGAAAAAAGTTGCAGTGGTCGTCGCTGTTGGAGCCATAGAAAAAGAAAGCCGGTGATGCAAGTACAGCGTCAAATAGCCAAGAGGCCAGAATCATTTTCTTGGCTTTCTCCCGCGACACCTTGAAGCTCAGGGGGTAGACGATAGTGTAGAATCGATCCACGCATACAGAGAGGAGCACGT
>NW_008802201.1:0-607 GCF_000699145.1 Aptenodytes forsteri | reverse complement strand
ATCCCCACCGACAGAAGGGAAGCCGATCGTTGCTGTACCGCGTCCTGCTATCAGTGAGTGGTGATGGGGCTTCCTCCAAAGGCATCGGTCTTCAGCATTGCCGGGAAAGTGTCGGAGCAGCGTAATAGGAAAGTGACAGAAAGAAAATGAGGAATGACAGAATAAAACTATATATCAGTATATTAATTGTGAATATTAATACTTTCTGATGTATCGTTGTCTGAAAGTCAACTAATACTGCTAAACACAAGTACACACTTAAATACCTGAAAGAGACACGACAATAAGGGTAAGCCTGAAGCTTGCTTTCACTTTTTAGCCTTTTGCCTTTCAGGAGTTTCAAATTGTCACCGAAGGTAAATCAGAAAACATAAATTGGAAACATGAAAGCCAACGTGCGACTCAGCACTATTTTTCCATCCTATAATATGGCAAGTTCCTCTTCTGCTCTCACGGCAGGCGTACGGGAAGCTAATGAAGTGCGGTTCACGGCGCACTGCTGAAAGGTGCTTTGCCATTTTTCCTCAAAAAGATCTGAGAGACAAAGATCTCCAGCTACGTCTGTACATACCTAAAGGCTAGGGAAGGTAACAGGTAGAAATCTTTA
>NW_008802200.1:0-607 GCF_000699145.1 Aptenodytes forsteri | reverse complement strand
AGGGAGTTCAGTACTGTTTCGTTCAGCATGAAAGGAATGAGCATGTTCAAAAGCTGAGATGGGAGCACACCACCCACATCTTGGACTGGGACGGGGCAGGAGGCATTACTCTGCAGCAGCCACGCCGTGAGAGCAGTCAGAGCTCTCGCCTTCTCCTGTACCCAAGAGTTTTCCAGCTCGGAGACAAGGTTTAATTCAGAAAGGAAACTCAGAGAAAACTGCAGAGACTGGATGATGCACGACAGCTCCTTGGAGAAGCGTTCACTGCTGTTCTTGTAGACAGCAGCAAACTCTGGAGACAGTTTCAGGTTTGTTATGGCAAGCTGGAACATTTTTTTAAAGGTGTCATTGCGCGTTGTTATATCCTCCATGCCCATGGAATCAAAGAGAGGTTTGCAGGGGCTCCCAGCTAGGGACTCGCTTAGAGTGGTATTTTCAAACAGCATCTCAAGTGTTATGTAGAGCATGTCCTGAGCAGAGCAGTTCTGGGGTGTCCCATAACGATTGTTGCTGTTCTCTAGGAAAGGACTCAAGGCTAAATGCAAGAACTCCCAAATTTTTGCCTCTAGCGAAGTATTGTGCCGTAAGGAAGACTGGCTGAACTCCT
>NW_008802199.1:0-606 GCF_000699145.1 Aptenodytes forsteri | reverse complement strand
TCTGAGTACCCTTTGGAGGGCAAACTGCTGACAGGTGGGAAAATATTCTGGAGAAGTATCAGTCTGGGCTTGCTCTAGTCTCATTATAAGCATTGGCCTAATCTTGAAAAGTACCCTAACATAACATGACGTTCAGTTGCCAATAACAAACCTCTTCTGAAATAAGAAAATCTTGAGGGAAATCAGAAGTTTTAGTGCTAAACAGTGACGATGACCAAATTATTTTTAACTAAGAAAACCTCTCTGAACACTAATTGCAAAGGCAGATAAAAGATATTTCACTGCTACTTTTACTATTTTTACTGTGACTACTAGCCAACTTGCTGACAACTCTTCCCTGTGATATTTAGTTTCCTCCTGAATGAACCAGTGCTCTTACATAAAGGGCCACTTTGTTTTTCTGGTCTTCAGGGAAAAACCCTGGCCTTAGACCTCCAAAGATCAAGTATTCGCATGACTGCTTATAAAATAGCACAAAAATTATATTTGTTTGTATTCTCCTATAAAAATATTTTCCCTGTGCAAAACAGTTTAGCCCCAATGTTTCAGAAAGTAAGCATTTCATTGCAAGAATTCCTCTAATTTGGCAAAGAATATCTTTGATCC
>NW_008802198.1:0-606 GCF_000699145.1 Aptenodytes forsteri | reverse complement strand
AAAAAAAAGTTTTTGTGCAATTTATCCAGAATATATTGGCATCTACACGTTTCAAGTTAATGATTCAAAAGAGCAAGATCAGTGACTATCCAATGTGTTATGACAAAGGTGAGCAGATCTAGTTACTACTTTGCGCTCCAGGAATATTTTTGATAATCTACGGTACCTTAAGAAAATGGTGCTAAACACTAAATGATGGAGTAGAATGTGCAACAAGTAAACACTAGCATATTTGGATATGCAGAGCAGCAGAATGAGGGGACTTCAGGCATTCCTATCTTGTTTGTTTTTAAACACAATGTTCCTGCTGTAAAGTGACGGTTAAGAGCAGATGTTGACATTCAAAACTCTCTCTTTTTTTTTAATTTAAAATACTAATACTGGATAATATTACAAAAGACAAGAGGATAGTGCTCCTTTAGAGAGATTTATTCGTTACTTTTTTTAAACCGACGGGCATTTCAGATGTTCGGGAACTGTGACTGTAACACATCTGTATTTTTATTTAATTACCTTTTTCCTAAATGAGATTACAACATGGCATGTGGGGTCTTTCAAACCAAACACCTGTAGTCAGAATTAGAAGCTTCATAACTACCACCGCTT
>NW_008802197.1:0-606 GCF_000699145.1 Aptenodytes forsteri | reverse complement strand
GTTTTCTCACTTTTACCCTTCTGATCCTCCTCCCCATCCCACTGGACAGGAGGGAGCGAGCGGTTGTGTAGGGCTGAGCTGCTCGTTGGGGTTAAAGCACAGCAGTGTCTCCGTCCTACGTTTAGACTAGGAGTGCTTTAGAAAGGAGCTTTCTGCTGGGATTTGCACAGCTCATAGCCCAGGATAGCCGTGTCCGTGACCATCACACGGGTTTCACTCTGCCAAGCCAAGCTGTGATACAAGGGCTTTGGCCTTCCCCGTCTCCCAAACAAAGCCAGAAATAGCGTTATATTATCAAGCTCCTATGGAACATAAAGGGAGCTTGTCAGGAAACAATTGTGTACTGCTGCGCAGGCTTTGAACTAGCGCTGGTGAAAAAGCTGACCAGCAGCAGGTTGTCACTAGAGGACACTCGGACTGCAAGTGTATGTATTTCCCAGAGTTCACTTACCTGGCGGGAGGTCTGCTTTGATGGCCCCGTGCCGGAAGGACGTGGGCTGCACAGGCGGGCATTTATAGACGTGTCTGTTGTACTTCCCAGTGGAATAATCACCTAAGGCAGAGGAGAACAGTGCAGAAGCAGTGAAGTTCTGGCCTTTTTCTCAA
>NW_008802196.1:0-605 GCF_000699145.1 Aptenodytes forsteri | reverse complement strand
TTCTGCTTTTAGGCAGTTGGCCTTGCAACAAATTGTTGGCCTAACAGTTGGCCTAACAACAAATAGTTGTTTTCATAGAATGTTTTTATGAACAAAAAATGTCCAAAAAGTACTGGAAAGCAATTATTATGAAACTCTATATTTTGACTTCAGTAATCTTGTGAAAATGCAAACAAAACGTTTGCTTGTTTGTTTTTCTTTGTTTGTTTTCTCCTTAACTTTAGATTTTTAAGGTGAAAACAAAACTAACAGCTATGTCCTCACTCTGTGTTATGTCTGTGATTTTGTTAGGTATACAAACAAAAATGGACTTGCCAAATATTTAGATAGAATTATCCAAAAGGAAACCTTGTTACTGCAGTAAGGTACTGGGGATTCAGCAGATACTGTGGTTTCCTCCTGTATTAGCATCTGATGCAGGGCTGCTTACGTTATGTTGGGGAGCACTGTGTCACCAGCTTCGGTTGGTTATCTTTTTAATTTTTTTTTTCATTTTTTCTAATGATTAATGACATGCGCCATCAAAGTAGGAGTAGATGAACTCCTGGTGTAATTAGGGTGGCAGAACACATCTGTATTTTGGTGGTAGTGCCATCTAGTGATGG
>NW_008802195.1:0-605 GCF_000699145.1 Aptenodytes forsteri | reverse complement strand
GGGTGTGGTAGTCAAGGGCAAGGGGGACCAGGTGGTGTTCTCCTCAATCCTGCTGTTGAGGTCTGAAAGGGTATGAGGAGGAGGGTACTGATACTATAGGTCAATAATTGGCTGTGAAGCTGGTTTTAGCAACAGGGTTTTGGGACCTATGACCAATGGACCCTATTTGCAGATTGTACTCCACTGGGGAGAGATGGGACCAACCTCACCAAGCAGGGCAAAGCTGCTTTTGCCAATGGGACGGCTGACCTCGTAAGGAGGCCTCTAAACGGAGAATGATGGGGGAAGGCGAGACTATCTGGCAGTCCTGTGAGGGAGTGAGACAGGGTTGATGAGCAAAGGCCATGGGGTGATGTGACAGAAATGGAACACAAACTCAGCAAAATGGGGCTTAAGCACGGTCACCTCCAGCACTTGCATTTCAACAAGGAAGTGTCTACAAGGCATCATTATGGAGAAGTTCCCCAGCCCCTTTCTAGGCAGTCAACGTGCTGAGGTGCTTCTGTGAAGTGCCTGTCCACTAATACAGGCCATATGGGGAATAAACATGATGATTTAGAGACCTGGGTGCAGTTTCAGGGCTATGATCTTGTTGGGATCATGGA
>NW_008802194.1:0-605 GCF_000699145.1 Aptenodytes forsteri | reverse complement strand
TTTTTTGGGGGGGGGGGTTTACCGCAGTGGTTGTGCATTGGCAGGGCAGCACCATATCTTGGTGGGGCACAGACTCGGTTCTGAGGGTGCTGCTGACCATGGAGCTGTGGCACAGTGACATCCTCCCATCCCGACCCCCTGGGCAAGGTACTCTGCCTGCATCTCTGCTTTCCCTGGCAGGCACCATGTGGATGACCAAGATCCTGAGCCTCATTCGCAGCCACATCTGCCCCATCTGGAGCCGAACCATCCTGAATTCTGACCACATGCCCTGGTTCTCAACCGGGCTGGGTCTGGAGTCAGCCCTCAGCTACGCCCCTGCCTCACCTGCTGACCTGCTACCTCCCCAGGCACATCTTCCCCAAGTCCTTCTCTCATTCCAGCACCAAGGTGGGACAGGCACCCATACAGAGCTTCAAGGGGGACAGAAGGGCTGGGAAGACCATCACCCAGGATCTGGGGAACCTTGGCGTGAGGGGTGTTGAGTGAGAACCTCGGTGTTGGCCTAGGAGAGTGGTGAGTGTCCTCCATGCTCTCCAGATGGAAATATGCACATCCCCATCTCACATCCTTCCCCTCTTGGATATTTTGGAGAGTCTCCAATG
>NW_008802193.1:0-605 GCF_000699145.1 Aptenodytes forsteri | reverse complement strand
GCTCTCGCAGGCCTGAGCTACCAAATGTTGCCCCTCAAGGGAGCCGGGAAGGCTCTTCCAGGCCCTGCGCTGGGAGTAAAAAAGGAGCATTTCCTGTGGTCCTCACGTATCCCCTCATGTGGCGTCAACCAGGAGAAAGTGGTGACGCGGCTACATACCTCCAAGTCCATGTCAGCCGAGAGCTTCAGGCAGAAGATATGTGGGGGCAGAAAAGGCACAAGCATGCGGTAAGAGATGACTGCCCCGGCAGCTCAGCAGGGCGGCACAACAGGGAGCTTCCCTGCAACACAGACGAGCGAGGAAGCGGGCAGGTGAAGGGCTGGGGCAGTCTGGGGTGTTACCGTAAGCGCATGGCAGGATGTGTGGAGCTTGGAAACACCACGGGGGAAGGTGAAGATGGATATCTTCTTTAAGAGAAGAAAGTGGTGGAGAGTAACAGGAGAAAGGTGGGAATGAGGGTGGGGAAGGAGAAGAGGGCACGATGTGAGGAGTCGCAGCTCATGCTGCTACCTCAGCAGATCACGTCACCTGAAAAGACGCCGAAACGAGAGCAGCGAGGAAGGACTGGCCGCAGATTCAGATGCCGCCGGCTCCCGGCTGAACCG
>NW_008802192.1:0-604 GCF_000699145.1 Aptenodytes forsteri | reverse complement strand
ACTAGAAGGCCCACTCCCTGGTTCTGGTCCACTCTACCCTTCCCTTGCCAGGCTTGCGTTGTGCCAGGCATGGGTCCAGCTGACCCTGCCCTGGCAGCAAACAGACCTGGGGCAGGTTCAACTCATCTGCGCCAGCAGTGCCACCACTAAGGGCTGATCCAAATCAGCCAGCCCCAGCAGTGCCAGATCGAGGGCTGGTCCACCTTGCCCTGTCCCAGCAGTCCCATTACCTGGTTCTTGTCCAGCCCACAGTTCTTGTACTCGCTCTCCCCCTGCTCCTGGAAGGTGACAATGACAAAGCCCACAAAGATATTCATCATGAAGAAGGCAATGAGGATGATGTAGATGATGAAGAACATTGCAATCTCCACCCGGTAGTTGTAGGTAGGGCCTGCATCCTCAGCATTAGTGTCAATGGCCATGTATAGCAGCCTACAGGAGGGAAAGCGAGGCAACAGAGATCCTAATTAGGTGGGAAAGACCATCTCTCCTCTTGAAGGTTACGGAGAGCTCTGAGGACATCCCAAATCCAACAACGGTGGGACAGAGCTGCTGGGATGACCTTGTCAGCTCCACAGCCACTGCCAGGATGGCTAGCCCTGCT
>NW_008802191.1:0-604 GCF_000699145.1 Aptenodytes forsteri | reverse complement strand
GCACCACACCTCAGCGCGCATCACACATCGCGCCCCAGCGCGCATGACGCCCTGGCGTGCATCACGCGTCACGCCCTGGCATGCGTCACACCCCGGTGTGCACCATATATCACACCCCGGTGTGCATCGTCTGCCACGCGGCAGCAGAATCCAGCACGCACCGTGCCCTGGCGTGCACCGTATCCTGGTGTGCGCTGCAGTGCAGCGCGTATCATCCATTGCACGCCGGCGTGCCGCCCAGCCCAGCGCGCGTCGCGCATCGCATCCAAGCACGCGCCACACTCTTAGCACGCGCACCGTGCATGGCACCCCGGTGCGCATCACGGCTCAGCGTGCATCACGCACCGTGCTCCTGCGCGTCGCGCAGTGTGCATCGTGGCGCGGCATGCACTGCACCCCCCGGGTTTGGTGCGCATCACGCACCGCACCCCAGCGTGCACCCTGCGTCGTGCACCAACGCGTATCGTGGCTCGGCACGCATCCTGCCCAGGCGTGCACCGCGTGGTGCGACTTGGCACGCACCCCGCCCCAGTGCGCATCGTGCATCGCGCCCCAGCGTGCATCACAGCTGAGCACGCACCCTGCCCCGGCGCGCATCCTTGCA
>NW_008802190.1:0-604 GCF_000699145.1 Aptenodytes forsteri | reverse complement strand
CGGCGCCCCCTGCCGGGCGGAGGCCGCGCAGCGCTGTGGGCGGCCACACGTGCGGGGTACGAATGGACACATGTACCGGTGTGGCATTGTACAGACAGACGCACAGAGACGTGTGCCAGACTGTGCATACGTGCTGGTGTGGGTGCACGGACAGACACACAGACACACATATGGACAGAGACATGGACGTGCATAGGTGTGGACATGCACACACATGCACACATACAGGTATGCACACATGCACACACCTACCTGCACAGGCACGCATGCACAGGCAGACCCACATGTGCACACACACACCCATGCACACACGTGTGTACACACCTGTGCATACATACTCTTGCACTTCCATGTGTACACAGCACACATACACGTGGCACATACAGGCACACACATATACACATAGAGGCAGGAATACATGCACATGCACACATATGTACATCCACTTGTGTACACACTTATACACACACACGCACATCTATACATGCATAGACATACATACATACAAGCACACACATATACTTCCCATGCACATACCTAATCATATGCATGCACGCACACACACGTATGCATGCACATAGGCACAGGCGCATATATATATATA
>NW_008802189.1:0-604 GCF_000699145.1 Aptenodytes forsteri | reverse complement strand
TTTGTGTGGACATATTGGAAGTCTATTTTTACTCTCCCGGTGCAGCCAGGCAAAAAGGTAAGAGTCCAAGCACTTCTCACTCATTGCAGAACGAAAGCAGGGATGCTAAAGAGAACTCAAAAATCCTTCAGTCGAGTTGATCTGGACAACTGCTCAGGTTTCCTAAAGAGATGGAAAGTGACCTAGAGTTGTCCATAAACACCGAGTAATTTACCGTTCTGAGAATCCTTTAACTCCCCAAAGAGCATGGTTTAAATCGGAGATGGCGTTAACGTTTCAAGCTGCCTTTTCAGGTGTTCCAGGAGCCGATAGAGTTTTTCATGTTGAGAATAACAGGATTGATGATTATTAACTTACATATTTGCAGTGTCGTTGATCTCTAAGCATTTAAGCAAGTTGGAGGCCAAATCCTGAGGACCTTCCTTAACCTAGCCTTACTGGAGTCTCCCGAGTAAGGACCTTCAGTTTTGGCTTTCGCTCTTCACGGAAGGTGTTACAGTGCCGGTGGAAACGGGTGCGTTTGCAATGGTAGTGGGGTTTCTGGATCCCTTGAGCCAGATGGTTGTGGTGGGTATGTGAACGTTCGGTGTCCCACCAAAGTCCA
>NW_008802188.1:0-604 GCF_000699145.1 Aptenodytes forsteri | reverse complement strand
TCCTTCCAACAAGCAGATGATGTGTCATGGAAATCAGCAAAGATCTAGATAAGATTTTGAATCCACTTGCATGTGCTAAAGAAGCAAGTTAACATCCCCATTCTTATGTGTTAATCAATTCTGATTCCTTTTAGTTCTTTATGGCTGTTCTGGTATCAAGATAAACCCTTTCTACAGCTGGCTGCCCACTGGAAAGGAGCACGCACGAGACTCGCTCCTGCACTGACAGAGCTGCAGGGACTTCTTGCCGCCCAGGGCACTGCCTAACACACTGCGCCTTTCCTTCCTCCCCTCTTCATAATCAGTTTTGGATTTAGTTTTCCTTCCTGTTTGTTGCCTGAAGAGTCACAGGTATCTGTGTTTAAGGTTGGATAGGTGCTTAGAGAAGTCATAGGGAATAATAAACTGACATCACAAAGTGCTGCGTGGGTTATCTGCCAGGGGAAGCCAGTTAACCAGGTAAAAACTGAGATGCAAACGAGAGGTGAATTATCCTGTGCTGAGCCCTCTGCAGCTGTAGATAGGTGACTTCCAGCAGATACTTCTGTGAGTGCCTTTTGACCACAGATCAAACCGCTCTCTGTATTTAGCTACTGCTAAGGTA
>NW_008802187.1:0-604 GCF_000699145.1 Aptenodytes forsteri | reverse complement strand
TCTCTCAGCCCTTCCTCACAGGAGAGATGCTCCGGTCCCTTCATCGTCTTCCTTTGTGGTCCTTTCTTGGGCTCTCCCCAGTACGTCCATGTCTGTCTTGACTGCGATTATGTGGAGCGGTGGAAGAAAAGTGGGGCCTTTGTTCAAATTCATGAGAGAAGGCCGGAGCTGCGCCTTTCAGCCATTCCTAGGGTAGCTGTGAACAAGCGTTCTCTCCAGTACGTCCACGTCTGTCTCCTACTGGGGAGCCCCGCACTGGACACAGTAAAGCAGTAGTTCCCAGGGGCAGGGGATAACCACCTGTGCTCCGTAGCCCTGCTGGTTATGGCCAAAGGTGTGGGGCTTGGTGGGAAACGAGTGCCCTACCACGCAGCCTGGCTCGCCTCTGTGTCACCGAACACACGTCTCTGCGGGGACGAGCGCCAAAGAGCCCCGTCTCCAAAGGCTTCGTTCAGAATCCCTGCAGAGAAACTGGCCCTTGTTAGAAATCGCTCATTGGTCTTGTCTCAGGGCAGACGGCTCAGACAGGTCCAATGAATGAGACTTTGCAGAGAGTCCAAGGTCAGGATCTGCACTCCCCAGGCCCAGGCCCAGGCCCAGGCCC
>NW_008802186.1:0-604 GCF_000699145.1 Aptenodytes forsteri | reverse complement strand
CCCCAAGTTAGGCCATTCAGTGGGTTTTGTACTTTGAAATCATGAATCTTTGGCAGGTCAATTTAGGGCCATAGTTACACCTTGTACCATCCTGTTGTCAGCTAATTCTGCTCTCTCTGCCAGTGGACAATATTGAGGCCATAAGAAAGTGACAACCAAACTCATTCTTTATATGATTTGCAATGGACTATGAGGAGGGAAGCAGTACTAAAACCCCACTGTTATATTCACATCTCAGCCAGACAAAAGAAAAGTCAGCTGAAAAGAGTTTGTCCTTTCCCTTCTCACTCTTGAAAGCAGAGTTCCACTATATAAACCACTCAACGTTGCCTGTCAACTCATTCAGAAAAAGAATAAAAAGACTGAAAAGAATCTAAAAATGGGAAAAACCACAATGTAAAGCAAACAAATCTAATAAACCAAGTTCCCAAACACCTTTCACACCCAGCCTCCATCCCCACAAGCAGCTGGAACCCATTGATGCTCAGGCAGTAGGAGGCGCCTACAAAAGGATGCTCTACCAGATAAGCCCACTTCTCTTTAGAGCTCTTTGGAGGGGATGTGTATGTGTTATTATTTACTTTTTAACATGAAAAAAAAAAAA
>NW_008802185.1:0-603 GCF_000699145.1 Aptenodytes forsteri | reverse complement strand
TATTCCTATATAGAACACAATATGTTATTTAAATCACTCCAATTAGTGCTTGGGTACCACTGTTTATTTCATATGCTACAGATAACATACATTTTACAGTTTATTGTTTACATTTTAAATACAGCCTTTGTACTAAGGCTGACAGCTAAGAAGTTTAATTTTAGCATATTTTGATATGCTGAATTATGATATGCTACCATATTGGAATTTGCTGGAATGCAAGAGTTTCTAAATGCCATTGCCTGTGAAGAAAGAGCTCAGCTTTTCCAGCCTGGAAAAGTTTTTCCTTGTGTAGAAATGAAAAAGGCAGTACACTATTGCTCCTACATAAACCTACTTTAAAAAACTTCTGCAAACAACTGTTCACACTTTATTAGTAAGAAAAATACATACTGCATCACCTAGCCCTGATACATGCTTACCTTAATTTTATCAATGTAATTCGCTTCTCTGTGATTAAATGCTTGGTGAGCGCCATTTCTCAGAACCATGTTCATGCCTTCCCCAGTTCCTGCTGTACCCAACACCTTTAAACCACAAGCTCTGGCAATCTGACATGTTGCTATTCCCACCTGAGGGGAAAAAAAAAGGAAAAGAAAAAAA
>NW_008802184.1:0-603 GCF_000699145.1 Aptenodytes forsteri | reverse complement strand
GTTATAACTCAGTTGAAAATGCGTTTCTTCCATTGGTCCGTGCATTATTGTTTCCCCCACATGCGATTCCCTGGTATTCGAGCGTGAGTGATCCTCTGTGTCTAGTGAATAATAAATGGCAATCAAATTGAAGGGTAATGCTTTTTCCCTTAACGAATTGGATTGTAACTTTATCACGTCATCACTAGTGGCAATGCAGTGGTGGGTTTTAAGGCAGTGCAGCACTCCATTTCCCGCATCACAGAAACACGGGAGAAAATGGAATAAATAAAACCCCCAAACCAACACCTGGGTCAGTTAAAAGGCGGCATTCCCAAGGCCGATACGTACACGCACGTCTGTATCCCAGAGCAGCCGCGTTGCGGGCAGTCGGCGATGAGCGGTGCCTACACACAGAGTTTATCTGTTTGTGGCGACAAACCAAACCCGGGGTCTGGGTGGTCAGAGGACGTTGGGCCACGCCAATCAATTATTCCAACCTATGACATCAGTCAAGCCAGCGGGTTGCCTGGTTCACCGTCAGCTTGTGCCCGTGCCAATCAAAAGCGCCCATCTTCCGTCATTAGCCCCAGCGGCTTGCCGCAAACTAGCGTTCGCTGTGGC
>NW_008802183.1:0-603 GCF_000699145.1 Aptenodytes forsteri | reverse complement strand
AAAAATACAGCGAGAGAGGGATTGAAGTTTGGGTGCAGGTGATGGGAAATTCGCTTGGCTAATACGTGTCCTCAGCAAGAAAGTCTTCTATTTGACAGCTACTTGAACTAATAAATCACAAAAGCATGAAGGAGCTACAGGCTGTCCGCACACAGCTGACCATCAGCCTTGCACCACGTAGTCCTTAACATGACTTCTGCAGCTGAGGCACGGGCAGTTGGCTAAGGGAGCGCGAGTTGTGTGGTGTTGTGCCTGATAGGGGGATGAGTGCTGGTGTGAAGTTTCACTCCTTCCTTTCCTTTGTGGCTCTCATCCCATCTTGCCCTTTCGGCTCCTTTATATGGATGGACTGAATTTCCAATCCTTTTTCTTGTGCTTACAAGAGACAGGTTTTTTTATATTGCTGTCCTGACGCACTGAGATTTGTAAAACCTCAAGACAAAAGCCTGGGGATGAGGAAGGGGGGGGATGAAGGGCAAGGAAATAAAACAGCAGTGAGGAGGGACGGGACTCTGATCCAATAGTTGGCTGCGCTTTTTAATTTTAATTATCTGATGTCCATCAAATTGCCTGGAAAGTGAGTGGAAAAACCTTTCCAGTTTT
>NW_008802182.1:0-603 GCF_000699145.1 Aptenodytes forsteri | reverse complement strand
TTGATCCCAGAGAAAAAGGAAAGAAAACGTACCCTTCTAAAAGCTCTCCTCCTTAACATGAACCCGGCAAAAACAATTACACACTGTTTGATTTCTTCAGAAATCAAAAATACCTCCAAATGAAACCATCTGAAATGACTCACGTGGGAGCTCACTGACGACAGGTGTAGGGTCGATGGCACTGCTCGAGCAAGATAGGACCTCCTCAATATGCTCTTCCATTGTACACATCATGCAGAAGCCTTGTTCTGCACCTAAAGAGGGAGGGAAGGAAGGAAGGATGGAAGGAGGAAGGAAGCAAGCAAGACTCTCAGTCAGGTAAAATATACACAGCTATGGAAAACCTTCAAGGAAAAAAACCACCAAACCACCCCACGTTTACGTTACAGGTACAAACTCCACTCTCCATTCTACATCCTCTTCTCCTCAGATGCCAGTGGCTCAACAGTCCTGTGGCAGTTTATTGCGCAAAGTCATCTAGAAGAAATATATCCGTTATGTCTGTATTAAAACAGTCTGCATGAAACCGGACCAACATACCAGACTAGAAAGCACAGAGGTTCAGAATGAACACATATATATATATATATATATATGGCAAGA
>NW_008802181.1:0-602 GCF_000699145.1 Aptenodytes forsteri | reverse complement strand
CTACAATTAGTTACTTCTATAAAAATCTCTACAAAGACAAGTGAATCCAAGGAGGTTGAATTACACTTTGACGTATAGCTTAAAATACTAGAATCTACAACCTGTGACTCATGTAAATTCAAACTTTTTCAGCTAATTCTTTCAGCTAATAAAGCTCTAGTCATGGGTCTATTTCAATTACTGTTCAGTAAGAAATAGGATACCTAAAAGATTTTTCCATTACTTAATTTAGAAGGATTAAGGAAATGTGTTAAGAAACTAAACCTCACAAACCTGTATGATTGCCAGATTCTGAGCAAAATTTCAGTGCCATCAGCATAAAAAATCCCAGATTTCTGGATTGAAATTCAATGATCTTCAGCTCTGGTTTAGAATGTATTATCTGTTTCTCTTTTCACAACCATTCATGTAATTAGTAACTTTATGGAATTTTGTTTGTCAATGAAATCATTTTTTGTTGAACAATTGAATTGTTACCCATGGCAAATTCTGGTGACAGGTAAACATTTAAGTATAGACTGAACACAAGAGATCATTTTGATTTAAAACTTTCAGCAAAGGTGTAGTTTTGGGTAGATATGAATGCCTTATACATCTCTCTC
>NW_008802180.1:0-602 GCF_000699145.1 Aptenodytes forsteri | reverse complement strand
TTGTCACTGATGGCTGAGTAGTTGATATATATATACACACACTTCTGAGTGTATATATATCTTGTTTAGTATAATATAGTATATATTATAGTATAATAATCTTCATTATAATTTATGAAATACTGTTTGTTAATTAATTGATTAATTTATAGGCTGAGGAGGACTAAATAACTAAAACATTAAGAGTGACGTTAATACATTATCAAGAACGACCAATACCTTCTTCGTTGTTGATTATTAATGATGACTCTGTATGTATTAATGCTTTCTTGCTTTATTGTCGGTATGATTATCGTTCGCTGTCTAGACATGTCTTCAAAATCTACAGGTGTGCGATAAAGAAAGCAGTGGAAAATGAATCGACCGATTGTTAATTATTGAGAATTGAATTTCTTCATCATGATTCATTCCTCTTGATTGATGCTATTTGACTTAGCGATTACCTCCCAGTGTACGATAAAGGAAGGCATAAATAAAAATCGATCGGTAGTTTCTATTTGAGTTAGTATGGCTCGATCGTCAATAATTACTCTCTGGTTATGAATAACCGATCTTAGTTTTCGATTAATAAGGTGCTATTACTTTCTTTATCAGTCTTTGGC
>NW_008802179.1:0-602 GCF_000699145.1 Aptenodytes forsteri | reverse complement strand
GAGCCAAAGGGAGAACGGAAGCTATTAAACAGCGGAGAGATGACACCTTCCCCCACGACAGCAGTGGATAGTTTAAAAGTCGGTACTATAGCCTTCCGTATCTATACAAGCCATGAAAGCAGAGGACTGGAACGACACGGGAAAAAGGGGCACACCGGGATCTGCTGTCACCATGGCAGCACAGGCACAGCAAGCCGTCACCAGAAACACCTTCACAGCCAGCTTTGTCTTCCTTCTTTCAACGACAGTCAGCAAGACTTCTGTTTGCAGACTGTTTCTCATTGAGTCACTGTGGAGGAAAGAAAAACACCTCCCTTTACTCCTTAACTGATGGTATGCTCTCAACAGCTTTTACGCTGCTTGAACTACGTGGGAATCAACTGATGGGGGAGAAGTACCTACACACCCTTCACCCTAAGCACTCCCCCAAAGAGCCCGTAGCCAAGATCACATCGGTCCTGCGTGCTTGTCTAGAGTCACGACTGATCTGCAGCTATCCTTTGTGCAACGCCAGGGTGGGTCTGCCTTCACCTTCAACCACCCGTTCGGTAGCTGAGGCAAGAACTAGCCGGGGACAGCAATCCCCCACAGGCCTTCCCGTC
>NW_008802178.1:0-602 GCF_000699145.1 Aptenodytes forsteri | reverse complement strand
TTTCAGGACATGTCCTATATCCACTTAAGCTTTTTCATTGATGTTCCTCAAATTTGGAATGGAAAGATTGCGCTGAACAGTGACACAATAGTTCAACCAGACCCCTCTGGTTCTTGACATTTCTGCAAAGACTTCACCCAACACAAATTTGGGAGCACTAGCTGTGATACACAGCAAGTGCAATCCACCAGTGGCCAGGCAGAGATAGCCAGCCCCTCTTTCCAAAATGATAGCAGTGGAGTCCCAACTGTGCTATCCCTCAGGTGTGTTATTCAGATCAGGAGTAGGAACCACCTGTAATAACTGCCTGGTTCAGCTAATTTTACTGTAATCACATCCCACGTCTTCTCTGACCTAACTGGATGCAAGCTGTCAGCAAAAATATGCCGGCTCCCTCTTGCAGTATTAATTCTGCAAGCCTTACAGATATTATTTCAAAAAAATGGAAACCTGTTAAAAAGAACATGCCTTTTGTCTCCATTAATAACAAAGGGTGGAATTCAATGTTATCTTGATGCGTTTGTTGCCAGAAGAGTTTCTTTCTAAAGTATAAAAAGCCACTGAAGATCAGTATGTTTCATCGTTACAGCACTGATACTAGA
>NW_008802177.1:0-601 GCF_000699145.1 Aptenodytes forsteri | reverse complement strand
ATAGAGGGCAAAACTGGGTTCAGTGTCAGGGACAGTGAAATATGCCATGGATCTGTCTTGCTTCTGTGTCCTACCCTATCCTGAGATTACCATGGCACTTGCTGTGTTTTTTGTCCTGTTTTCAGAGAGGGAATTGCACATAACTTGTTTCTAAAAGCTACAGCACATGTGCTCTCACCCAGACTCAGCTGGAGGAATAATGTTGGGGTTTTTTTTTTATTTTTATTTTTCCTTGCAGAATCTGCTAGTCTGACACAGGGCCTGAGTGTGTTAAGTGATGTAACTAAGGCCTGTGAGTCATGGTAGGAGCTGGCACACATGGCTCCCAGGACCCAGTGCACAGAGACAAGTGGGAAGAGCTCCAAAGGAAAGTATCTACTTTCCTACAAGAGTTTGGTAGGGTGTCTGGTAGCTGCTCTCAAAGAAACTGTCCAATTTAGCTAGCTGCCTCTTTTGAGTCATGTGCAGCAGTTCTCTCTAGTCAAGTTCCCAAGAGCTGCATCAATCATTTGATTTTTCTAAAGTTACAGAGAATGGCTTTTCTTAATCTTCCATTGAAAAACTAGTGGCTACTTTGGTTGACTAAAAGACTTTTTTTTTT
>NW_008802176.1:0-601 GCF_000699145.1 Aptenodytes forsteri | reverse complement strand
AAATCTAAAATGCTGCTAAGACTAAAAACTTTTGGGCTTATTTGAATTTTTATGTGGTGAAAGTGAAGCTCAAAAGGATATTGTTTGTTTCTGAAACTGTCAGGGTTCAGGAGTTCAGTGTATCCCAAGGGCAACAGGACAATCTGGCAGACCTCTTAGCCTTTGAATTGAGTATATGGGAAGTTAGAAACAAGAAGGCACAACTTGGAGAGCCATATTGCAATGATAGTCTCATGTTTTGAGCATCCAAGGGTCTTAGCACAATACCTCAGATACTCAAGGATGGTCTGTTACACTTTGTCACTCTGTCATTATTCCCAATAAAAATCAAAGCCACCAGGTTAGGACTAGAGCGTTCCAAACGCATGCTCCAAAGCACTGCTTTCTGACTTCCTGAATAGTTTAGCCCTGAGTCATAAACAAAGCTGTTCTTCACAAGAGGAAAACAAATAGACTCTGAGAGCTTTTCAGTCACTGGTGTACAGAGAATACCTCTTTTGTGCTCATCACAAGTGAGAAGTTACCTGCTCAAACAAGCAGTCCTACAGCTTAACTAAATTTGGCAATTCAGAACCTACATAAATACTCATTATAACAAACC
>NW_008802175.1:0-601 GCF_000699145.1 Aptenodytes forsteri | reverse complement strand
GGAATATTTGGATGCCAAGGACATCTCTGCACAGTCACCTCTTGCCGGCACGTTTGCATCGCTTGGGAGCATGGTGGCCCCAGGGATCCCAGGGACAAGCCCCTGCACCCCGGGGTGTCTCTGTGTCCCCGCTGCCTCCCTGGGCTCCTTCTGTCCTTCCCACCCACTTCTGGCTGAACTCTCCCCCGCGGGGTGTCCTTGCCCCTGATTCCTGGCGTGCCCACAGCACCGCAGCCCAGCCTGCACCACGCAGACCCGGCGCGTGTCCCCGTGCCCCATCGGAGGGTGACATGGGGTGCCTGGGGGCTGAGCCACTGCAGGGGGGGGGCTGGATTCATGCACATGCACCATGCCGGCACATGTCCCCTGGACTGGCACACGTGTCAGCTGCTTGCCCCCAGCCTCCCCCCTGCCCGGCAGCCCCAGCACAGCCCCAGCAGCCCGGCAGCCTGGCGTGCCCGGCACACATCCAGGAGGTCACGGCTATTTCTGAGGACCAGCCCTGCCCTGCATGCCTCCGCAGGCAGCTGGCCAGGCAGCTGCACTGCTGCGGCACACACAGCCCCCCGGCTCTGCAGGCAGCCGGGGGGGGGGGCCAGGG
>NW_008802174.1:0-600 GCF_000699145.1 Aptenodytes forsteri | reverse complement strand
TTTTCTTTTCTTTTCTTTTCTCTTTTTTTCATCGCTTTAAATTATGATCACAGTGGATCCATCAAATTTATTCACAGGATTAATTGCAGCTATTTTCTGGTTCTGACAGCTACTCCTCAATATACTTATTCTTTACTGTGTATGGCATGAAGCTTGTCAGGTAACTTCTCATTATTTAATCCTTGAGCCAACACTCTCTTCCTAAAACCTGCTTTCTCGTGTTCACTAGCCAACTCTTTTGCGCTTATCATTCTCTAGTCAGGAAAGAAGACCTCAAAAACTTCCGTCAAAGCGGATCACTTATGTCATTACTTGAAATGATAGAGCGTTCATCAATTATTAAGAGTCAATGCATTGCCTTACATTCTCTCGTCTTACACAGTATATGAAAGTGTATAAAGCAATAACCGTGTTGCGAAGCTTTGATTTAGATTACAGTAACCTAAATACCAAGGAAAAATGCATTTCATAATCCATCACTTCAAAGGTACGCACATAATTAAAATATTCAACTTGCAGTATATCATTTCCCATGTGCATAATCACTCAAACAGAGAGCTGTTGTATGATAACTGTCAAGTTCAATAAATCATGTGCTTT
>NW_008802173.1:0-600 GCF_000699145.1 Aptenodytes forsteri | reverse complement strand
GTGTCTCGGTCTAGTTCGGATAGCTAGATGCAATAGTGGTCAGCAGCCCTTCTCAGTGAACTAAGGACTTTGGAGGAGGTTGTTTTACATCATGATTGCTTGGAAGGGCACGGAAAATGAGTTTGGGTTTTTTAACCCTAAAACAAACAGAAAAGAGTGAATGGATCCAATGGAGCCATTGTAGTAATTGCTGCGTTTCCAACTTTTCATGAATATTTGACTTTGATTTTAATGTTTTCATAGTTTTCCTTCAATGTTGTTGATACTAGTCAACATACTTGGGGATTCTTTGCACTGTAGCTGAGAACCAAACCTGTACATATTTAGCCATTTTGTAGTTCCTGAGATTCCCGAGCTTTCTGAAGAATTTCAGGAGTGATGTAATACTCGAGCAGTGCTTTGCTGCTGTCTGCTCAGCATTGATCTATAGCGTAGAATAGCTTTGCTTAACAGAATTCTCAGTAAGGAAAACTTTAAAGTAGGTTAATAAAAATGACATTTAAACCCGAAATTGTTTAAGTAACTTTATACTTACTGGGCGTTTTGTTTCAATCTTTCAATAGATGGCCTGTCAAATAACTTTAAGACTCATCCCCTTCA
>NW_008802172.1:0-600 GCF_000699145.1 Aptenodytes forsteri | reverse complement strand
AAAAAAAAAAAGGGGGGTACAGTAGAAGCTTCCTTTTTCATGTAGAAAAATAAAGGAATTAATCATTCCCTACCCTTCACCTTCCCTCAAACAAAAGTATAGAAAATGGGGGCGATAAAACAGAGTAGAAAGGAAGGAAAACAATAAGGAGCAAGGATGTTAACAGGCAAGTCAAGCCCCATGTATTGCTATGGTACAGAAATGAGAGCCACAAATGGCAGCCAGGGAGTGGGGGTTGAGGAGGAGTGCTCCTGACGTTACAGGAAAATTTCCTTTAAAATTTACAGGGAATGTCCTCAATTTACAACCCACATTTTCACATTTCAAGAGCTAAAAGGCACGTACCTCAAAGATTAGAGAGAGAACTCACAAAAAGGTGATGAACTCACAAAAAGCTCACAAGCCAGGAGATTACAATGGCTTCCCAGAGACTGCCCTGCCGACCGCAGGGACTCAGCTGGCCATGCGGCACGACCCCAGGACAACCTAGAAGTGCTGGCCCTGCTGGCTCCTGCTGATTTGCTTCCTCCCATAGCCAGGGAAGTCAATAACCAGCAGCCCAGTTGTTGCTGATCAGTTGACACGGTCTGGCATGGAAGA
>NW_008802171.1:0-600 GCF_000699145.1 Aptenodytes forsteri | reverse complement strand
CTAGATTGAGTTCTACTGCACACGCTACAACTCCTGCCCCTACACTTGTCAAAGACAAGCCCACATCTCTGCAGCTACTAGAGCTCTGTCTGCAAAGCAAGGCCAGAGAGATGAGAAAACATTCAGATTTCAAAGATTAATATTCTGAAGTTAGGAAGAGACAGAAAGTGAAAGATACCTTTAAACTCTAGAGCCTGCCCTATCCCTCCTAAACCCCTTTCTAGCTCTCTTTTGTGTCTCCTTGAAGTTCCCATCTATTTCCCCTTTCTCTCCTTCACCTTTCCACCCTAGCTTCTCACTCTTGCTTCCAAGCCAGGTGTTGTTTGGAAATGGTGCATACTCATGCATATGCTGAACACAGGGCAGCATGCTTGCTACAGGACATCCCCACCTGCACAGTGGGGAGAACCACTTCCAGAATTCAGGCAACTAGGTCATGAGTCTATGCAAACAAAGCATTTTGCCAGATCACACAGCTTTCTATTGCTGAAGAACTGAAAGGAATTTCCTCTTCCACAGAATTCCAGTATCCTGCTTCAGTGCACAACAGTCTTCACAGACACACAATTGAAACAGTTGTACAAATTCTCTAATAAGATA
>NW_008802170.1:0-600 GCF_000699145.1 Aptenodytes forsteri | reverse complement strand
TTTGTCTGATGATAGGCACCAGGAACCAGCACTCCCAAAACTGGTTTAAATCTGCGTAAGTAGCAACCAGCCATTGTCCAGCCTGGCATGGCAGCCTACCTAGGGAAAAAACATCTATAAAATGGGGACACGGTAACAGGAAAAGGGGGGTTCGTACACAGATGTGCGACGGGCAGATATTTTGGGATGCAGAAGGGCTCCAGGGCTCCAGGCAGGGTGGCTGGACTGGCCCTCCAGTGCCCTAGGGCTCGAGACGCTGCATAACCACTGGTCTCACCCGTCCCCTGCAATGACCCATAACGCTCCAAATGTTATCTGCATTCAAATAAATAACCTTTAGCCCTGCCCACATTGCCTAGCGTGATGTTTTATAGCAGCATTTTTATAGCCAAATAACAATTGGAAACAATGTGACCGTTTCACTATGACATATGAAAACCGTGCCTGCCATGTCCTCCTAGGTCATGTTTTTGCCAGCAGCTGTACAGGCTTTAGGGTTTTTAACAATTATCTTTTTGACATATACTTTAGAAATTGAAGAAATGTAACATACCTCACTGGCAAGTTGGAGATTACTGATTATCGGTTGCTGTATTGTAA
>NW_008802169.1:0-600 GCF_000699145.1 Aptenodytes forsteri | reverse complement strand
CCAGCAAAAGAGCTATGTTATTTTTAGAGAAGCCATCAACAGCACACAGATATTTTTAAAAAAAACACTGTCTATCCAAGTACTTGCAAGTTTTTGTCTATCTGAGCATTTGTGAGCATATTCCAGCATTTGAGGAATTTAAAAAAGTTCCAGCTGGCTCTCTCATATGGGGTTCTACCACCTTTTTCAGATAGCTAACAAATCTGCTTCTGCAAGCAATAAAAGTCTTCATTAAGACATTTCTTCCTTATTACTTC
Organism: Aptenodytes forsteri; assembly: GCF_000699145.1. Classification (NCBI taxonomy): domain Eukaryota; kingdom Metazoa; phylum Chordata; class Aves; order Sphenisciformes; family Spheniscidae; genus Aptenodytes; species Aptenodytes forsteri. Next base: position 343 of record NW_008802169.1, on the reverse strand, counting down.
TTCTGAAATTCATTGCTGAAAAATACATTTGGATGATAGCCACCCATTTTCTAAATGCACTTCCCTTTGAACAGAGTACTGCAGAGGTTAATGAATGGCCACTGCTTACCATCTTGGACTACCCATCCATAGTGGAGGCTAAAAGCTATGTCCAGTAATCACTTGGGACCAAGTAGGCTGATGAAGAAACTCACCATTCGCTCTCTGAGATCTGGATGAGATCAGCATCCCGCAAAGCCAAAATTGCTTCCAGCGGATTTACGGCAAAAATGCCTGCAGATTACATTCACACAAAGCCAAGGCAAGAACACCTAATGTGCATGTTCAGTACATACTATCCAAC
>NW_008802168.1:0-599 GCF_000699145.1 Aptenodytes forsteri | reverse complement strand
GCAGCGGGACAGACCCAAGACTGCGATCCCACTCTCCTGCCTCGCCAACACCTGCGAGCTCTGCCGTGCCGTACCTTCTGGGGACGAGATGGTGGAGGAGAGGGGGGTCCCGGTGCACGAGGACTGGTCAATGGCCCCCGATGACGACAGGGTGAGGTTTTCGCTGTCCGGCGTCGCGCCGCATTCCTGGAAGAAGAGCACATGGGGAGGACAGGATGGGGATATTTGGCAGGGATGGATCCATCGCCCCCAGGCCTCCTTACGGACAGAGGAAGAGCCAGGAGGGGCAAACCCCAGCCAGACACTCTGGTCCCAAACCGCCCCCAAACCTGCCACCCCCCTGGTGCCTTGGCTGATCACCAGCATGTTTCAGAGGGTTCTCACCTCCTCACGCCGGGCAGGGGATCTCCTCCTGGAGACCCTCAGCTCCGACTCAGTGCACGACTTCTCGTCCTCCTCTTCCTGCAGGATGGAGGAGTTCTGCGAGATGGACCTGCGCGGGGAGGGGGGCAAAGCAGAAGGCTTCACCCCCGCCCGCAGCCCCCAGACCTCCCTGAACCACCCCGGACCCCCACGCCGTGCCCACCCCGGTACTCACT
>NW_008802167.1:0-599 GCF_000699145.1 Aptenodytes forsteri | reverse complement strand
GAGGAGGAGGAGGATGGTGCCTGTGCTGTGCAGCTGCCGTCCTTGCCATGCCCAGTGCCTCCCCGGCCCCGTTTGTGGCACCCATTTTCAGCATCCCCTTCGCCCACAGTTCCCAAAGCAACGGGAGCAGGCGGTTCTCCCTCGGATGCCGTGTCTCCCGCTTGGATGACAGCTTGCCACCTCCAGAGCTTCATCTCCAGGCTTTAACTGATGCCTGTCACGATGCTCAGCTCCCCCGAGCCCGTAGCCAGAGTGCAGACTGACAGCGTTCTGCCATGCGGGACACTGTGCGGGTTGGCTTCTCTTGCCTTGAGCCCTGTCCCCTGGCGGCATGTCCTTTCTGGTCCCATGGGAGAGAGGACGGAGCCAGCGTGATCTGACCACGTCCTCCAGCACTGGTGTCGTGAGGGGGCTGCCCTTCCTGTATGGAGACGCTTCAGGAATTCCTCCCACCTCACCCTGCCCCTTGCCACTCCAGAGAAGTCACTTTGTGCCTCAGTTTCCCCATTTATAACATCAAGGACAGCATTTGTCAGCACTGCAGAGGAAACATCATGCATACTCTTGCATTAGCGTTTGCTGCTTGCTTTGGAGAAGAC
>NW_008802166.1:0-599 GCF_000699145.1 Aptenodytes forsteri | reverse complement strand
GAGATAACTTAATATAAATGTTAATTACATTATTGCTCAGCCACTTTGCATAGTAAAACTTCATTAAAAAGTGAGTTCCTGTTCACCGTAAGAGAAGCAGCCAGTAACTGTGATTTACAAAACCATCAAAACTATGGAAATGCTCACTTTAATCAGAACTATAATTATGAGGAAATTTGCTGCAGGAAAATTTACTCACAGAATAAAGATTAAAAAGCTCTGAATGTTGTCTATCAAAGTGCAACAATTAGATTTTCTTCCAAGCCTGAGAGATCCTTGGGGAAGAAAAAAAGAAAGTAAAATTCTGTCTTTTGATTACAGCGGAGAAAATAAACTGCAACTGTTATTGTAATTTCCTCAGATAACAGTAGCAAGCGTCTACGAATGGACATGCACGCATGCAATGAATGGATTTAATCTGCTCTCTGAGGTTGGAATTGCCTATCAATATGGCTACCTGTAATTAACTGTCTCATATTAAATAATTCTCTTGGCTTGAACGTAACAAAATCGCTAATCTGAAGAGGCGTTTTTCTTATTCCCAGGGCTTCTGTATCCCCCGCAGCTGCCATGTGGATACTTGTAATATTTGATGCACT
>NW_008802165.1:0-599 GCF_000699145.1 Aptenodytes forsteri | reverse complement strand
GTTTTGATTGTGATGGCTTTCTGATTGTTTTGGCTTTAAGCTGCCCCATAAACTGAAGCAGAAGTACAGAATTTCTGCTGCATTCTGGCCTGAACTGATGGGAACAAAAGGTGCTTGCTGACATTCGCAGGGGAAAAGCAACAACAGGCAAAGCCACGTCTTCCCGCAGAGTAGCAGGGGCCGGGTGAAGAGCACTGTGGCTACTGTATACTGCAACCTTCCCTGTGGAGTTCTGTTTGTCGTTTGAAGAGGGCTTACCTATGCGACCAATGCTATTACAGTTTTAGCCTCCTCATGGGTAGTATTTTGTTATGTTCACCAAGCGCCCATGTCCAGGACGTATCTAGATGCTACAGACAGAGGAAGTAATTCATAGTTCAGCCAGAAGGTGTCCTTCGGAGTGCACTGGTCTCCGTGGGCACAACCATGGACGTTCCAGAGGTGCGCATACCACCTATGCAGTGTAGAGAAAGGATCCAGCTGGGCAGGCAGTCAGCGCTTAGAGGACAGTAGTGGATGAGGGGGTTGTGTTCACAGCTGCTCTTGAGACAGTCTGAAAATACAGACACGTTCAGAGAAAAGGATAGAGATGTTTCCCC
>NW_008802164.1:0-599 GCF_000699145.1 Aptenodytes forsteri | reverse complement strand
ACCTCTAAGATCATCGAGTCCAACCGACTAGTTAGTTACTCACATTGTATCATTCTCGTTTTAGATAACTGAAGGGGAATTCTTTTTTTCTGTTTGCATTGCTGAAGTTCGCAACCTTGAAATCTCCAGTTACTATATGCAAGTACGCTTTACGACAGTAAATATTTATAAGTTGTACTTTGGACTGGGGACAGAGTCAGTGTAACAGCTGAATCCGTAGCATATTTTCCTGGTTTGATAACTGGAAAGCTGTCATATTATGAAGAAATGCCTTATTGGATCCAGAACTGGATAAACTTTTCAATGTTTCATGTTGGCTTTTCATAGCTTGCCCTGGCTGTTGCTTTGCTCATGAATACAACATGCGGGGGTCAAGTCTTGTTGGAGCTATTCCTAAAGTAATTCTGTTGACTGCAGTGGGATTACATACATGATCGATTCCCTGTGCAAGACATGACGTTGCTTAAAAAGGATCCCAGAAGGTTACTCTCTATATTTTTGCTCCTAGCAAGATTAGCAATATAAAGATTATATGACAGAGCCAACCCTACTTGCTTAGAAAGGTGTATTTATTTGAATTTATGAGTCCAAGACGACAC
>NW_008802163.1:0-599 GCF_000699145.1 Aptenodytes forsteri | reverse complement strand
TTATTTAATGCAGACTTTGCTAGTGCTAATGAACATCAGCCTCCAAGGATTATGAGAGTCGACACTAACATTTCTAGTTAATTCTGGGATTAAAATCTTGTAATTTGTCAAGATGAAAAGCAGCAAACTAAAAGGGTTACATGGTGATTAATTAGTAAGGCTCAAATAGCCAGTAAAGGAGAACAGAAAGAGCTCTGAGTCAGTGGGGACACTTTCCTTACTCTTAGAGGTTAGTTTATCAGTGATGCTGCAGTTACGTTTCCAGTTGATGTGCCCAGGATGGTTTGTGCTCATTGCGGATCTGACCTATTCGTATTTCTAAAGAGAAACTTTTACAGGGCGTGGAGTGCCCAGGAAGTGGAACCAGCATATTTTTAAGCTGTAATTTTATGAACGTGAGGAATTAGACATCTAGTGTGGAGCGGTGGGAATGGCTTCTGAAGAGTCTGCAGGTTTGGGGTTTTGTTTTCCTTGGGGTTGATGGCTGGGTGGGATCCTCGTCTCCCTCTACGCAGCACTGTGCCCGCTGCGATCACTGCAAAGAGCAAGTGGTGCCCAACTGGTGTTTACCTTCCTCCACCAGGGCAAAGTTAATTTTT
>NW_008802162.1:0-599 GCF_000699145.1 Aptenodytes forsteri | reverse complement strand
CCTCATAGGACAGGTTCTCCAGCCCTTTGGTCTGGAGCCCTTGTACATCTTTGACATGTACAAGGTGGGGGTGGCGGCAGGTGCTGGATCAGGATCAGCAGAGGCCGAGTCTGGGGACTTGGATCCCAGTGGTGGCTTTCTTGATGCAAAATCATCTTGATGCCAGTCAGCAGTAGAGCCACCTGGGTGAAGATGACCGCAAACCCAATGCCCACACTACCAGGGCTTGCAGGAAGCAGATTTTCTTTTTCATGAGAATGGTGTAATGGAGCAGTTTGCATATGGCAACATCACCATTAAAGGACATCACTGAGGGCGGATCACGAACTCAGTGATAGCCAGGAAGAAGGGGGAAAATGACTGTGCCAGCCAGCAGGCAACACAAATGGTTTTCCTGGTGACAAGGAAAGTTGTCATCATTTTTGACACAACGGCGGTGGTGCAGCAGATCTCCACAAAGGAAACCTGATGAGGAAGAAGAAATGCAGCAAGGTCTGCAGGTGCTGATTTCTCCATGCAGTGACAGCGAGGAGGCCAGTATCCTCCCGGGTTAGAAGATACATGGAGAACATAATGGCACATGGGGCCATGTGCCCACC
>NW_008802161.1:0-599 GCF_000699145.1 Aptenodytes forsteri | reverse complement strand
TTTTATACGTGCTATACATTTATTATTCATAATGATGGCCTACCTCATCCTGGTATGGCACTGTTTTTAGACAGTTCTTCACCTCTGGTGAAACTGTAAGAAAAGATGATCACTGTGTCACTTTCAGCAAGACTTGGAGGTGAGCCACGGCATCGTTTCCAGAAGTCCAGGAAGCAGCTCTTGGTAACAGTTTGGGCTTGAAGAGGTTCATCCAAATGACAAAATTATTTAATACTCCCCAAACCTTCTTCCGAGTTAGCTAGTCCTTGAGAAACAGCATTTCATGGGTGGAGAAGCTGCAAAGAGAAACCTCTGGCCAAGGACTGGGAAAGAAAATTAAATTCCTGTTGCTCCCTAAACCTGAGCAATTTGCTTAATCTCTTCGTACTTGCTGTTTGTGACCAAACCCATTGTCTTCATCTCCTCATCCTCTGTGTTTCCTTGGCAGGGAGTCAGGGATAATTTAGTTATAATGTGTTTGTGTGTGTGCAGTGATGAACACGCAGGGATTGGAGCTCTGTGGGGTATTTAGGCATCACTATAATGTCATTACCATTTTACAAAGACTAACTTACTTTTAAATTAAAAAGAAAAAAAAA
>NW_008802160.1:0-598 GCF_000699145.1 Aptenodytes forsteri | reverse complement strand
AGCTGGGATCTAGCCTCTAATCAGAAGGAAGTGTCCAAGTGCAGAGAGGGAGTGAGGTGGCAGGAGAACCGGTCTTCACCCTCATTCAGCCTCATTCTGTATTCAGGCTCCTGAAAGGACCGGTCTTCATGGCTTTGTATCCTTCCGGGTCTCCCCAAATCAGGAACAGCCACTGCAGCCGTGTCAGACTCACATTCAGGAGGAAACTTTCAAGTGCTGAGTTGGAGGAAAGTCGCAGGAAGAGATCGAGACATAGACGTAGCTGTACACGTTGTTTTTTTGCGGCATCTAAAAAGCAAAGGCTGAGGCTCCTGTAAAGATGCTTTTGGCCTTCCGTGCATGCTTTTTCCTTCAGGTGAGGGAAAGCTTCCCATCTGCATTTGGCTGCAGAGAGCCGCCTATGTGTTTCTCGTAAGGGAGTTTACTTTGAATGACTTTGCCTTTAGCCCCTCTCCACTAACGACTCATTCCCCGTGCTAAGCGCATCGGGACACTTCGGAAACATCTGAGCGATTCCAGCCCACTGGAAATGGCATGGGAGGTTAAGAAAGCCACTTAGGACTTTCAAAATGCATTTACTTAGGCTCAGAAAGCACTC
>NW_008802159.1:0-598 GCF_000699145.1 Aptenodytes forsteri | reverse complement strand
TTTCCAACCTTAATGATTCTATGATAATCAGTTTGTTTCAGTACATTTCCAAATCAGTCTTGAAGCAGACTGCTATTATTTACCTTACAGAAAGGCTGATTCTCAGAGCTTTCTTCCCATTTGCAAGGTGTATAGTGCTTGGGTACAATCGTACTGCGTTGCTCTTTCCACAATCACCTGTCCAACGTGTATATAATTTAAGGAAAGACCACCTCTATGAAGGCATATTTCCAGTGTTCATGCAGCACCTAGGAGCACGGAACCTCAATGCAGACCTGATTGAGACTTCATGGACGATATTACATTAAAAAATTTTGATCATACCTTCTCTTGGCCTGACATTATAGATATAGGTCATCTATGTGAAGACCAACCGAAGCACATGTAATTTTGCCTGGTGCAGTGAGCTGCTTATAGCTTTACCACATTTGCAGAATTGAAACCTAAATTTCCTGTAGGATGACATAGGAATTTTTATACTTTAAAAGCAGATGAGAACTACACATCTACTTTAAAAAAAACAGTATCGTTGTCCCGTACATCACCTCTTGTTGACACTAGTCTCTAATTTGGAATATATCCTCAGCCGTCCCATGAA
>NW_008802158.1:0-598 GCF_000699145.1 Aptenodytes forsteri | reverse complement strand
CATGATGCTGGGCTGGTTACATGAGAGCTTAGGACTTATGGGTGGCCTGGATCTATCTCGACAAGTGGGCCCCCGAGGGTGGCCGATTTCTAAAGCACAATGCCAAGATTTTGTCGCTAGCTGCCCTTTTGTACATCGGCCTGAGCCAAATTTTTAGCTGGGCAACAGTGGGCCGACCTGAGAGATGGCAAATAGATTTCAAAGGACCCCTACCCCAACCTCCAAGTAAATGGGAGTATATTTTAACCGGGGTAGGGATTATTAGCGTTCTAGGTATGGGCTACCCATGCCCTCATTTCACGGGTGGCCACATCACTCTACCAATGCAGTCACTGCCTTAAACAATTGACGGACCATGACTGGCAGTCCGATCTGGAAAGCTTTTGATAGCAGCCACAGTGTACCTTCAACTTCAGGCAAAAAAGATCATCATCAATTATCTGTGGGACAAACCGTCCAGGTTAATCACCTGCAAAAAGGGAGTTTTCCTTGCATATTGCTAACACACCTTCAAAGTGCCATGTGGAAGGTGCTTGACCACAAGCATCCCAAACTTGCTGGGGATGCTCAACACTGACCTTGAGCTTAATCTGGTATT
>NW_008802157.1:0-598 GCF_000699145.1 Aptenodytes forsteri | reverse complement strand
GCCGGGTCCAGCTCTCCACCGCTCGATTGCAGGCTTGGGATATAACCGATTCATTTTATTGATTAAGCAACAAACTGCTAGCGAGCTAATAAATTAAGTAATCAATAACCTAAATAATTAACAAACACAGCCTATTATTAATTTATGCTTAAATGATTCTGCACACAGCAAAGCTACTAATTGTGGCTCTTAATCTTACGAATCCCACGGGACTGCTGTTGAATGACAGCTCTGTCGCTCTTCCCACCGCCTTCTCCACCCAAACAGCCTGCTCCTAATTACTTTTTCTCCATGGGTCCCAGTTTTGTTTCATCCCCGCCCAAATTTGATGTTTTTGCTATTGCCACCTAGGTAACCTCAGCTTTATACGGGACTCCCGGTGTGGTTACCTAGAAATGGCTGGCTTTTAGCCCACCCATCCCTTTTCTCCCGAGCCCTGGGGTGCATCGGTGCCTGGCGGGGTGGCACGGTTCAGGTGTGGCGAGCGGCAAAATCAGCCACCTTCCCTTCTCCCCGCAGACGTGAAAAAGAGAAGAAATCCCGCCTGCAACTTCGGGATGCCGCTGGAGGCCGGGGACAGGCAGGAGCACTGTGGTCC
>NW_008802156.1:0-598 GCF_000699145.1 Aptenodytes forsteri | reverse complement strand
TTCAATTGTAATTTAGAGCTGGTTGCTCTCTTGAAAAAGCACACCTGAAAAGTCTTGTCTAACTTTTGTAGTAAACTGAATGGATTTATGTTAATTTGGATTGATTCAAAAGTGCTTGTGATTCCAATCATTTTTTCACCACAGGCAAGTATTTAGCGCCCTTCACTTTCCAGAGCATGGCGGCAATGCTGTGATTGTTCTCTCAGCCTCGCATGCCATTGAAGGTTTTATACATTGATGCAACCTGCAGTGTCACTGTGCTGTAGGACTGAATGCTGGACCCTTCACTTTGCATACATGCTTTGCTCTGGAGCCAGTACCACCTACTCTGAGAATCAGACACATTCCTGGTTTATTACAGTAGGTCTGTTTGCTACTGTGACAGGCTCCAAAATCCACCAAGGCAAGGCACTGAACTGCACTAGCCTCAAAAATCATAGCACAGATTCTTTCATCTGCCTCTTCCTCAAACAGACAGGATGTGTACCTGATAAGCTTCGTGCGCACTTTTCCTTATATGCCTGGGGACATTGTCCTTGCTGGAACTCTACAAGTGCTGTCATGTTCCCTCTGAGACTTGAAGTCAGAGAAATTCAGG
>NW_008802155.1:0-598 GCF_000699145.1 Aptenodytes forsteri | reverse complement strand
TGTAGTGGTGCTGTTTCTATGGAAGTAATACTTCCTTATCACCCAACCAAAGAAATTACAGGAAATTCTCTGAACAAGAAATGGGAGAAATGCAACTTTGGGTTGCCAATCACAATCATACAACAATTGAAGTAATTCATAGACTCTTGCAGCAAGTTATATTGCCTAGGTTTCCCTTAGCCACTAACGCAAAAGACATTTTCAAGAGGTATCTATTTGTGTGTTCTTGTTTCAGAGATATGTTATGTTGGGCTAGCCAATCAGTTCTTCTGGACTTCTCATTTTTCCTGGAGGTACATCATACCGAAAAGTAACACCAGGAAGAACTGAATCATTTCTGGTTTTGTATTAGGTTTTTTTTTGCACATTTGTGAAGCTGAGTAAATAACTTCAGATTAGTTTATAATTGATCTGGTTCCCTGTAAGTGTTGAATATTTTAACTGAGCATGATTTTGCATAGGTGTTAGAAAATAATTCTAATTTACACAATGATGAGTCTCATTCTTAAGGCTTGCAGATTTCAACATTTTATAAAATGGCAAAGAAACAGAAATGAGTGACTGTTGGGTGAACAGAAACAGAAGCAGTTACAAAATA
>NW_008802154.1:0-598 GCF_000699145.1 Aptenodytes forsteri | reverse complement strand
GAGCGCAGAGGGCAGAGTCCGGGTTTCCACTCTGCGTCATGAGCCACCGAAACCAGCCCGAGCGCCCACCTGCCACCCGCCGGTGCTGGACACGTGGGGACACGTGTGCCCAGGGGGTGGCTGGGACTGAGCAGGACCCTGGTGTGGTGGCACCCGCGGTCCTGTCCCGGTGCTTGTAAGACCAGTAATAAACAGCAGACCTCAGCGTGGCGGTGGGGTGGTTTCCTGGTGGATCAGTGAGCTGAACTGGCGGGTCCCATCTCAGCCATGTCACCAGTGTCGGCCGGTCAGTGCTTACGGGCTCCCTGGGTGCCCGCGGGTGACACAGCATGAGCCACAGGTCCAAGGGACCCCGATCGTGGGGCAGCCAGAGCATCCCCCTCCCCAGGGTGATGGCTCATCCGCTGTGCCAGAGCTGATCCCACTGCCACCCAACACAGCCTCTCACTGTCCCCAACCGGCTCCCACTGCTGTCCCATCACTGGGGTGCCACAAATCAGCCACGCACCTGTGTCCTGCTGCTGCCTGTGGCTCTCCGTGGGCAGCGGCAGTCTGGGGCGGGGGGGACAGTGTGGGGATGGCAGCAGCTCCCATCTCA
>NW_008802153.1:0-598 GCF_000699145.1 Aptenodytes forsteri | reverse complement strand
ATTAGCTTCCAGGTTGCTGCTAGAGCAGGTAAAGTCCAGCTTTCCAGCCACGAGCGCTGCTCGCTGTTACAAGTAGGGAAACTGAGGCACAGAACGCCTGAATGACGGCAGAGCAGCTCACAGACCTGCTGATGGATACGGCCCCTCCAGGCAGGTGAGGGATGGATGCTAATGGTGATATACGTGCCAATGTACAGGGGGAGGGCGGGGGGCGCGGGGGACCCACCTGACGGCAGTGGTGCTGAAGGAGGCGGAGGAGCGGGTGGAGATGTACGGGTAGTGCTTGGTGTCCAGCTTGTCATCGATGGCGTCCTGCGGGCAGAGAGCCCCGGGCCAGGGGTCAGCGAGGAGCCGGGCATGGCCCCTGGCCCCAGAGCCGCTCTGCAGGGCTGTGCCCAGGAGGACTGGCCCAACTGGGTCAGGATTCATTTGCATAGCCTTTCTTTTTGGAACAATTTGGCTGTGTTCCTGTAATAGGGTGCACTTCGGGGGAGGAGGGTGGTGCTTGTCTGCTGTGGGGCAGGGGCAGCGCAGGGGGGCTGCAGCATTGGGTACAGGGTAAGGCTCGCCCTGAGCTTGGGGGTGTCTGTGGAGGTAG
>NW_008802152.1:0-598 GCF_000699145.1 Aptenodytes forsteri | reverse complement strand
TAACTCTATCCCAGCCGAAAACAAGACATTCAGAAATGAAATTGATAGAATATATTATGCCACATCAAACATTATTTCCATAGCAGCGTGCTTTTGAGCTAATAAATCCATTGCAGTTGTTAGTTAGAATGATCTCTTGTCTGCTTTAGATGGTTGTCATTGATTTTGAAAAGTGCTTGATGTACATGAAATACGGTTTTGTAGATTGCATGGTTTAAACTTTGGAGACTTCTGCTTTAATTTACTACAGCTCTCAAATGTTTTTGGCAAAGGAAGCAGCCTGCCTCATGTAGGTCTGAAACCAGATGTAATTAGGAATATTTCCCATCAGGAGGAGTCTGTCCTGGCTCTTTACATGATTGTTTTTGTATCATCATTTTCTGTGAAAGCTGTTGCGGGGAATTGGTGTCTGTCTTCACTGCAATCTGTCAGTGACTGTGAATCTTATAAGCTTTTTAGTGAATTTTGACTCACCAAAGACAAAATCAGCTTTAGCCAAGCCATCCTGGTAGATGATGATCTAACCTGCTTGTAAACATCTCTGAGCAACATGGGCTCCACAATTCTCGCAGGCAGTGTTCTCGCCTGAACTGGTCAT
>NW_008802151.1:0-598 GCF_000699145.1 Aptenodytes forsteri | reverse complement strand
ATGTCCTGCACCTGGGATGGAATAACCCCATGCACCAGTATGGCCTGGGAGCCAGCTCTAGCCTCAGGGAAATGATAGATTTAGGGGGTTTGCAGTAAAGGACAAGGGGTCCTGGAGGACAATAACCTGAACATGAGTCAGCAGCGTGGCCTGGGGCTGATGGCAGGGTGGGCTGCATTAGGAAGAACATAGCCAGCAGGTTGAGGGAGGTGGTTATTCCCCTCTGTTTGGCATTTGTGAGACAACAAGTGGGTTACTGCATCCAGTGCTGGGCTGCCCAGTACACAATAGACGTTGACAAAGCAGAATGAGTCCAGAGGAGAGTCGCCATGGTGGTTGGGGGCTGGAGCACGTGACACAGGAGTCTGAGAGAGCTGGGTTTGTTCAGCCTTAAGAAGAAAGGACTAAGGGGGATCTAGGTGCCACGCACAACTACCTAACGGGTGGTCATAGGGACTTTTGACAGATGCGCACCGTGAAAAGCCAAGAGGTGGTGGACACAAGGTGCAGCAAGGCACATTCCACCTGGATTTAAACAAAAAACGTCCTCAGTGAGGGTGGTTAATCACTGGAAGAGGTTTCCCAGAGAGGTTGTGGA
>NW_008802150.1:0-597 GCF_000699145.1 Aptenodytes forsteri | reverse complement strand
GGTGATTAAATTCAGGCATCTGTTCCTAGGCAATCCTGTTTTCAAGAGGGTCTTTCCTATTCAAAGCCAATTGAAACCCTTTGCTTGATTGCAATTACTAATAGCTAGATACAGCTGTTGGAGCACTGCGGCTATGACTCATGGGTCCTTCAAAAAGGCAGAACTTCTCTCACCTTTAAAAGCTTCCTGGAGGTTCAGGATAACACCTGAGCCCTACAGCAAGGGCAGCTTAGGAAAAGGTCTTTTCTCAGCTGTTTGCCCTGAGCAGATGGTTGCGTGGGGTGGAATGTATTTCACCGTTCAGAAAATCAGACCTGTGCAAAGTGCCGACTTGTAAAAGCAACTCTCTTCTTTTCTTTCTGTAATTTTTTATGTTCCTTATAAATCATACTGTTAAAACCAATTGTATTTCTAAAGCTAATTTAGCCCACATAATGATTGTTTGGCTTGATGTGATTTTTCTTTTTTGTAATTAAAAATAGCTGATGAATCCTGCTAGGAGTATTCCCTTCTAGTACCATACCCCTCTTCCAGTGTTGGTTTTTTTATTAGCTTCACTTCCTTAATCTTTTACATGTGCTTTCAAGGAAAAAAAAA
>NW_008802149.1:0-597 GCF_000699145.1 Aptenodytes forsteri | reverse complement strand
TGGACCACGAGGCTCAAGCTGGGGGGTGCAAACCAAGGCACAGGTCCCAACCCCGCTTCAGAAAGCAGTCTGTGCCGCAGAGACAGTTCACACCTTTATTGCTCTAGCTGGAGGGTTTTTCCCACTCCTCTCCCCCTCATCCCTTCTTCTTTCCCGGGGACACAGTTCCCTTGAGCCAAGTCCATGTGTCACAGATCCCTCCGGCATCCAGCCACCCTGCAACCACCCTGTCTCCCTCCGTGTCCTCCCACTCTGTGCACTTAGGTGAAGAAGGTGTTTGGGGGTAAAACCTGGCCCCCTTCCCACCCCCGGCCCCCAGGACAGTGGCACAGCCCCACATCCACAGGGCAACGTCCCTCCTGCCCCCCAAATCATCCAAGTCCAGCTTTCCCCCAGGGAAGGGCAAGCTGCCCAGGTCAGACCAGGCTCCCTTTCCAGGGATGTGTCTGTTCTCAGTGGACTCCCAGCGCACCCCAAGCAAAGGTATTTACAGGGAGGAACCGCTCGAATTCACCAGGGTCTTCCCGAGCAAACCCGCCTGTTGCCGTAGCCCGGCTCCCCGGGATGTTCAAGGGAGCCCGGTGCAAGGAAACAGGG
>NW_008802148.1:0-597 GCF_000699145.1 Aptenodytes forsteri | reverse complement strand
GCAACCCCTTCTACACCACGCTGAGACTGGAAACACCTCTCCGCATCCTTGCACAAACTAAGCTTTCTCCCCGCACGCATGTGTCGAAGACACATCTGTGCAAAGCAGCACAGAGAAGTGAACAGCATGTCCCAGCACGGGTGGGAAATGGAACCGGCGAAAAGTCTCCCACAAAGGTCACTTGCTCCCACCCACGCACAAAAGACGTTAGCACAGCTCTGGGTATTCACAGTCCCCGTGAAATCCACCCTTCACGCTCTCCAGGTTGCCTCTGCAGCCTTCGCCAGCCAACGCGACCATCCTTCATGCCGGCAGGTGCCATACAAAATCCCAAAATAGCGCCGCAGACAAATGTTGTCAGACGCGGAGAGCTGCTGGTGAGCTCCCAGCCCACAGCTGGTGGAGTTTTCATTTTTTTAAAAGTTTGGGGTTTTTTTTCCAAAAAACTGTGGCTGAGTTGAATGTACGTTGTTCTGCAATGTTTCTGCTTCTGATTAATCTTTTTTAAAATTAGCTTCACAAAAATATTTTGAGAAAAGCAACTGGTAGTTCTCCCAGCCATTTTTTGTTGGGTTTTTTTTGGTTGTTTTTTTTTTT
>NW_008802147.1:0-597 GCF_000699145.1 Aptenodytes forsteri | reverse complement strand
AGCCTAACCCAGGAATCTCAGCAAGGCCTACAGTTAAAGAGCCCTTTGCTGCTGGAATGCAGCACACCCTGACCTGGAACATGAACCACTCCACCAGTGCTGTCCTTCCCCTCCACTTCCACGTTCATGCAAACGGAGCCAGCTCAGGCTCATTTTTGACAATTAATTTAGACTTGTCCTAAACTCTTGGCAGTGTAAGCTGCCTTTTTGTTGGGCAGCTATGAAATACACAGTAGTCCTGGCAAATAGTGACAGTTCAAGGTATGACTTCAGGAGAAATACTGCCTAGTGGTAAACTGTCACCACGGATTGCCACAGAAGAACGGACAAATCTATGATTTATTACAGATGATGCTAAACATGTTACATCTACAAAGTCAATCTACCAAAAGGTAGAATACCTGAAATAAGATTGCCCAGGAAACAAGTTTATTAAATGAAAGAAACAAGAGAAACTATCATGCAGTTCCAAAGGCAGGGTGACTGAACCACGTAAGCACCACACAGAGCCAAGTGCAGTGAGAGCACAGCATACAGCAGTAGTACATTGGCCATCTTCTATATCTTCCCTCCAGTGGCTGGCCGATATCACAAGCG
>NW_008802146.1:0-597 GCF_000699145.1 Aptenodytes forsteri | reverse complement strand
TAAAGTAATCTGATTGTATATGTTGGCATAGTTAACCTGGCCAAAATAACGGAGTGGATTTTACTTAGGATGTGGTAACACTGCTTGCAAACTGTAAACTGCCTTGAAAGTGTAACGCTTGTTTATTTTTTTCCACCAAACTGTAACAGTCCATGTTTTGTTTCGAAGCTTTTCATTCCCAATGTGTCACTCAACTGCGATGACAGAGGTGAACTCTACTTCAGTGAGTTTGGAGAGCAAGGGATATGAGATCTTTCCACTAAATTGGATCACCTTTGCTTGACATGTGAAGAATTAACCTGCTGGCCATATAGTTTAGATTTGAATTTCTGCACATAATGCTGAATAAGAACACCAATATTGTGCAATTTGTGCTCACAGTGTTGGTTTTTCAGCTTGTTAGAAAAGATACACTAAAATAGCAAGTGTAAATAGAAGCAATGATATAATTTGATAATATGTCATCTATAAGCTTCCCTTGCTTTAATCATATTATTAACACAGAGCAGAACTGTGCTATGCCCTAGATGCCCTAGAAACTGGGAGCCTGGTTCATTCAGACCCTTTTAAACACTTCGGTCATGGATTATATTTCCT
>NW_008802145.1:0-597 GCF_000699145.1 Aptenodytes forsteri | reverse complement strand
TATATATCTATATATCTATATATAGAAGTGAACATCAAAGGTACTGCTACTGAAGTGTGGAAATACTCATATTACAGGGAGTTTGGTGTCCAGCAAAGTAGCACACAGGGCACATGTTCTTTATTTCATGTATGACAGAGGCAAATGCTGTAATAATGTCCCATGGGTATATTTTGTCAGTCTCAGCACAGGTCTGACATATATTTAGGATTATCTTCCTTTACACAGGAGGGAATATAGTTGGAAGGTGATTTTGGTTTTTTTGAAGGCTATGGGAAGAAGAGAATAAGAACAGAAGATTTACTCCGCTAAGTACCCCCTTGAATATTGTAGCAGCTCCAAATGTCCTCCTCATTCAGACAGGGTATTGCATGATGTACGTATGGTATAGCCTGCCTGAATGATGCTGAGTATTACATACAACAACCTTTAACTATACTCTTCAGCTGCATACATCTCATCTTTCTAGTCTTTTCCATGAGAGAGGTGTGTCCCTCGTTTTACTGCTATAAGATCATAAGTCTTTAGAGAAGTTGGATGGGGGTTGGCTGTTCACCATCTCTTCTGCTAGAACTAGGTGAATAAACACAATGACTG
>NW_008802144.1:0-596 GCF_000699145.1 Aptenodytes forsteri | reverse complement strand
CCATGCCAGGTGATACACAGCCAAGGAGTAAGTGACCTGAACGAACGGACACATCAGTGACTGTAACTTGCGTTGTTCCCTCTATGTCACACCTTGGTCATCCGCACAGCACAGTGCATTGGAAAATGCATTTTATTTTAGGAACAGCTTTAATGCAAAAGGAACCACAGTACCTTTGGTACCAAGCATACCAAAGAGACTCATTGTCTTGACTGCTTTGGTGAAAAAAGCATTCCTGGAATGGAAAGCTGGAAGTTTTGCACAGAAGACAAAAGCACAAACAAAATAAGAAACAAATGCTATCTTATTACTGGAAATTCTGTTATTTCATAGTATTTTCAGATTGGCCTAGACTAATAGGTTACAAGCATTGCCGAACAACTCACGAGAAACTATGGATTGGCTTCTGCCTGCAGCTTGTTTCTTCCCCACCAGACATCAACAACTTAGTTGTTGATTAGTTACACGGGAACCGATGAAATTGCAGCAAATAAATTTGTTGCGCTGACAACCCTGAGAGTAGTCTTCCATGAGAGGAAGTTCTGACGGGGGATTAAACTACTTTGTTATCTGCGGCCTTGTTTGCACACTGGGCA
>NW_008802143.1:0-596 GCF_000699145.1 Aptenodytes forsteri | reverse complement strand
GTAAGCTGGTTTGGCTTGCTAACCCAGCAAAAAAGTACCGTTTTTTTTCCTCCTTGGTTAGTTTTCAACCAAATTATTGGGATGAATCAACTCAGAGAACTCTCACAAGCACATCAGCCAGTAAAAGTCAGATGTTGGGAGTACATATCTAGTAGCAGGGAGTGGAGAAGAAGGAAGCTCCACTTTTAAGCAGTGGTGAGATGTTAGATCAACTCATCTCATTGTGTAGAAATGTTGTGATAGTAAAGCCACTATTGAAGTTTGCACTTGACAGGGGACCCTCAAAGAAACCCTGGCAGACATGATTTCCTACTTCAAGCAATGGAGTTAAGGCATAGCGTAGGCTTTTCTATAATCACATCTAAAAATTAAAAAAAAAAAAAGTCTATTAGGATTAGTTCTTTATTAAACCCATGGTATTTATCATTAATTGTTCCTTTTTCCTCTAAAGGTTTATTGATTCTTTTTTCTTCTTTGTAATACATTCAATTTTTACTGGATGTTCTATTCAGGTGTATTGGACAAAAATGTTCAGGCTGTATGTGCATGCACTCTCTGCCCTTTTCTCTCTTTCTCACACACATATGCACAAAATT
>NW_008802142.1:0-596 GCF_000699145.1 Aptenodytes forsteri | reverse complement strand
CAGAATTGTTTCAAAAAGCTGGAGATTTTAGTGAACAAATATGTTCCTTCCCTCAATAAAATATTTTTTGCTTTTACTTTCCATCATATATAATTATGTTTTCTCATGAAAAGCAGGTGCTCTGAACAAAAGGAGAGAGTTAAGTAAGTCCTTCAAATTTAAGACTCTTCTCACTCCTCGGTGTTTAGAGCTGGCTGATATCAAGTACCCTTTAGTTTCTTAAAAACTGGGGGCAAAAAATCATGTCAACAAACAAACATACTGATAAGGTGACTACAGAGCCAAACTTCCTAGTTATTTGATTTCAAACTGTCTTTTTTTCTTTATTCTTGATTGTATATGACCACCTTTAACATCCCACTTCAAGAGCAGTATTTCAGCTGAGGCAAGGACCCTCAGCACAGCCCTCTCCCAGAGGAGCAGCAGCTCAAAGCCAGCTTGGACATGGGGCAGCCGTGAAACCTTGGGTCTGGTGGCCGGGAGCATGGCTAAGGTGTGATGAAGAGGTGTGAGGAGCGGGGACAGGTTCACTGTTGTGGGGAGCTGTACCGAGGTTCAAGCACTGGTTCCTTGCCTGAGCTATGGGTCAGCCATGC
>NW_008802141.1:0-596 GCF_000699145.1 Aptenodytes forsteri | reverse complement strand
ATCAAATTGCCTTCTGCCTTCATAGTATTGCCAATGCTCCGTATTGCCAGGAATCAAAGACTAAGAAACCTCTATTGACAAGAAACGGATGCTGTTTGCAGCATGTCCCTAAACTTTTTCACATATCTTGTCTTGCAGCACTCTCTTAATTGTTCAAATAAGTTGGCACATTTAAACAAAATCCCAGATGCAGGGTAATTTTGCGATTTGAAGACGCCTTATCATATCTGACTAGGTAGTGTCTGTACAAAGCTACTGCCGTGGCAGCATTGCCTTTTTTTATCAACAGCTGTGACGTTTCAACATGTTTATTTGCGCTGCTTTCTGATTTTGGCGGGTGTGCGTAACCGTTACTCTACAAGCTTACACTGTCTCCCTTTGTCTTACACGTCCACAATTCCTGACAAGCCACATTCTATTAATATTCCAATCACGTGTTAGTCTGCTCTTAAGTCGTACCTCTGAGTAAAATCATGTTCATTCCTTTTCTTCCGAGCCTCCAATTTTTGCATTCTTACCACATCCAGAGATAACCTGACAGTGATTTCTTACAGATAATTGAGCAACTCTTGTCATCATCTTTCATATGAAACTAT
>NW_008802140.1:0-596 GCF_000699145.1 Aptenodytes forsteri | reverse complement strand
GGAACATAGGGCTGATACAGTCTACTGTACATACACTAGGCATCCACGTGATAATAGAGAAAAACCTTGCAGATGAAAATCTGATTAAAATAAGAATAATAGCAAATAGTCTTCCATGAACAGAAATCAGCAATGGAGTTCTACAGGGATCACTGATGTTGAATATAACCATAAATGGACAAGAAAAAAAACAATGACAAATTCCATTGGCAAAACAGTTCTCATGGCTGTAACAATAAAGACTGAAGAACTGCAGAAGGGCCTTACAAGATTCAATGACATGGACAACAGAGGGTAGTGACAGGCGTCCATACAACACATAACACATGACAGAATATGCTACGCTACAAAGATCTATAAAAATTATGATGGCAAAGACAGTTTGAGTGCACATTCTCTCCTACAATGCAAAACTAAGGCAGCATCAAATGAAAGTAGCAAGAGACATGTTCAAATAACGACTGAACAAATTAATGGGAAAGATACTTATCAAGAATTATTAAAGATACCACCCCTGGATAAAGAAATATGCCTTTTTTGCTTCAACAAGTTATTATTCAACATAATTCTGTTTAAAAAAAAATACACCTCCCCCC
>NW_008802139.1:0-596 GCF_000699145.1 Aptenodytes forsteri | reverse complement strand
TCCCCATACTGTGTGCATTAATGTACAGGTGCTTTAGAAAGGCACCCCAGCATGTTGAGTTCCTGGAGAAGGTATGGGGGATTGCTCCATTGTGGTGCCTTGTAGGCACTTTCTTGCTTACGAGCAAGTGCTGGAGTGACCCACTTAAGCCCCATTTGTAGATTTCATGATCCAATCACATCACCCCCTGCCCTTTGCTCAGTGATCCTCTCTGTCACTCCTTCACAGGACTGCTGGTTGCTCTCTGCCTCCCCTCGTTCTCAGTTTAAAGCCCTCCTGATGAGGTCAGTCATCATGTTGGCAAAAACAGCTTTGCTCTGCTTAGTGAGGTGGATCCCATCTCGCCCCAGCAGATGCTGACCTGCAAATGGGTCCCATGGTCACAGAACCCAAACCCCTGTCACTGACAACAGTTCTGCAGCCAATTACTGGCTTGTCCTATTACTGCCCTGCTCCTCACAACCTTTCCCCTCACCAGAAGGGCTGAGAACACCACCTGGGCCCTTATGCCCTTGACTACTGACCCCCAGTAGTCAAGTTCTTTCTGTTGTTCTCCTCCTCCACTTGCTCTTCTTCCTCTTCCCCCCCATCCTCTT
>NW_008802138.1:0-596 GCF_000699145.1 Aptenodytes forsteri | reverse complement strand
TCTCTGGGCAGTGTGTTTCAGTGCTGTGCCACACTATCCTGTGGAGGAAATATTTCCTGTTGTCCAACCTTAACCTCACAAAATGTAACTCCTGGGTGTTGCCCCTTGTGTTATTGTCTGGCACTGCAGAGAAAGGTTTGGCTGTGTCATCTTTGTAACTGTCTTTCAAGTTGTTGTAAACTGCTATGAGATCTCCCCTTAGCCTCTTGTTTGCAAAGCCGAAGCCCAGTTCTCCTCAGCCTCTCATCACAGGTCCTGTGTTTGTGGACCCCGACGTATCCGGTAGCCCTCTGCCAGTCCCTCTCTCTTTCTCCAGCTCCCTGTTGAACTGGGTTCCCACAGCTGGCCACAGTCTATTCCAGGTGTGGTCTCACCAGTGCTGACCAGAGGGGGAGAGCAACTTCCTTGGATATGTTGTCCATGGCCCGCCAAGTGTGGCCTGGTGTAAAGTTTGTTGTACGCACAGGGCGCGTACGGTGTTGGTTCTTATTCAGTCTGGTGTCCACCATCACCCCAAGTCCTTTTGAGTCCTTTTCAGTTTCTTCCCAGTCTGTCCTGATGCATGGAGTTGTTTTATCTCAGCTACAAAACTTTGT
>NW_008802137.1:0-596 GCF_000699145.1 Aptenodytes forsteri | reverse complement strand
CAACCTTAATGATTCTATGATTCTCAGCAGTTTGTTTGCATCAGCAAACAGAACGAACAAATTAGAACCATCTCAAAGAAATGGATTTTAGAACCTTGCAAAAAAGAATATTTTCTGTTTAAGGGCTGGGATTTAAACAACTCATGAATTACAATGTAGAATAAACCTTAGTAAAATCCTCATTGTTTAACACCTAAGAAAAAAAAATGGTTAAAGGAAAGTCATTATATAAATTTAGAGAAAAAATGTTTAGATACTTTGATTGGTTGATTAAAATCAGCTTTTGTTCAATGTGGTCTGCCATAAATGTCAAAAACATTGTAATGCAATAGTTTTCATAAGTAATGCTTAATACAACTAAAATAGCATCTGTAATAGCTACTTACAACAGCTGGCCTTTTCCAAACAGCAGAAAAACAAGATAAGGGGAATGCACACTCAGGATGTTACCCTAGAGTCAAGAAATAAACAAAAACCTAGCACAAATAACAGCAATACATTAACTGTTTTCCAAAATGGAAAGCAAAGGAGCATAAGAGGTATTTTCCACTGCCAAGGCACTTTGCTAAATGCCCTCTGGGAAGATATTTTCTTCA
>NW_008802136.1:0-595 GCF_000699145.1 Aptenodytes forsteri | reverse complement strand
GGCTGCGGCGGGGGGGGGGGGTGGGGGGGAGCCACTGCAGACGAGCAGCCCTGACCCCTTCCCCCCGCTCCGCTCTCCTCCCAGCCCTCTCCTCCCCAGCACTCATCCAGCACCTATTAATATTTATACCTCACAGTGTGCGGTGAGAACTTGGACACAATCAGGACACTGAAATTATTACACGGGGACAGACAGTGGGTTTCTGGCAGTGTGTCCAACATGGCGGTACCTGTGACACCAGGGAGTGGTGGTGGCAGATGAGGGTGACAGGCAGAGCCTGGTCTTTCCTCTCCCTGGAGAGGATGGAGGGCGCTCCCAGGACTTCCAAGATTTGGGCTGAAAAGGCGCGGTGGAGCCTTCTTACCATGCTACCGACTTTCAAGAGCAAGGGATGAAGGTTACCCACTGCCCTGCATGGGAGCGCAGCTGTTGTGTTGCCATTGCATTGCCGTTCTATTGCCGTTGCGTTGCCATTGTGTTGATGTTGTGTTGCCGTTGCGTTGCCTTTGTGTTGCCGTTGCGTTGATGTTGCGTCGCTGTTGTGTTGCCATTGTGTCGCCATTGCATTGCCATTGTGTTGCCGTTACATTGCCGT
>NW_008802135.1:0-595 GCF_000699145.1 Aptenodytes forsteri | reverse complement strand
GTTCCCATTGTAGAGAAATGCAAAAAAAATTATGTGAGTTCTAATGATGACAATTTAGACCAATATTTACCAATATTTACCTTTTAAAACACTAATATCATATTTGTTGTTTTGTTTGTTTGTTTTTTAATCAGTGTCTTGCATCAAAATCTCTTTCATTCACATAGCATTTTATTTAACTTCCTCATCAGTGTCATAAGGTTGCAAAGAAGACAGTTTTGTTTAACAAGGCATAAGCTTATATGAAAAGGGTAAGGTGATTTAGAACTGTACTGTGTATGCTACACTAAGTTTCCATGTGGATAATGCAAAGTTATGCCAACTAAGTGTGAGCCAAAGACCACATGTAAATCCAGGCTTATCTACTACTCATGGACTTTAAATTTAAGTTGGAAGTGCTCCAGAACACTATCACAGTGGGAAAACACAGTCACTGTTATTTCTTTAGTGTACATCTTAATTGTCATTTTTTTTTCTTTTGGAACAATCAGCACAAAAAAGCCCAGTGCACCACCTTTGTGCACCAGCAGAAGTCATAAACTGAGCACAGTGTAGGTGTCTTGAACCAGAGCTACTGAAGCACAAACAGCCTGAA
>NW_008802134.1:0-595 GCF_000699145.1 Aptenodytes forsteri | reverse complement strand
TCTTGTTGCCCTTCACGTCCCTTGCCAGAATCCGCTCCATATGGGCTTTAGCTTTCCTAAGCCCATCCCTGCATGTTTGGACAGTGTCTCTATATTCCTTCCACCTCACCCAACTCTGCTTCTGCCTCTTGTGCGTGTGCTTTTGACGGCAGAGTTAAGTCAGGAGCTCCTTGTTCCTCCTTGTGTGCCTCCTGCAACCTTGCTTTTAAAATAGTCACTTAAATAAGAGAGAAACTTTGTCATACAGTGGGCTGTACCAAACTGAGTCTTAACTCATCTTTGTGAAGGGTGAACCTGAAATCCTTAACTCTTCACCCTTTCAGAGCTGTCTGTGCAACAACCTGTGCTCCATGGTTTGAGCACGGATTTGATAAGGCTTTAGTGAAATGAAACACAGCAAAGGGCTGTAGTTCTTCATTTGCTCTACCTTCTTTCTTCTAGCTTTCCTACTGTTCCAGTATTTTCTCCTGTCGTCTGTACAGTTAACCAGCTATTTTAAGGACTTTCTTTGGAAGGATGCTCTCAGAACTGGCAGTGCTTTGGGAGCTGTTCTGAAGGTGATGGCACTCTGTCTTGGTTTTCAATCTGTTGAACT
>NW_008802133.1:0-595 GCF_000699145.1 Aptenodytes forsteri | reverse complement strand
TCCCCAGTGGGATTGCTAGCACCAGCTTCTATGTAGTAATTCAAACCCCGGGATGCTCAGACTTGCTCACTAATGAGCGCGAGGCGATTCCTGGCTCCTGCCCTCCAGGGCATTGCAGTCCCTCACGATGTTCTGCTAGCGCTCGGATGCCCCCATCATGACACATCCCATCCCAGGCCCACCTCTCCTATCTCCAGAGCATCTTTCTCCAGGAGGGTCTGGGTTATCCGCAGGCTCCCTTTTAAACTAGACACCTCCTGCTCATTTGGGACCTGGCTCTGCCACTGCCTGCTGCCCGAGGGATCTCTGCATCTCCTGATCCAGCAGGCATTGCCACCAGCCAGCTTGCTTCCTTCCCCGCAGCACCTGCATTTTGAGAGGCCACAGCCTGGCTTGCAGCTTCCTCCAAAACATGCAGCCATTGCACGGGAACCACCTTTGCAGGCTGTTGCACCTTTGTGGAGGCTGCCGAGTTCCCGTTTTCTCTGTGCATCGCCTCACTGCCCATCTTTGTCACCAAGTATAAACTGGTGTTGCTGTGCTGCACCAGACGTCCACCCCAAACACCGCCATAATCAGCAAACTCCATCTGCTT
>NW_008802132.1:0-595 GCF_000699145.1 Aptenodytes forsteri | reverse complement strand
ACTTTTCTTTGTTCTTCCTCTTTAAAGCTAACACAGTCTCCTAATAGGATGCATAATAACAGAGGCAAACATAGAGTGGGACTGGAAACTTGAAGCATATTTCTTTTAAAGCTTCTGTTTATTAGCTCAATGCTATTGCTGCTAAGTATTGACATTGAGCAACAAAAAATACCTTATTTCTTTTCTTGAGTTTTCTTCTAGTAGTCTAAATTTTAAGGAGAAAGCCAGCTTCACCAGAAAATACAATTGAGAGTAGCTGTACGTGGACTGAAAAACCTTTTAAATCTCAAACAGGATTTTTTTTTTTCCCCCTCCCATTTTATGCAGAAACTGTATTTGAAAACTAGCTTATGTAGCATCACATTGTGTTCTGCCACATCTTAACAGGAGGGCTTTTATGATAGTAATGCAGCAGCAGGTTGAACAACTCCTGGGGTCTGTATTGCAAGTGTAGATGTTAGTCTGAGACATTTTGGGCCAAACCAAATGTCCACTCATTTCTACGGATGAGCTCTGAGAATTGACAAGGCACTTGCTTGGCACGGATACAGATTATGAACACTTTATTGGAGAAAAGCTACTTGCACAAATAATT
>NW_008802131.1:0-595 GCF_000699145.1 Aptenodytes forsteri | reverse complement strand
TTAACTCTACCCCAGTTGAAACCAGGACAGACCTATTTACAAGAGGCCCCTTGCTTGGATATTGGGTGCCTATAGTGATGTTGCCAAGAAACAAATAGTCACGGCAATGCTTCATCTCATTTATTACATTTGTGGGACTGGAATGGGGATAAAAATTGTTGTTTTACACATAAATACAGATAGCATCATAGAAAAGGTTAGGCTGGAAGGGAAATCTGGAGGTTATTTAGCCTAATCTCAAGCCTTTGAGCCTAAGCTCAAAGCAGGGCCAAATTCAAAGTCAGATCAAGGTTGCTCATAATTTTGTACGTCATGGGTAGGTTAATCTCCTTTATTTTTCAGTATCTCAGAGTTAGTCATATAAATCAAAACTAGTAATTTGGGCTTTTTATTTAGTCAAACAGAGGAGAAGAACTAACAGGTACTTTATACCCTAAGATGGCTGTCAAAGACGGACAGTGTGATTCGCCTATTTCTTTCCACAGACTAGAAGAAGGATTAATCATTATTTTAGACTCAAGATGATTTAACTTTCAGATACTGGAAGTTTGGTGAGATATTTTCTACCCCAGCCCTCAGGTGGCACCAGTGAAAT
>NW_008802130.1:0-595 GCF_000699145.1 Aptenodytes forsteri | reverse complement strand
CCCCCCCCCAGATACCTTTTGTTCAGAGGCAGCCTAGGACCTGAATGAGAACAGAGGTGTTAATTAGGGACACAAGCGTACGCTGTTCTTTCTGCTTTAGCTGTGGCAGCGGGCGTCACGGAAGCGAGAAAAAGCAATGAACCCCAACACTGTAAGCAGTTAGCAGCTAACAGCGCACTAGCAGGAAGCAGCAAGTTTCTCCATCCAAAGAAAGAGGTACAGTAAGGAAAACACTGGGCTCGAGGGTTTTGGTTAAAAATAGTCCAAGAAGGAGGTTTGTCTTTGCGGTGTCAAAGATTTGCTTCCAAGGCCACAGTTCCTACGGCAAGGAGTTGGGTATTATTGAAGCCCCGCCAAGTGGGTTTCTGCCGTTTTACGTTAAAGAAACACCGGAGCGGGAGACTCTTTGAAACGGTCCGCTCTTCCGTACTTTACTCTGAAGCAGTGGAGATAAAGGAAGATGTTCAAGCTGGACAGGTCAGAGAGCGCCATGACGCTGATGTCACCAGCTGGAGGAGCGGTTGGCAACCGTGGAAAGGTAACATTCTATACCGGCTGGCAACTGCCTTCGTCGGTTCAACAAGCCTGGAGAAGG
>NW_008802129.1:0-594 GCF_000699145.1 Aptenodytes forsteri | reverse complement strand
CCCCCCGTCATGCCACACTGCCACATGCTGCTGGGCTTTCTCCAGCTCTGCCCTCACAGGCGTCCTGGTCTCAGCCAAATCTCAAAACCCCTCCCAGTGGGAAGCCCCCATCCCTGCTGTCCCCACCTCCTGCTTTCCATGCTCCACCTGCCCCAGTTTTGCTTTGCCTCTTTAATCTCTCAGCTGAGATAACTGCACCTTTCAAATCCTGTTATGCCCCCTTGGCCAGGGAAGAAATCAAAAACAGCGTCTTGAGATTAACTCTGCCTCGAGCTCGCAGGTGTTAAGAGAAGCTGGTCAGACAGCACCAGGCGGCTGAATGAACACCCCAGGAATTAACTCTCCATGGGTATTTTTAATTCCCCTCCTCTGTGGACCTATCTTGGTTTTATTTTTAAAAGACATAGTAACACATTGCCAATAGCGACCCCTTTTCTTCTTTTTCCAAGGAAATGAGAAGTAAACACTACCTTCAGTGCCACTAAAAGCCTGTTGAGATGGAAAGAGACAAAAGCAGTTCAAGGAACTAAAAATTGCACAAGTAAAAGCTTACTTGGTATTTTGTATCACAGATTCTTTGACTGCTTTAATATT
>NW_008802128.1:0-594 GCF_000699145.1 Aptenodytes forsteri | reverse complement strand
TTTTTTTTTTTTAATTGGGGGTGAAAGAAAGATGGATTAAACTTGAGAAACTTGGCGATTAATACCTCGGCAGCGCCTACTGAGGAAGGCGGCCGTGCTCCGGCGTGTCTCGGCACATCCTGGCGTTGCTGAATTCTCCTCTTTTGGGCTAGTAAGGCGGCGCTAGCTCTGCTCCCCTTCTGCCACGTCATCCTGAATTTGTTGATCCAGGTTAGTACGGTCCAGCAACGTGGGAAGATGTCCTGTCCCTCCACTGAGGGACCTTCTCTTGGGGTTATTCACGGGAGCCGTCGCTTTGGTGTGCAGGCCAGGTGTGTTCTGCTGAGTCTCTTGCCTTGAGACGCTCGTTATTATCGGAGAGCTGAGCTTTCCAAAAGGCGAAAGTGGGATACAGCCCTGTGCCCAGCCTTACCGAGGAGAAAAGCGGTTGAAAAGAAAAGCTCCTTCCAAAAGAAAAGCTCTTTCCTTCCTTTTCTGCCCCGTCTGGCAAATTTAGAGGGAGCGAGCCGGAGTGGTTGTGGAGGGCATCGTACACGGGGTGGTGTTCTCATCTGCTTTTTTGCTGCGTTTTTTTTAAGTTTTGGGTGAGATTTT
>NW_008802127.1:0-594 GCF_000699145.1 Aptenodytes forsteri | reverse complement strand
CCTTTGAGATACCCAAAGCTCAGCTTGACATGGCCCTGAGCAACTTACTCTAGGTGACCTTGCATTGAGCAGGAGAGTGGGACTACACGATCTCAAGAGGTGTCTACCAACCTCAGCAGTTCTGCGCTTCTCTTTGGTTCATACATTTCCCTTAGAAGAAAAATGTAACACTTTTCAGATCTCAGGTTTTCCTCCTCCAGGCCATTTAACAGTTATGTTAGACAGCCTTTAGATTACACTGGAACAGAAGCTAGATAGCACACTGTCACACTCACAAGTGAACAGTTCAACTCCTATACCAAAGGATCATTATCTGACTTTTTGGTACTTTTATGGCACCATGATCCTTGCACTGTTGGCTGCACAGTGATTCAGTGTGGAGGGTGTTTCCAACCAATGTGTTCTCTAACATGCTACTCTTCCACCTCCCTGTCAGCTATTTAACTAGCCAACTAGTATTCAAGAGATGAGCAGGACAACTAATATTTTCTGCTCACATGGGCATCTTAAAAAGGTGTACCAGTTAGCTACAACCAAGAGGATTATTTAGATTTCTAGCTCTGGGAAGCAATTAAGCCTCTTTGGGTTTTTTGG
>NW_008802126.1:0-594 GCF_000699145.1 Aptenodytes forsteri | reverse complement strand
GTTGCAAAACAGGAGAGAGAACAGTACTCCCAAGCTCAAGTTGTGAGGCCAGGAGAACGTGGTCAAGTCTCTTACTTTTTAGTGCCTGATGGTATGTTGTAAAGAATATATATGCACCTTCCACTGGGATTCATATAAAAAATACCTGTAATCTACGGTGTCAGATAGAAAGGGATAGGCAAAGACCGAGAAGTAATTCCAGCATTTTAGGAAACGGTTACGACAGACTAAAGGAGGAATATTTATAAGACACATATGTTAAAATCCAGCACTGAAAGAAAGCCATAAAGCTAACGTTAGTGATGAGTGATAAGTGATGAATCCCTCAGCTGGATTAAAACACCGTACACAAAGCACATGTTAAAGCGCACAAGAGGGTAAAAGGTGGATCTGAAGGAGCAGTAGGTTAACTGCAAGCAAGCAGGCAGAGTTATCTCTCTGCATCAACAAATGCCCCAAGACTTTATGAAGCTGAATTCCACTTCAAAACCGACAACAGCCTCACACCTGGACGCACAGCATGCTGTGCCTCAGCGAGGTACCTGCCTGAACAGACGACTTATTAATTTCATCAAACCTTGCAATGCTCACAGC
>NW_008802125.1:0-594 GCF_000699145.1 Aptenodytes forsteri | reverse complement strand
AAAAAAAAGGAACATTTTTAAGACAGAAAAAAAAATCTCATGAGACAAAATAGAAAATTTTGTATTGGAAAAAATACCCACCCATATTCTGAAGTTACACAAGTGTAACTAACGTGTTTTAAAATTACTTTACATCTTTGATGTCACAGTATAGCATTAAAATTAAATAGTTAAAATATTGTATTCTGAATAATTAAGGGCAGCTGCACTTTAGTGCTCACTGAAGTGTGCTGCTTTATTTTCTGGATTAAAACAGCTCTGATAAAATGAAGTAACACTTTTAGGCTGTTGTCATTAGAGCAAAAATAAAGTAGAGGTAGTAGAGATATGTGTGAAGCAATACCAAGGCAGAAATACTAGTCTATTAGTTTGTCACTCCGTGAGCATTGCAAAATAAGAGATATATGAGCATAAGCCATATAATACCTTTTCAAACAAAATTTCATTAAAAAATTGACATGAGAGTTTTTGGAAATACCCATGGACTTAAATTTGCCTCAGCCATAGTTTGAATGCTGTGGGCTCTCCGACACATTTTCCAATTACCCAGCTACACCTAAAGATTAGGAAAAGGAAAAAAAAAAAAACAAAACA
>NW_008802124.1:0-594 GCF_000699145.1 Aptenodytes forsteri | reverse complement strand
TTGTTTAACAACATTTGCATCATTTTAAAGATGAAACGTATATTTCGACAGGTTTAAGAAGAGGAAACAAGCAGGAAGTGGGAAAATATTTCAGTAGAGTTAGAAAGATATTTCAGTTCTTGTCAATACTGTACTATGCCCCTACACCCTGTGAACATAATCACGAGTTAAGACATACATGAGTGCTGGAGCTGAAAAATTGTTTGACTATCGATCATGTTATGAGGCACGAAATGAGCAGAAGAGATTCTTTCATGGTGGAAGACACTGGTTCATTTTATAATATGCTGTATAAATGGTTCCCTGGCTTCTCTTTCTGAAAACTGGTTTCCTAAAGCAATGCTAAGGGCAGTACTCTGACTGGTTTTCTGTAATGACAGAGAAAGGGCAAAATACTGATATGAGTCTTAGCAAGACTAGGAGGTGTCACTGTTGGTGCTACTTGGTGTGTGACTCACCTACCTAAACATAGGCATCTGGGGACATTTCTCCCATCCTATGGTGTTTGAGACATTGCAGGGGGGTAGCAGGTAAACCCATGCTCCAGCAGTGCCTGGAGAAAGATCCTCAGGTGACAAAATCAGCACTAAATAC
>NW_008802123.1:0-594 GCF_000699145.1 Aptenodytes forsteri | reverse complement strand
TTTTAAATATTCCTTTTTTTATCATTTCCAAAAACTCACCGGTTGCCTCACACGGCAGAGCCAATTCTTCCAAAATAGAGCCTTGAACTGGTGTACAGCATGCCCCATATCGTCTTTTCTTTCCTTCATCCACTTGCAGAGTGGCTTCTCGAGGACTTTCTAACTCAGAATCATCTCACCAAGCAGTCTGAACATATTATTCAGAAGCTGATTAATTCCAGCACTAGAGAATGGCGCAAGAGATTTGCCTGCTTGCTGAGGAAAGATGAGATTATGTTTCTGCCTCTTGCTTTGCATTCGTTGAGGAATCTCATCTTTCCATTTGCTTCACAGTGCAATGAACAGTAAGGGGATGGGTCTGTATAAATGCCTTCAGGGTGCTTTACTCCACAGTATATATTCTGCACTTGTTTCTACCTTTCTGGAAGAAAAATGAATGCAAACAACAAGAAAAAAGAATATGTAACACACATTTGTCTTTTTCCAGAGTTTGGTGACTTTCTGTCACTGCAGTGTTAATGTCATTTTGCATGCATATGCTTAGATTTTTGAAAAAAAAGAATAGCAGGAAAATAAGTACACTGTTTAACCACA
>NW_008802122.1:0-593 GCF_000699145.1 Aptenodytes forsteri | reverse complement strand
CTTAAATAATCCTCAATTAAATAACCGCGAAATAAATACAAATGCAATAAATACTTGGGGGGGGGGGATGAGGTCAGCAGCCCCGAGGTTGGATGAGGGGCACCCATGGGTGCTAGGGGCAGCCCCGAAGGTGAGGTAGGGGTACCCATGGGTGCTGAATGCCTCTCGAAGTGCATGGTAAGGGGCACACCCATGGGTGCTGGGTGCCACGACAGCCCCTAAGGCCAGGGCGATGGGCCCCATAGTGTCCCTGGGGCGGTGGGTGCCAGCCCAAGGCCGAGGTGAAGGGCACCCACGGGTGCGTGGTGACACCCTGTGGCCACTACAATAGGCACAGCTAGCAGTCCAGCGCGTTGGGCACAGCCCCGAGGCCACGGCAATGGGCACAGCGGGGTGCTGGGTGCCACCCCAAGGCAGAGGTGACAATCTTGGGTGCCACCCTGAGAGCAGGGTGAGGGTCCCAGGTGCCCCTCAGCGGGCAGCGCCTCCGGCTGCGCAGTTGTGGGGCCACAGGGCAGGTGACAGCAGCAGACGGGGGCAGGAGGCACCCACGGGTGTCCCCACGGGTGCTGCTGGTGTCCCCACCAGTGTCC
>NW_008802121.1:0-593 GCF_000699145.1 Aptenodytes forsteri | reverse complement strand
CAGTCCCTGTTCCCCAATGTGATTGGTGGCGTCCAGTCAACGATCTGAGATGCTGATACCTACACAGCAGGCATCTGCACCCAGGTGAGGGGACAGTGACCTGTAAGGGAGGACAATCCTTGCCTGTGTTACAGCTTGGCAAGGTGGGTAAGCGGGACTGAAATCTTCCCTCCTCAGCATGCAGAAGTGGTTCCTGTACACCACAGGGAGCTGCCAGAGCTCTCCTCCCTGCGAGTGGGTGATTTGGCTATTGTTTACTTCATTTATACTGGAAAACAGCACTTGCATTTGTACATACGAGAATATCCAAGTCCAAAATCTTTCACTCTTGGGCTGGCAGATGTTCACAACACTACTTTTTGGCAGCACGCCGGTGAATGCTTGTTGGCTGGATCCTGCAAAATGTTGCTGCACTATCTGGGTTCTCAGCTGTGCACAGCTCTCGAAGATGCAGAAACCACTTGGTGCAAAGGCACTTATATCAGGTCTTTGCTGCCAAGGTTATTTTTAGGTAAGGAAAAGATCACCAAGTCTGATATTCATTCACAGAAAGAAAGAAAATAGAGGTGAAAAGAATTAAAAAAAAAAAAAAA
>NW_008802120.1:0-593 GCF_000699145.1 Aptenodytes forsteri | reverse complement strand
CCCCCCCAGCCCTGGCAGGGCCTGTGGAAGCAGCCCTTGCTGCAGGCGGGAACGCTCTGATTCTGAGCTGCCACCAGCTGGGGCAAGGCCCCCCAGCCTGCACAAGCACCATCACTCACAAAGCCGTGAGGTCACTCAGATCAGGGACTAATCCAGCCGAAAACTAGTCCCTTCTGTTTCTGCTTCTGCTCTTCCCTGGTTCTGGAGATGAATAGGGATAGGGATGATGATGAATAGCCACTAGGGACAACGTCTGTTAGCATCAGTGCAGACCACTCGTTAAGTACAACCTGAGAAGACACAGCATGATGGTACAACCCCTCCTCCTCCCCCGCTGCTTTTGTACCAGTGGGGTTGTTTGGCAAGTTGCTGTTACAGCCAGCTGAAGTGACCTACCAACAGCGTAGTAATGGCCTCAGCCAGCGCAAGAGAAGGCCAGGGCCACACGGCTGGGAGCAGGAAGCATTGCAGGACAGAGACGAAGCCCTTCCTCGTCAGTGACAGAAGGCCTGTGCATGCTGTACCCAGCGCAGGTGTCAAGCATTGGTAGCGGCAGGGTCTGCAAGGGGCGGCCCCTGTGAGGAGGGGCCGGG
>NW_008802119.1:0-593 GCF_000699145.1 Aptenodytes forsteri | reverse complement strand
TTAACCGCACTATCTTCAATAACCTGAAGTTAAAAAGTGTCTGTTAATGCACTATTAATTACCAAACAGACTAACTTCAAACTGAGGACAGTGAAATGCTGCTTCTCCTTTCAGATCACCACTGCATGTGAAGTTAGAAACCTACGATGGACTCCCTACTACAGATGAAAGTTAATGCGTTTAAGGGACAGAGAACAGAGCATTCAGTGTATGCAATCCCATGCTCCATTTCTGATACTTCTGTTCACGACTAACGATTTGCCACCACCCGTGAGCAAAGGGAGCAGTTTTACAGTACAAGCTGTGTACACAGCTGGCAGTAATCACCACACTGCAGTGCTTTCTGGACTGACTGCAGATCCACACAGAGTGACCGGCTCTGCATCTAACAGGCTAAAATACAGTTATGTCCCCAAAGTTTAACGTTTCAGTCACGACAGTTGTGACGGCAACAGGTAGTCAAAGTGGCCACGTATCACACGCGACAACTCAGCGCTGCACTTTAAGGAATCACTTGGATTGCATGAGACAGCACATACACTCTAAATACCTCCATCTCATGTTTTGTAGTTCCCTGTACGGAGCAATTATTC
>NW_008802118.1:0-593 GCF_000699145.1 Aptenodytes forsteri | reverse complement strand
TAATATAAATGCAATCACATTAAAATCTCAGGGGCTTTTACAGGAGAGCAGGGCATCACTTAACTGAATGTCATTGAGGAACGATTGCTAACTAAAATCTTGTCATCGTATTAGGGTCTGTTCTCACACACGTTTCCTATTCCATTCAGCATTCTGTATATGCCAAACCTCATTCAAGAAGACAGGTTTAGTCACTGGAAATAAGAAAAAATATGTTTTCCAGCAAGTCTCACTGCATGTTCGCACTGTTACACTTTTACCTAACTATTTCTGTTGGCTGTGGTTGAGGGCAGGATGCTGCAGTAGGTGAAATTTTGGTCTGAAATGATTCAGCCAAGAAGAGTTTTACACAGCTAATCTGATTTTCTTTTCCATTGCTGTTGAGAGACAAGATAGCCAGCAATTAATACATTTTCTAGTGCCATGACTGAATCATTGTAAGCGTAGGTCATCCCTCCCACACCGAGCAGGGATGACCTCTGGTGTTCCCTTCCAGGTCTGTTCGTGATGCCATGATGCAGAGCATAATTCTGTCCATACAGCAGGTATGCGTCTAACAAACTGTGTGTTGCTGCCCATAGTTCTCATTTTTT
>NW_008802117.1:0-592 GCF_000699145.1 Aptenodytes forsteri | reverse complement strand
TGGAGGGACATGCATGGGTGTGGACTGTGCTTGCATTTCGGAGCGGATGGTGAAGAAGGTGGCTGGGGGGGGGACGACATTCCTGAAGGGCGCAGGGGTGGGCGCACGCGTCTGCCGCACATGCCTCCCCGCGTGTACGCTTGCATGTACGGGCAGAGCTTCCGGAGAAGGTGAATGAATGAGGCAATTCACTATTTCAGCACTGGCTCTGGTGAGGCTTTTCCTTTAGAGGCAGGCGTGGGCTCCTGCCTGCGTATGCGCGTGGGCTCCTGCCTGCGTGTGCAGGTGGGCGTCGAGGGGGCTTTGGGAGATGTTTGCCACGTCAGGGAATTCACTCCGGGGGCTGGCGTGTGCCCCCGCCGTGCTCACTGCCTTGTCTGCTTGGCGCAGCATTGTGTAACTTCCGATGCCCCCTCCGGATCTCCTTCCCCGGCAGAGCGGGATACGCCGGCTGCCCTCCCTGCCCACTGCCGGGGAGACATCCCCCTGGCCAAACGGGGAGAGGAGGGCAGCCCTAATGTCCCCCCCTGTCCGGGGATGCCAGTGCCTTTCCTCCCCGTCACAGGGGGCGGCTGGCCCCGAGTGGCAGGGG
>NW_008802116.1:0-592 GCF_000699145.1 Aptenodytes forsteri | reverse complement strand
TGAAGTGGACGGGGCTGATCCTGCCTGTGCCCCGATGGTGCTGGGCAGGGTGAACACACTGATGCTCGGGGAGCACTGCTGGGCTCCGGGGATGTGCGAGAAAACCTTTGCGGCTGTTGTCCTGCAGCACTCGGTGCCCTCTGGGCACTCCATCCCGGGTCTAAGCCACTGGCACTTGGTATGATCTGTATGAGAGAGACCTTTTCCCAATCCTGCTCCCCCCTCTGTCCCCCTCCTGCCTCACAGACGTCCCTGAGTGGAATTTCGATGGCTCCAGCACGGCGCAGGCAGAGGGCTCCAACAGCGACATGTTCCTGGTGCCTATCCACATGTTCAGGGATCCTTTTTGCCTGGACCCCAACAAGCTGGTGCTCTGCGAAGTGCTGAAGTACAACAGGAAACCCGCAGGTGAGCACCTCCGGTGTGCCCCCCCCCGGCTCCCGAGGGTCACCCCCTTATTCTTTAGGGTGCTGTCTCTCCAAGGGGCCGCTCGCTCTGGACTGCTGGCACGGGGGAGCAGCTCGGCACTGAGCACTTGGCCCGAGGCTCCACAATTCAAGTGCTGGTGACGGCGGGGGTTTGCAGGAACCTG
>NW_008802115.1:0-592 GCF_000699145.1 Aptenodytes forsteri | reverse complement strand
GGGCAGGACAGTACCCGAAAACACCTGCCCGGCCACAGACCTTCCCACTTCGCGGGCTCACACAGCCGGGTGAGGGTCTTTGGAGAAGTCTGGAAAGCCCCTCACTTGGAGGCACACAGACAAAGGGTTTGACAAACAGTTAGAGCAAACGTTGCTCAGCTTTGGTCTAAAATAATATATGATTAATTGATTCAGCTTTCCCATGACTTTTGAGACAAACCCTTTAAAATGCAAGAGAGGTAACCACCTTCAATAATTAGTGAAAGAAACAAGAGCAGTCTTTAATAATAAGCAGAGGTGGCGACCCTAAACTGCCATTAAGTTCCTGCTACCCACAGGATCCGCAGGCCGCCCTGCCGAAAACCCGCTCGGCATTGCCACGGCTGGCTCCCAAGGGAAACAGGCAGCCCCGGGCCAGGGCAGAGGCACAGGTGGGCACCCGGAGCACCTCCCAGTGCTTCTGTGCCCAGGGCATTCCCAGGGCATGCACCTGGGAAACATTCCCAGACCCCACCAAAATACAGCGACCCAAACCCAACTGGTGACTGATACACAGCAGAGCTGGCCGGCAGTGTGCCCAGGCGGCCAAGAA
>NW_008802114.1:0-591 GCF_000699145.1 Aptenodytes forsteri | reverse complement strand
GGCTGCGAGCGGCTCCGGCGGCGCCTCTGCCCGGCCGCGGGCGCGCCGGGCTCCCGCCGCGCTCTTCAGCACCGGTCAGGGCCGCAGGTTTTCTCTGCCAGCGGCCGCTTGGGTGAGGCGCGGGAAACTTGTGACTTTTCTCCTGTCGGTGCGGCGCAGACCCTCGATGCCGTGCCCTGCTCGCCTCGGCACGCCGCGGGGAGGCCGCTGGCCGGTGGAGGGGTTCGCGCCCTCGCAGCGCTGGCGAAACCGGGAGCGTGGCACCGGGAGCGCGCTGGGCACGCGGTTTGGGAGCTCGGAAAGCAAATCAGTTTGACGTGGAAGGTTTTGGTATACGGTGCGGTAGAAGGCTGCTGGCGCTGAAAGCGGCATTCAGTGGTTCGCTGTCTCTGCTCCAGTTTTCCATCTCGATTGCTGGGACATAAACCTCTCTGATGCTAGACCTCAGTTGTACAGCTTCATCTGACTGAGAATGTATGAAAGCATAGATAAGTCAGTTTTAAACTACTTTTATGTAAATATATTTTCCTGCGTTAAGAAAGCATGCTTTTTTAAAAGCAATTTTATTTACTCTGAAGGACCATTTTTTTT
>NW_008802113.1:0-591 GCF_000699145.1 Aptenodytes forsteri | reverse complement strand
AACATCCGCTTTCTCACTACCACCACCATTATCATGAGCGTGGTAATTCTAAACCCAAATAATACTTCTTTTCACTGCAAGCTTTACTAACGAAGCGTGGATCATTCTAGCTGATGCAACAGTGAAGAGCTCTAGAAGAATTATAAAAACTCAGAATTGATAATTTTTATAAAAACTGTAATGCAAAAGAAAAAGTGAAATACAATTGTGGAAAGAAAGAACACAAAAAGGATATCGAAGAAGGTAATGAAACAACTGTAGAAATAAAGAGCAGCAGCAATACTCTACTCCCGCCCTAGCTTCACTAAGTTTTCACATAGTATCCAGGAAAGAGCACTCGTACATTATCTGCTACTATATAAGTAACTATGTAAGTAAGATATGAGGGTAAAAACTAATATGAATCTATACCCTTAGGCAGAAGATCCAACTCTGAAGCAGATACCGATATTTTATGCTCGTTTCTGTTTGAATTATTAAAGCAGTTCCTCCCATAGCAAGACATTTGAACTTCATTGTTTATTAAATAGTGCAAGTACTGCTCATCAAGAGTTTGTTATACTTTCCAGTGACTGTTGTTTATAAGTTATT
>NW_008802112.1:0-591 GCF_000699145.1 Aptenodytes forsteri | reverse complement strand
ACAACAACAACAACAGCATTTAATCACTTTGTGTGCTTTTTTAAAAGAGTGGCAACGGGAATTTCTAGGAGACGCATGTTTAGAAGCTGCTTTTAAACATTTCAGCCTTCTGAGGTGGAAGCTGACACTCGTCACGTCTTACTCAGGAAAATAAGATGACCAAGAATTGCTGCATAGTAAAAGGTCCCACATTTTAACATTAAAGTGTTGAGACAGAACAAAGCAGCCACGAGAGAAACGGCTATAGACCAATGGGGTTTTTTCCAAAGAAGCACACAGTACAAGGTACGGTCTTTGCCGCTGCTAAGGCTGTAGCTACAAGTAACTTTAAAAGAGGATAGCCCCGTCTTCTCTTCCTACGTGCCATTAATTTGGTGTTTAAATGAAGAATAATTTTATTTGTAAAAGCTGCTTCCTCTTCAGGAATTGAATTCAGTTGGGCTCTTTGCAGGTGAATCCAGTTGGAACACTCAACACTGCAGTATGAAATTGTACGACTTGTTTTCAAAACGTATGGACAAAGGCCATGCCCAAGAAGACTCAGCAAGAGATTACTTCCTTTTCATTCATCTGTGAATTTTGATGGTAAAT
>NW_008802111.1:0-591 GCF_000699145.1 Aptenodytes forsteri | reverse complement strand
CATCAGAAGCCACAGGTCAAAGGCAGCATGTTCATTTATGCTTTGGGACTAGCATAGAGTCAGCCCAGCCACGACTGGAAGCTCTTGGAAATTCCAGTATGTTGAGGACAGACTCTTCAGACATTTAAGTTACTTAAAAAAAAAAAACACGTGCATTTTTCAGAGACTTATTAATTGGCCAGACTGGGAAAGATTTTCAGAGGGAACAACAAAAAGCATATCCCTGATGCAAATTCATGCAAAACAAAATTTAGTTCCCTTCTCCAAAGCGTGAGAAACAACGTTATTCAGTGACAGGTCAGAAGTACTGAAAATAGGCAAGACATCATTTTTTCCCCCCTAAGCTTGTTCTTAGAAATACAGGATTCATTTTGTCCACATTTTCCCAAAATTCTGGGCAAAGCAAACAACCGGAATGCAAATCCTCAGATGAAAAACTCTGGCAAAGTCGGAGCGAGGAAACGAGTGTGTTACCATTGAAAGCACCTGGTAGCACGTAAAGCTTGTCACTCGTCCTTCAACTCTGAGCCAGAACTGAAGATTGAGAGGCTGCGCCTGGGCTGAGGGCCGGCGCACTCGCAGGGCTCCCCC
>NW_008802110.1:0-591 GCF_000699145.1 Aptenodytes forsteri | reverse complement strand
ACTCTGACCCATCACCGTGGCTCCCGGGAAGGCACATCCCGGCTTGGGGACAGCTCTTGCGAGCGGACATTGGGGAACAAACGCTGCATTTTGGCTTTTCTCCTGTTCCCTGTTCTGCTGCACGACTGGTATCTCCTAAATCCGCTGCAGCACCAGTTTTATACAGCTGGCCGCCTGGGTGTTCAGACTTCACACGGCAAACAGAGGGAAAACAAGCCGTCCCCGCCAAGTCCAGGAATGCCACATGAATCCACTCTTCAGATGGACTGCGGTATCGCTACTATAGCAAATGACGCACTTTGAATAAATACATAAAGGTTTTTAATGCTGCACCCTCTCACCCCAATACTAACAGAGGATTAAGGACGCGGGGTCGAGCATTGGAGAATTAGGAAACAAAACCCCACAGCCCTTGCACCCTTGGTTTGGACCCCGTCCCTAGAAACCCCACCCATGGGGACAGTTCTCCCCCAGGAGCGCTGGGACAGAGGTGCTCTCGGGATGTCAGGGACGTGCGGTGGAGGCTGTGTGCAGGCTCCCTGCCTTTCAAGCTTAATCCCTCTCCCAGAGGAAAAGGAAAACCAACAGACA
>NW_008802109.1:0-591 GCF_000699145.1 Aptenodytes forsteri | reverse complement strand
TTGTCCTTTTACTGCTGAGGAGAACAAAGTGGACACTGAGGCAGAGAGAGGCAGTGAAGCTGAATCCCTAAAAAACACTTTTTAACCTAGTTTCATAAAGATAGTAGGGCTTTGCAACCGAACTGCTGCCTGTCTGTCTCTTCCAGACCCTCCAATGAGGGGTGAGCTTAAAGTGAATTTGCCAGAGGGTTCTGCTGCTACAGAAGCTAATTTCCTACAAGCAACAAAAAGCAGTGGGTGAAAGGAGGAGGGAGGCTCTGCTAACGCAGCACGAGCTCAGCACCTACCTGTTGAGCCTGACCTGCCGGCTGGCTGCTCAGCACCAGCATCCCGTGGAGCTCAGAAGGAACCACAGCACCTTCTGCCTCTTGCACAGCAGAAGCTGGGAGGTGAGAGGGAGAGAAGGACCCTGTGCCTGGGGTGTGGAGGACAAGGCACGTGGAAAACCACTGGAAATGGTGTGGGGAATGACAGCTCGCAGGAAATTAACTGGGAGCACGTGGCAACCCAGGCTTTGTAACCTTGCTCGCAGAGCAGCAGGTCTGGGATCAGTGGTACAGCACTCACCTACAGACTAAGGGGAAGAGTTCT
>NW_008802108.1:0-590 GCF_000699145.1 Aptenodytes forsteri | reverse complement strand
ATTATTTGCCTTGTCTCCACATGATAGTGTTGGGGAAGGGAGTTCCGTCTTGGCTTTTTTGAATGAAAATGAACTTTCTGCATTAGAAATACCCAGGTTGGAGACAAGGCTGTAGTTTTCATTGCTTCAAAGAGGTTAGGCTTTGTAAGTGATTCAATGATCAAACTTTATTATATAATTTAGTGACTTTTTAAAAAATTTTAATTCATGCAATTGGAATTCAGACTTGTCAGGAAGAAGATTAATTATATTTTAGAAGAACCTGAATGGCGTGAAGATAAAGAAAATTATGTGTAAGTTGCTTTGGGTTTGTCGTGATTGCAAATAACCAGCAAATAAAGCTTGTTTTAAAGTTAATTTGTTAACTGGAAGGGTAAAGGAGCACGTGATCAACACATCAGGCAGTTGGCTGGTGCTATGTAATGATAATTTACAGAAGGTATGCTATGCTTTTCTGCTCTTGGAATCTGCCTACCTCCTTTATGCTTAGCCCTCCTGTCCCTATGCTTTCTCTCTCCCCCCATTTCAAGTTCTTCCTACGGATAAGGTCCAAAACCTCCGAGACCTGGAAAGTCCTGGCTCCACAGGAG
>NW_008802107.1:0-590 GCF_000699145.1 Aptenodytes forsteri | reverse complement strand
AAGATGGTATCCAAGTGACAAGATAAACTAGAGAATTAATAAAAATATAACAGGGATCTGATTTAAGTGTCTCACTTGTGTCAGCTAAAATAATTTCCTTCCACTGCACAGAGTGGTTGTGATGGGAGAGCTTTGCTCTAATGAAGGTGGAAACAATATCAGAAAGGAAATAAAGAAAAATTGACTACTGTGACATTTGAGCATAATATTTAAAAGCAGTGATGTGAATTATTGATCTCACCTGTTAATAGCAACTATAAATTTATTCCAAAACAGCATTTCTGGATAAAAAAAAATCTTCCTTTCTTTCCAGTTATCTTGTTGAAATGTTCATTGCAAGGATAAATTGATCCCAACCTAAAGCAACTTCATGGGCGCAGGGGGATTTTAGAACCACAGAGTAGCTGGCAGGATAGGGACCTTTGAACTTCAGAACAACTTTGCCTGGTGAGGTTTGTCTGTTACTTTGACTACAGATTTTTAGGCTTGATGACAATAAACTGTCACTTAATGCTGCTTTATTTCTTTCACCATTTGTTAACAGGATCCAGGATTACCTTCAAGCACTGGGCGGGACACACACACACACA
>NW_008802106.1:0-590 GCF_000699145.1 Aptenodytes forsteri | reverse complement strand
TGGACCAGATGACCTCCACAGATCCCTTCCAACCTCAACCACTCTGTCATCTCAGAGGCTTTCCCGCTGGCAACAAGGGCCGTGTCCTTCTCGCCTGATGATCCCCGCAGGAGCAGAGGTGGGGCACGCCGTTGGCACCAAAGAGCTCACCAGGGCTACCCCTCTGCACTGTGGGGCTGCCCATTGTCGGGCCTTTGTGCTCGGGGCACCAGCCTCTTGTCACACAACCCAACAGGCCTGAGCTTAAAACCCGCCTGCCAGGCCACGAGAAGGTGGCAAGCGTCCAGTGGAGCAGGCGTTCCCCCATTGGGGCATCTGCCTTCCTGGCTGGGCGGCCATCAGGGGCAGCCCCCAACACCTCTGTAATGTCACCACGGAACGGCTGTGGCAGCCCCTGCCCTCGCTGCTTTTCAGCAGCCAAAGCCTCTGTGCCTGTGCTTTTTGCCAAGGGCTCCTGCGGCTGCACACACAAGGTGTGCAGGCTGCATCAGGACCTTCAGCTTGTTCCACCAGCTTTGGCGTGGGGGACAAAAGCAGGTCTGGACACTGCGCAAAGGCAGCCCCTTCCAGCGCTCCTCTCCCCTCTGCCC
>NW_008802105.1:0-590 GCF_000699145.1 Aptenodytes forsteri | reverse complement strand
GTGAGTTACTTTGATGTGTGGCTGTCCTTGGGAGCCAAGAGGTGGAACAAAACAAACAGGTGAAGATGAGGTTACAGGGGTGCTACTGCTGGAAACCAATGTTCCCTAGATCAGTGTAATGGCACTTGGCAGCTTACCCAATTCAGTTTTTGCTTATTTTAATTGCTCTCTCTTTCACTTGTTTCACAAGTCCTTTTTCTCAGTACTCTTTGTGATATGTCCTAAGAGAAATGCATAAGGTTGCTTTAAGGATTATCCATTAGAGCCAAGTGTTTCAAGAGCGTAAGCCCTGGAAGTGGAGAAAAATCGATTTATGCTCTCAGTGCTTGAGGCTGGCCCGGGTGATTTCCGAACTGTGAAGAGAACTTTTCTTTGGGAATCCAAGGTATATATTTTTGTGAGAGGAACAAATTTATAGTTTTCCCCACTGACTCTTGTTTCATTTATTTTTAGAAGTGCTCTTGTCATGTGCGTGGACTGTTGAACGACTGGGTTTTACCTGAGGTTCAATGATTGCATTAATTTTCAGTCTGTTACTCTCTTCTGCATCTCAGTATTTAGTTACATAGTGTGTTATCAAAGCTGTAATT
>NW_008802104.1:0-590 GCF_000699145.1 Aptenodytes forsteri | reverse complement strand
CAGGCGCCAGAGCGCATCACAGGCACGCCTGCTGGCCAGCCCCGGCTCAGCAACCCACAGCTGCCCCGGGCAGCCAAAGCCCCGACACCCACAAAGTACAGACCCACCTGGCAGGACAGGGTTCCCGGAGCTCCCTTTACAAAGGAGACAGAAGCCCCCCAATCCCTTACCAAATGTAAAATCAGGTGACAAGACCCCTGGATGCTTTGCTCCTTGAGATCCCATCCCATGAGATGGGATCGGCTCCCTTGGTGCTGACCTCTGTGCTTGTGGACATGGGTGTGCTCTTGGTGCCTTCGTGACACTGACGGGCTGGTGATGGTTTATATCCTGGTGGCGGGATGTGGCCCCTCCATGGCAGGATCCCTGTTCCTGCTGTGCCACTGCGAGAGGACGTTGCTTCCAAAGAGACGTGATGAGG
This sequence comes from Aptenodytes forsteri, assembly GCF_000699145.1. Classification (NCBI taxonomy): domain Eukaryota; kingdom Metazoa; phylum Chordata; class Aves; order Sphenisciformes; family Spheniscidae; genus Aptenodytes; species Aptenodytes forsteri. The sequence continues at coordinate 169 of NW_008802104.1, read as the reverse complement.
GGGTGCAGGAGCAGAGGTGCCCGATGCTTGCAGGACGCCCATTCCACCTGTGCCAGCCTTAGCTGCACCTCCAGTTCTCGGAGCCACTGCTCTGCATTTGCTCAAGCCAAGTCTTGTGAGCAGATCCGCGCCTGCCTTTCTTCTCTGTTCTCCAGATCTCCAGACTGGC
>NW_008802103.1:0-590 GCF_000699145.1 Aptenodytes forsteri | reverse complement strand
TTGTTGTTTATTCTTGTTGCTAATGTGGATGAACAAGACATGGGTGTATGAACTATCACCAGTCAGATGCTTCTTCCCAGAGGGACCTGGAGAAATATCTGACACATTTCCTTTCCCTCTCTTCTTTCTTTCTTTCCCATCTCCTTAAGTAGTGGTAGTAGTTTTTCTGTTTCTTTTTCCTACTCCTTTCTCCACAGCTCCCATCCAGCTTTTTCTTCATTCTTTTATCTTTAGAAAGTAGATATAACAACATAATAGTCTCCAATTACTATGGCTGTAACAACTTATTTTTATTCCCTCTGTTTTCTGGATTTGGACACTGAGATATAAAATGGAAATTATGGAAAATGTGAGTTATTCCTCTCAAATGCTTCTTTCCACTTCCACATCCACCGTATTTTTAATTAGATTGAGGGACACTCTATTTCCAAAAAAGTGACTTTACTTAATGAATTATGAAGTGTTATTCTAACTTTTCATAGAAATCATACATAACATATGATGATAAACTTGTCATTTACTACTGACGAATTTGCCAATTTGTGTGGGATTCATTTCAAGATTAAGACACCTACATTTAGCTGTTTATA
>NW_008802102.1:0-589 GCF_000699145.1 Aptenodytes forsteri | reverse complement strand
AAAGGGGAGGGAAAGACCTGGTCTTGCTCAGGAAGGTTGTGACCGGGTCGAGAAGGAGGAGACTTCGTCCTAGAGGCCGTGCGTTGGGCTGCTTTGTCGCAAAGGGCTTTGCTCCTCAGGGAGGAAGGTGGTGCTAGAGCTAAGGATGGTGGTTCCGCCTGCATTGCTTAAGAAAGACAGAAAAAGGGCAGTGGTTTGGCAATGCTGTCTTCATAAAAAATCATTACTAGCAGTTATTTAATGGCTTGGCTTTTGTGACTAGTTTTCATAGTTATCAAACGTACATGGAGGAATGCTATTGTGCAAGTACCTAAACCTTCCGCTGGAAAGACTGCAGAGGTCAATTCCAACCACATCAGCTGAGGTTTGCCCAGCAGGAAAGATGTATTTTTGCTTATTAGGCCGAGTAATGTTTAAGAATTGCTAAATACAATGGAAAACATTGGAAAATCATGAAAAGTTCCCCAATCCGAACCCCAATGCGTGCTTTTTCATTAATCTCACTGCCGCCTTAGACTGCACCTGGCGAACTGTAAGCATGACCTAGGCGTCCGTTCTTCAAAGCCTACTTGGCTCCAACCACAATTCC
>NW_008802101.1:0-589 GCF_000699145.1 Aptenodytes forsteri | reverse complement strand
GGACAGTTTGTGTTTCTGAGCCGGGCGTTTTGATGAGGGGTTCTTGCAAAGGCAGTGACTCTCTAGCCCAGGGGGATCTATTTTTGCAACATGGTTTTTTGCTCTACCCTGAGATGCACCAGAGCCATCTTCTCCAGCCAACGTGACGAAGCCAAGCACTTCAGGACTTGACAAAAACGCTCCTGGTCAGAGCCGGAGGAAGTGGCCCTGTGAAGGTGTGAAGGGGAAGGAGGCATTGCCTGGACTTGGTAACCCTTGAAAACCTCCTCCTCTTGCTCTCCGACAGCAGAGGACCTCCTAGCCTGAAGCGAAAGGGTTCATCACAAGCACAGCACTAATTGCTGAGGTGAATTAGGGAGACGGGTGGTTGTGGGCCGTGCCAGAGTCCATCTTGCGTTCTGCTTGCGCTCATCAATCTCTCTCCATCAGGCAGCTTCTCCTCCAGAAGCAGGCTGAGGCCCTAATGGCCGAAGCAAGCAGGAAACGAGCAGCACATTTATAGATCCAGTGCTGGACTGAGAGCTCACACGGGGGCTTGTTGGGAACTCTGGCTCCCCTGGGAACAGCAGAGTCCCTCTTCATTTTCCTT
>NW_008802100.1:0-589 GCF_000699145.1 Aptenodytes forsteri | reverse complement strand
TCCTGACGGCCATCAGCATTGAGAGGTGCCTGTCTGTCCTTTGTCCAATCTGGTGCCGAAGCCACCGCCCAAAGCACTTGTCTGCCATCATCTCCGGCCTGCTCTGGGGTCTCTCCCTGCTGCTGAACACGCTCGGGTATGTTTTGTGTACCGTTCGCCCCTCTGCCAGGAGCTGCCGGCTCCTGCTCATCACCATCGGAGCCTTGGACTTCCTCTTCTGCACGCCCCTCATGCTGCTCTTCAGCCTGACCCTCTTCCTTAGAGTCAAGTGCAGCTCCCAACACCTCCGAACAGGCAGGCTCTTCACTGTCATCATGCTCACCGTCCTCTTCTTCCTCATTTTCGCTGTGCCCTTGAGCGTCCTGATCCTCTTTGACTTCTTGGGCTACAAATTTCTCTACTCCCCAGAGATCGGCTTTGTGCTGTCCTGCGTGAATAGCAGTCTCAACCCCATCATTTACTTCCTTGTGGGGAGCTACAGGGATCGGAGAATCAAGTTCACCCTCAGGCTGGCATTCCAGAGGGCCTTTGAAGATTCAGCAGATGACAAAGATGAACGGGAAACCCGTGACACAATAACTATGTCCTC
>NW_008802099.1:0-589 GCF_000699145.1 Aptenodytes forsteri | reverse complement strand
CCACCCCCTCACCCCCCACCCCAACAAAACCACCAAAAAGCCCAAACTGAATAATGCAAGAAGTTAACCCAACAAGTTACACAGAAAAACAGGAGCATGCCGGTATGGCCTTCAAACAGTTCTAGCATAAATATTTCTCATTATGCTTTATGTCCCTTCAAACCATGTAGTACCATGAAATTCCACATCAAAATAGTGTTTGTGGTTCCAAGATGCTAATAAATACATATCCACAAGCTCTTCAAGAATGTAAATTTAGGTACAAAATGGGTGAACACTTCTCCTGCGGACAAGCAGAAGCAGATCAACCCACCCAAGGCCTTACAGGTAATGACTCATACCTAAATCTAGATCTCAAAAGTCACAGTCCACTGCTCTAACCACAGTTTCATACTTCTGCCCTTCTACAGTAGAACAAAAATATTTTAATGTTGTCTTTATGTGATCTACTGAAGCTTGTTCAAATCTGCACATTCTTTACCTTGCTCAGCACAAGAATTCAAAGCTTCAGTAAAAAATTAGGAGTATCACTGAAGTTTATTTGGGAACAACCTTAAACTTCAGACATCTTATTGAAGTAAATGAGAAT
>NW_008802098.1:0-589 GCF_000699145.1 Aptenodytes forsteri | reverse complement strand
TTTTTTTTTCATTCTGTCTGTTTCCACCATACTGACTTGGTTAAGGAAGCAATTTGTTACTGTTATGAAAGAAGTGTGGTCTGTCAAATGCCTCATGTTTTAAAGAGTTCAAAGAACTTTAATTACAGTCATATTTCTGAACAAACATCGTGTTTTCAAAAGATTTTGCATCAATGGCTTGATAATGTGATGGAAAATAGTAATACGCAGTATGATTTATGTGTTTTGATTTAACAGTAGTCGTATGTTTTCATTTGTCATTTGTTTAAAAGCTGCTTCCTAGCTAGGACTGTTGAAACTTGATAAAATGAAGAGGTAGTGTGTATGTACTGATGCAAAGAGATGAAGAATCTGTTTACATTAGAGAGGCTACGGACACAGATGTACCCTTCTGTTGAATGGAGCTGCAAAGCCAGACTTGTTAGCTAACTTCTGTAAAATTGTTTGTACTGGTACTCACTTTTGAATGGAGAAGGTAGAAGTTACGGATTTAAAAAGCTGCCTGGTTTTGCATTGTAAGGCAAGGTTTTCCTACAGTATTTTGTTGCACGTGAAATGTGTTGAAGTTGGTAATGGTGTGATTACGGTC
>NW_008802097.1:0-588 GCF_000699145.1 Aptenodytes forsteri | reverse complement strand
GGTGTTGGTGGCTGCTGCTGGTGCTGGTGGCTGCTGGTGGTGCTGGTGGTGGCTCGGCCCGTAGGCAGCTGCCCGTGCCCTGCCGCTCCTTGGGGCTCAGCGCCTCAGTTTGCAGCTGGCACCTGGCGGCACCCACCAAGTCCTACCTGCCACCGCTCCCTGGGAGAGGCGAGGCGAGGCGAGGCGGTGCAGTGCCCATTGCTGCCGGGCCATGAAGAGGATCCGTCGGTTCCTGCGGCGCAGGACGGCGCGGGTGTGGCCCATGTCCTCCGGGAGCAGTGGTGGTGAGGAGCTCCGTCCGGAGGGCCAGCATGAGCTGCACCTAGAAGCCTTCAGGGTGAGCGAAAGCTCTAGGGGGGAGGTACGTAAACCCAAAGATTTTAATTTAGAGTCTTCATTATAGGATTATATTGCACGCTAAGGTGAAGGAAGACTTTTCCATGAATAATGTCTAATGCAGAGTTGCTGAAAACTCTTTTATAATCTGACATCAAGTTGGTGACAGTCCTCTTCTGGTTATATGAAATGCTGCCACTCTCTCCTGTTTTCAGCTTATTTCGTATGGTTTTTTAATTTGTTTTCTTTAAC
>NW_008802096.1:0-588 GCF_000699145.1 Aptenodytes forsteri | reverse complement strand
CAAAGAAATAGTAAAAACCCAAAACCTATCATTCAAGAAGAGAAAATTCAATGCTAAACTACCCCCTTGTACAACAGTTATCACTTTAACCATTACCTAAATAAAACTGAATTAGCTTGTTACACCCCACTGCCAGAAGTTTCTGCTCTTCTGGACTGCCAGCATACTGTGCACACCTAGCTCTGTCAAAATAGTGTGTTGAACACTTAGTAGGATCTAGGATTTTTTGGAGGGGTTGTTTTTAACCTGATTCTAGCCAAATGAAAGTCTCCATAATTTCACATAACAGTTACACCAGCTGTTTCAGTTAACTTCTGTCAGGGAAAAAGAAGACAGTGACAGCTAAGAACAGCAGCCTCAAGGCCAGCTGTATCTAGAACATGTTCAAGCATGAAAATCCATAAGCCAGTGAAGTGATATCCAATGACTCAATTTCAAAAAGCTTTATAAATTTGTTTTTAAAGATGCACTGTCTTCTCTTGGAATATACTAGAAGATGACAAACATTTTTAAACAGGGCAATTCTTTGAAAGTTTCTTTGAGATTCAACAAGAGACTCAGCTGAAAAATTTTTTTTTTATTTTTAAC
>NW_008802095.1:0-588 GCF_000699145.1 Aptenodytes forsteri | reverse complement strand
GTGGGGTGCAGGGAAGCAGAGAGGCAGCTCCCAGTCCCCATGGTGTGGATGGAGCTCCATGGAAATGAGAAGGCTCTTCATCCACCACAGCACCCTGGCATGGGCCTCAGGGTGGGGGGACTATGGTCCCATCCCTGTCCCAGCTTGGAGATCCTGCCCGGCCAAGTGCCGCTGCTCCAAGGCTCTGATGACTGTCGGTGGGAAACAGTCCCTTCCAGGCTCCGCAGCCCATCTCTCCCCTTGGGGACCATGACACTACAGCTGCTCCAGCCCATCCACTTCTGCGCCCAAAGAGGAGCTCCTGGAGAAGCCACTTCCTCCAGCCCTGCCTGCTCCCATCCCCAACCCTGCAGCCATGGGCTGGGTGGGAACTGCTCGTCACCTCCTCCCTGGGGAGCCCAGTCCCCAGGATCAGGCCAGCAGTGCTGAGGGGTCAGGGGGTATCACCAGCTCTCCTTACTCTTGCCCCCCAGAGCCGTCCATGGCCACGGTCTTCGCCTGCACGCCTGGCCCAGCTCTGCTTCTGCTGGTTTGCCACATCACTAGCTTCTACCCGGGGCCTATCAGCGTGGCCTGGCTGTGGGACGA
>NW_008802094.1:0-588 GCF_000699145.1 Aptenodytes forsteri | reverse complement strand
AAAGGAACGTTAGAAGAGTTTCAAAGGCCGTCAGAATCTCCAAAATGAAGGCTGATAACCATTCTCAGCTGCTGCTTCACTCAGGAAATATTTTTGCTGGCTGCTGAAGAAGTCTCCTTTGCTGCCAGAGCCACATTTCAGAAACTTGATAGTGTCGCGTATGTGGCTTTCAAGGCAAGAAACCCAAAGCAAGGAAGTTATCAGCAAACAAGCAAGACACACTTCCTCATAAAACAGCCTTGCTGCACCAACAACCCTTCTCGTCAAGGCGCTAAAATCTCTCCACTCCAGCCACATTTCAGATTCCACTCGAGATACGGCAGGATGAAAGCCATTAAGTAAGGGAGCATTACAGGCCCTACAGAAAGCAGCTACTTCCTAGCGTGACATCAGTAGCTCCTGCCTTTCCACGCCTCGCGAGGGGTGAAGGCGTATTTTCAGGTTCCTCCCGGAGCCCCGTCCCCAGGTTCAGTGCAGATGCCAGGATGGGCGCTCCCGGGCGCTACTCGGCCCCCCCTCCCCAAGCGCAGCAGCAGCCGCCGCCTTCCCTCCACCTTTCCCCTCTCCCCGCCCGCAGCTGTCAGAGGT
>NW_008802093.1:0-588 GCF_000699145.1 Aptenodytes forsteri | reverse complement strand
GCACACCTGCAGTCGTGCAAACGCACTCATGCAGTTGTGCAAACCCAAGTGTACGTGCAGTCATGCGTGCACGCGTGCACGGCCACGCAAGCACACATGAAGACGTGCCCGCAGTCATGCAAACGCACGTGCACACTCATGCAAACACATGTGCACACCCGCAGGCGTGCAAACACGTGCACGTAGTCGTGCAAACGCGCGCCATCATGCCAGCGCGGGCAGGCAGTTGTGCAAACACAGATGTACGTGCAGTCGTGCGTGCACGCGCGCACATAGCCATGCAAACACATGCGCAGTCATGCCAAGACGCATGCACACGTGCAGTCATGCATGCACACCGCGCGCAGCCGTGCAAACACACCTGCACAGCCGTGCAAACGCACGTGCAAATGCGTACAGCCATACAAAGAGTCATGCGCGCTTGCGCACTCGTGCAAACACCCGCACACTTGTGCAAGCTCACGTGCAAACACGCACAAACACTCCCGCGCGCCCGCGCGCCGGCAGTCCTGCAAACGCACGCACGCGTGCGCATGGCCGTGCACACACAGCCGTGCACCGTCACGTGCAGACAGGCGCGTGCCCACG
>NW_008802092.1:0-588 GCF_000699145.1 Aptenodytes forsteri | reverse complement strand
GGACAGCGAGCCGGGACGCAAGAGGGCCAGAGCCAGGTCCCCGATCCAATGAAGACAGAAGTGTGTACGCCAGGTAACCGAGCCTTGCCGGTGCTGGCACGAACTCCAGCCACCCAGCCTTCCCACAGAGGCTTCGTTACAGCCTGCACCGTTCCCCAACAGGTTTCAGAGCTGACGTTCACACCAAAAAATGTTTTGCATCAGGAAGCTCCTGCATAATTCTTGCAGGGGAAGAGGAGGAGGAGGGAAACGGGCCAGTACTTCTTCCAAACAGAAAAAGATGGATCGGGTAGTCTGGGGGGGATTCACTATACCAAGAGGCTGGGCTACCGGGGTGGTACGATAAGGGACTTGGTCCCCAGCAGGGTCGTGGCCATGACACCGTTCACCTCCGGTAAGTCCATGCTTGTGGCTCCGAGCGATGGGCTTTGCGCACGCCCACATAAATGCCCTCGCAGCTCGGTCCTCCTCGCCCCGCTCTCAGCTCTCGTGCAAACACAGGGATGGCTACCGACATCTGAAAAACTTCACAGGCTGTCTCCTGTGTCAATCTGAACTTCAATCTTCAATTTTTACTTAAAAAAAAAA
>NW_008802091.1:0-588 GCF_000699145.1 Aptenodytes forsteri | reverse complement strand
AACCACAGAACAGCTTCTGGGGAGTCACTTGTGTCTCTCTTTTCTGTGCCCTTCTTGAAGCGTGGGCAGATGAAGGAAAGACCCACGATTCTCAATAAGAATTCGAGGTAGCTTAAGCAGTTTCTCTGTATTCACTGAAGTGCAGAAAAGAAGTATTTTTACGTGCCCAACGCAGGAAGGCATGTAATGCACCCCAAGCCCTAATGAAAGGCTTGGGGAGGCTCACTGCTGTAAGACCTCTTGGAGGTGACACAGCTGTTAGGCCAACTTAGTCCTGCTTTCTCAGAGAAATCCAGGAGCACACAAGGAGCTTGTGAGAAGCCAGAGCAACTTCATCTGTCCATTGGCAACCAAAGGATAGGGTCATCGGACAAGATCATGCTTTAAAGGGAGGCGTGCGCTGTCCGGGCTGATCGTTCTCAAGCCATATAAACGAGACCAACTTACCCTGTACCTTAACTGAAAGAGGGAGGCTCCTACTGGAAGGCCTTTCTTGTCCAGAGTCCTCCTCAAAGTACATGCACGTGTATTCCCCAGCAGATGCTTTTGTAGCTGTGAGCTGGAACCTGGCAATCAGGAGGGAGTAAG
>NW_008802090.1:0-588 GCF_000699145.1 Aptenodytes forsteri | reverse complement strand
AAAAAAAAAAGCTGAAGGAAGGCTGTATCACCACAGCCCCTTATGCAGAAGACAAAAACGGTTAGAAAACCCTCCACACTACCTACGTGGTGGAGCAGCTCTCGCATATACACCAACGCTGAGTCTCTGTAGATGCCAATGTGAAGATCTCCTCCCCTTCTCAGTAAGGTGTCGTTAGAAGATATATTTTCCTGCTAACTCTGGTCATTCATCCAGTGGAGGACAATTTATTCTCCTCCAGCTACACCTATACACAACTCGCCGTAACAAATTAATAACCTATCAGAACGAGAAGTAGATTTGAATTTGTAGTGTAGAGGTAGCAAGCATGTAGGCATCTCTATATGAGGTCGCGAGAAGAATGTGGATATTTATATAGGGACGGGGGAACTCTGCTGAAACATGTCGGGATCAATTCATTGCCTCTTATGTAGCGAGAATTGCCTATGACAACAGACACACATTTTCATGCATCTTCACACACCGAAACACCCTCGAAATCACTGTTTCCAAGCAGAGATTTATGTCTCCTAGTTCCAGGATTTTCTCTTCCCCCTTGTACCCGAATCTGCGGGCCACAGCACAGTT
>NW_008802089.1:0-588 GCF_000699145.1 Aptenodytes forsteri | reverse complement strand
TCAGGTGCTGGTGTAAACAGCAGTTGTGTAACCTGTACTGATTCGGGTGAGGAGGTGACTCTCCTGTAACTATCAAAGAAGTTGCTGGGATTTACTGGCATCCCTGTATCAACCCAGCTCATTAGGTTTACCGGTCAGATCGAATTCCATCAGTTAATTGTGTTCACAGCTATGAAGCACACAGGCCTGTGTGCCTGGTGTGCCAGGGGGTCATGCCGTCAGCCGGAGTCACCAGGCTCTCCCTCCACAGACACGCACACACGGAAGTCATCCTGCTATTGCCACAGGGTTTTCTGATTCTCCTGCCATTTCCTAGAAACTCTTTAACAACTACCAGAATGCCTTCTATTTGCTCGGTAAAAAAACAAGTAGCCTTTCATGGGCCTCTCTAGAAATCAGTGATTGGCAGCCGCTGAAATTGAATTAGTAGTAACTCACCACTGGTAGAAAAAATACTTTTTTTGTTTTTTTATTTCAGCCCAGTGCACTGTTAGTGATGAAACTCCACAGCACAACGATTTGATGGGGCCGTGATCTTGGAAAGATACAAAAAGAGATGGGCTGTTTCAGGCGGATCGCAAGGAAATC
>NW_008802088.1:0-587 GCF_000699145.1 Aptenodytes forsteri | reverse complement strand
GAAGGAGGTGTGGGAGGGCAGGTTTACCATCTAGCAGGTGCAGTCCACAGGGAACTGAAGAGATTTATGCCTGGTAGCCAGCACAAAACAAATCAAGCCCAGGCTAGCCTAAAACCCCTCACAAATAAATAAAAAACTGTACTGGGGGAGGAAAAAAAATACACTATTCAGTTGAAAGTTTGTTAGTTTGAGGGAAGGAATGAAGACAGGTTGTATAGTCAGTGATCACAAGTAACCAAAGATCACCTATCACAAGCCACTGAAAAACTGCTACAAAAGATTAGTAACCCTAAGGCAGTGCTTCAGTCAAATTTATTTTTTGTTCAAAACTCGTTACTAACAGGCCTTTAAAACTTGCAAGCGAGATTCAGCCAGCTAGGGTTTACTCTGGGCATCAAGAAGCTGTTACCTAAGCAAAATAAGGGAAGAAATAGTCTTATCTTATATCCAATTATTTGATTTCTCAATTTTGATCCTTGCTGTAATACTGATTGCCCTCCGCATCCCTGACCAACCTCCCTGTGATTCAGTTTCTCAACATGTTAAAAAAAAGCTGGAGGAAGGGCTGTCACAGCCACAAAATCATA
>NW_008802087.1:0-587 GCF_000699145.1 Aptenodytes forsteri | reverse complement strand
TGATGAAGATACACCTTCTTTATCTTTTTATTTGCACTCATGAAAGGTGCATATAAAATAACCGTTAGGCTAGCTCATTAGCATTTCATTCTCACTTTGGCAGCTATAAATGGCACCGTGCAAATGGCAGTATTACCTTGCAGTGACGGATGACAGAAAATCGGGTCTTTGGTGACGTTGTTCTGCCGGACTCCATCTGTATTAGGGCTGCCACGTCATTTATGTCACCTCATACATGTCCCAGCACGGCTGTCCCTTCCAGCCCTTCTCTTCCTGGAGATGTTTGTACCCTCTGGGGGAAGGCGAACAGGCCAAGTTTTCCCCTAATGTGGTAACACACCCGGGCCTTCCTGTAACGACCCGACACCTCCCAGGTGGCAAGGCTCAGACAGGGTGACGCACTCCAGGGTCACCAGCACCTGCCTGTCCTCCCAAACCCCCGCTGTGCCCCGTCCCCAGCAGGTCTGGGTGCCCCTGCTTATGGTCCGCTGGCTTTGGGTGCCCATCAAAGCCCTCCCGCCTGAGGGAGACCCCGCCCCGGGGGCCCGCAGGGCCCTCAGCTCGGGACTCTCCCACCCGCGCCGAGG
>NW_008802086.1:0-587 GCF_000699145.1 Aptenodytes forsteri | reverse complement strand
TTCCATTTTTTCCTCATGCTGAATGTTACTTTCCTGTAGCATTAAGTCATCTGCCTCAGATTGGTTTTTAGCCTACTAAAGCAGATGCTGATCCCTTACGGGTATTGATCTTTCCAGAACTAGGCTAGGTATTAGGGTTGTTTCTCCATATCCCTGAAGAAACCGCCCAGCTGTACAGCATACTTCCATCTGTGCAGCACACACTGAGTTTGTGCACAGCAACCACACACCCTTGATATTACACGGTTATAGATCAGTCTTCTGGGAAGGTTTGCTGTTTCTTCACATTCTGTACTTCCATTTCAGATGTTAAACCTCTCTATCTTCTAAGCAGGAGTTACAGTGCTGTCATAGTTGAGATAGGAGGATAAGCAAAGTTTGTAGCAGCACATTCAAACCTTACCTTGTCCTTAATTTTATTTTCCTTTTTGCATCCTGAAGAAGTACATTTACTTAGTCATTTATGTTCCTCCCCTTTCCCTACCTCCCAGTCATCATTTGTTGCATCACTGAAACTTTTGAAAAACTGCTACAAGATGCTCGTTACAATGAAGGTTGTTTTGGTGTGTTTTTTTTGTTTTTAAAGA
>NW_008802085.1:0-587 GCF_000699145.1 Aptenodytes forsteri | reverse complement strand
CTTTCAGACGGTTTGGTCTGGGTTCTTCTAACAGCAGACCCATTTGTACAGACAAGGTCACTGTTGGTCAAGTTCTGTTGTGCAGGTCTGTGAAGCCATCTTTACATTGTAGCTTTTTCTTATGTAACATTAGTCAGAACTAACAGGGAGCAGCACATTATATATGGGAATGGCATCAGGAACCAGGGCCCCCCCTGCCCCGCCCAGTTCTTTGGTGCAGTTCTACAGGCAACTGCAAAGAATCACTGCAGAGTGTCTGCTAATGTAGGCATCCCATCTCAGTCCCATTTAGGTCACATTTTCAAGTCCTTGGTGCCATTTTGAGATCAGAAAACTTGTAAAACTGAGACTGGGATTCTACTGCAGTCCTCTGCTTGAGCATAGGTGCAGATCATTGACGTTCCTGGTGACTTTTTCTCAAGACCTTCCTTTGGTGATTACCTGGTTCTTCTCATCTGCAGCACACACACATCGCAGACTCCTTTGTACCTCCGGGCAGATGGACCAACATGGCTAAAGCCCCCTGCTCAACACAAACATTAGCACGTTAGCATAGAGTCATAGAATGGTTTGGATTGCAAAGGACC
>NW_008802084.1:0-586 GCF_000699145.1 Aptenodytes forsteri | reverse complement strand
TCAGAATAGGTTTGAAAACCCACAAGATACTGCCGCTGCAAATCGCTCCAACAGTTTCTTCCCGGGTACTATCGCCTAAAAGATTTGAAGAGGAATAACACATTTCAGAGTTTCCTTGGCCAATGCCACCTGCTTTTATTATTCTGCATCAAATCATGTATTTCCTTTGTGTTGTGGACAGCTGTTTGAGGACCAACAATGCAGCAGCATCTCAAGATTTGCAATGACCCTGTGTATTCTGCTTAAATTGCAGGCACTTTTGCTCATTCTGTCCAGTTTCAGTAGCTCCAGAGGAGTCCATTGGTATACCCATGACATGTGCCCTTACTTAGGAGTTTGCTGCCTCTGTCAACAAGCCTAGGAGAAGTAGTCCAAGATATCGCAACTCACCCAGGAATTTCAAGAAACTTTTTGGATCTAGACATTGCAAAATTTGTTGATTGCAATCTAGGACTGAATAAGCCTTGATGTCATTAATGGGTCAGTACTTACTTCCAGACCAGCCACCTGGAAGACCAGTTTCCCCTGGGAGGTCTCAATTCAGGGACACCTTGCAGGTGAGAGCTTATTCTGAAGCTATATTGCT
>NW_008802083.1:0-586 GCF_000699145.1 Aptenodytes forsteri | reverse complement strand
TCTATCCCTGCCGAAACCAGGACAAAGCTGCACAGTAAAGAGAGGTCACAGTTACATTACCCAGCATTACAGATGAGTAGCTAAAAAAAGTACTAGTTCAGCACCCAAGCACCCTATTTTCATAAAATTTGCAAGATATACTGCAGAATTGTTTTACTGAAATGGCATTTTGATAATTGATCATTTAAAGCTTTGTAGATGTTTAAGCCATAATCATTATGATAAAATAATGAGCAGTTGTTATTTGGTTAATGAATTCAAGACTAAAAGGCCTAAAGGTCCCTGACAGTTTGGCAAAGATTCACTCTGTCTCACTAGTATCTAGTTGTCGGCATCAATTACCGTGCCTGTGTAAAATTGGCTAAACTGAGATGTAACTAACAGTTGGATATGTGAAAACCAGAAGCTTCCTACAATATGTCTTGAATTTCGGGATATAGCGAGTAACATTAGTAACATTTATCATAATAAAAAGAGTTTAAAATTAAAGCTTACAAACATTTCTATAACTTTATATTGTATTTCTTTATGCCTCAGAAAAACTTTCTTTTCAAAATGAATATATTTATATTAATATAAAAAGAAA
>NW_008802082.1:0-586 GCF_000699145.1 Aptenodytes forsteri | reverse complement strand
ATACAGATTCAACTGCCATTTCTCAGGTTCCCAAAGAATCTCAAGAATCAGTTATTTCATGAGTATTCCTCACTCCCAACTATGTCCCAGCTTTTACCCTGTCTGGTTCTCATAACTGAAAGTGTTGATGAATGCTTTAGTATTCATGCACACTATGCCTTTCTGTCTCTTGTGGTCTGCAAGCTGCAGCTATACAATGTCACTGTTTTATTTCATTCTGGCTTATTCATTTCTTTCATAAATTGCATGCCTGTGATATATTTTCCCAAACACTTCTCAACAGTTATGACCGTGCTAAAGAATCTGGATACAGCAACTAGTTAATAAAAGTGTAAAAACAAGTATTAAAATATAATCTGAAAAAATTAAAACAAAATTTGTGTAGATGAAGTAATTGGCATGAGTATGTGGTATTTCTAAAAAGGCCGGTGAGAAGGTTGGAGAACACTAGGGAAATCCCTGGGCCAGTTCTTCTTCATATTGCAGTGCTAGAAGTGTACTGTTTATTATAGCCAACACACCTACAGAGCCAGGTCATCGCTTTCAAACTCAGTTAGTCTGACATTTAGAAATATTGAGTATTACA
>NW_008802081.1:0-586 GCF_000699145.1 Aptenodytes forsteri | reverse complement strand
CTACCTTTTCTGGGTCATCTCTGAGCCTGGGCATCTGTTGTTGCCATAAGACTAAATCATTAGGACTAAAAGGAACACGAACATTTAGGAAAGTCAGATGTCTGGGAACCTGCCCGGGTCCTACTACAACTTGTTTTAAAGGAGCCTGACTCTCCGGAGCACTGGGAGATTCAGGGATCCTTAGGGTTGGGGGAAAATCGAAGGGGTTTAGTTTGTAAAATCTCCCCATTCACCCGACCTGGACAGTTTAGCAGAGTGGGGGCATTTCTTCTGCCAGGCATGATTACTCCAAATATACAAATAATCCATCTGTCCCTGGAATTGGTTCTCTAATTGTGGGTGCAAAAGCTGCTGTCTATCCTCATGCAGACTGCCCATCTTGGGCTACTCTTGGTCTATATTTCCAACAGAGGTCACCTCAGGCCAGTTTAGTTGGCATAACCATAATGCCCTTTTTGTCGAGAGGCCATGAGTCCTATCTATCTCCAGCCACTCCTTTGGAACGCCTTCTAAGGCCAACCCCTTCACTATACTAAGTCCTCCTCCCATCATTAACACACCTCTTTAAAAGCCCAAAAAGGATTCT
>NW_008802080.1:0-585 GCF_000699145.1 Aptenodytes forsteri | reverse complement strand
GGGCTTCAGCGCTCCACAGACACAATTCTCCCCCAAAGCAAGGAATGACAAGCAGTGATGGCTACCTGAGGACAGATCCAGGCTCAGGCTCTTTCTCCAGCCTCGGCGGGCTGTCCCAGGGATTTTCCCAAGTGCCACTGAGAAAGAGAGCACAGCTGAGAAGGGTGGGCATCAGCCTGTCCTTGGGCACTGCTGCCTGGGCCTGGCTGCAGGTCTAAGAGCCAAGTGCCCAGCACAGGTGGACACAGGAGAATCACCTCCAGAGGCGCCACTGCTTCCAGAAGGGAAGAGGAGATGTTCAGTCCGGACTCAATCATCTCACCTGGAGAGCTCTACACTCAGGTGAAATCAACCCCACACTGTTCATAAAAGTGTATATCTGCCGTGTTGATGCCTCCTCCTTAGGAAGTGCTCACATGGACTCCCTTTGTCAGTGTGCAGAAAGAAGAGCTTTGAGAACGTGATTCGTCTGTTCTGAAATGAAAATTGGAAGGGGAAGATCAGGTGCCCTTTGGAAGTGCTAATGTCCTCCCAGTGAGTGTAAAGAGAGACTTCCTACCCAGCCAGCCTTTCTCAGCTCTGCAG
>NW_008802079.1:0-585 GCF_000699145.1 Aptenodytes forsteri | reverse complement strand
CCACCGCATCTGGCACAACACAGAAATACCAAGTACGCCATGAAAGAGATCTCGCAGAACACCGGCACTTTTGTTGTTGTTTCATCTCTAATCAAAACCATCTGGCTTTTGAGCATTTCATTTTTAATAATTCCACACTTGAAAGAGTCATATGAACTTTCTGTGTGTAAGAGTGAAACTGCTGAAATAAATGAAAACAGACAGGACTGTGTACAAGAAGCTCTTCCCAAACCGTAAGTGATACAGCCTGTCGCTTCAGGTGGGAAGGTAAAAAACAGAAGTGATGCTAAAAAGATAACAATACTCAGGTTCAGACTGTTAAACATAAGGGAAAGCTATGAGCCCCTTAAGTTATGGCTGAACTCGGCCCAAAGAGGCAGAGCAGTGAGAAGATCACTCCCAGCACTTTCCTGGGTCATTGTTTCATGGTGTTCCCCTGAAGACGCCACAAGGCCAACCCAAACCTCCATCGCCCAACAGCAAGGATTTCTCCTGAAGGGTGAGATTCTGCAGGATGCTTGAGGGCTTCAGGGAAGGTGCTGAGACCTGTCCAATTTCACTTCTTCTAGCAATAATGGAGGGATC
>NW_008802078.1:0-585 GCF_000699145.1 Aptenodytes forsteri | reverse complement strand
CAATAGCTCCCACTGAGCACCGAGGTCCCCAGCGCCTGGTCCCTGCCTGGATGGGAATGTGCTCGGGTGGGCAGAGGATGAGCACGTGGGATGGGCAGCCCGCGGCCAGCCGGTCTTGCTCAGACCCTACCTGCCTCTGTCGCTCTCAACATTGCAAATGTACAAAACTGTCAGGTTTTGCCTTGCTTCAAAAGCAGGATTAATACCCTCATCTATCTACAGAGATAGCTTCTTATTTCTCTTTATATCTCAGTCTTCAAAAACAAAAATCCTCCCACTCGCTTGATGTGATGATTTGGTACCTGCCACCGCTTGGAGTTTAGAAATAAAAGTAGTTTTGATATTAAAAAAGGTTGTGCCAAGAAGATAAAAAGGGCTTCAGAATCCACAAAGTGGTATTAATTTTTAGAAATGAACGTGAAAGCTCTGGCCCCATAAACCGCACTGCTTTCTTTGGACAAGACCTTGAAAGAGCAAACAGCAAGAGAAGAAAAGCAATTCCTTCCAGAGAGTCATATTTTTTTATGCAGCCCTAAAAGTTGAGAATAATGGGGGAAAAAAGCCGCCCCCTCCCCCCCCCCCCCC
>NW_008802077.1:0-585 GCF_000699145.1 Aptenodytes forsteri | reverse complement strand
GGCCATAACAAACCCACTGCCTTCACCTCTCATACCACATGCCAACCAGGGCATCTGCATGAAGCATTTGTTTAAATCATAAAGGGCAATTTGGTTTCTAATCTCCATTACAGCATCTCTCCCATTTTTCCTGCTAAGTGAGCACCGCTGATGTCTAAATGACGCCGCTTGCAGAAAGGACAGGGAGATGCAGCTGGCTCTGGGCATTTCTGTATTTCTCCACCGCTCTTACACGTGCCCCAGCAGTCCCCATCTCTTTGCCGTGACCACAACACGCCCATACGAGAGCATGCTTTGATAGCTCAGCAGCACCCGACGCGTGCCATAACGCGCAGGATTTATGATGGACCAATTATGCCGGCGTTGTCACCCTCCACAACACAGCAGCAGTACCGCGAGCAGAAATCGGGGGGTAGCTGCGCTCCTTGCTGGGTTGCTTTAACTGCTCCGTGCAACCACTTTTTGGGTGGTAGGAAGGGGTAGAGAAATGCATCAGCTAAAGTCTCTCCCCTGCCTTAAACACATCTGTAGCTGGTCAATGGGCTAAGAGAGCACCCTTGTATTACCCAGATTTAAAAAAAAAAA
>NW_008802076.1:0-585 GCF_000699145.1 Aptenodytes forsteri | reverse complement strand
GGCAACAGGAGTCAAGAGGAGGAGGAGGACTGAACAGGAGACAAAAGAAGGCTGAGGAGGAGGAAGCAACAAGAGGACGAGGAGGAGGCAACAGGACGCAACAGGAGAAGAAGGAGGAGGAAGAAACAGGAGGACTGGAGGCAAAAGGAGGAGGAGGAGGAGGAAAAGTAAACAGAAGATAACAGGAGGGACAGGATAAGGAGGAGGAGGCGGAGGACGAAGAGTATGAGGAGGAGGCAAAAGAAGGCAAAAGGAGGAGGAGGAGGCAAGAGGTGGCAACAGGAAGCAACAAAAGGACATAGAGGGTGAGGAAGAAACAGGAGGCAACAGGAAGCAGCACGAGGAGGGAGGAGGCAAAAGGAGGAGGAAAAAGGAGGAAAAGAAAAGAGTAGGCAGAGAAGGCAACAGAAGAGCACAGGAGAAGGAAGGCGGCAACAGGAGGCAGCAGGAAGCAAGAGGAGGAGGAGGAAGAAGCAACAGGAGGGAACAGAAGGAGGAGGAGGAAACAGAAGGCCACAGGAGGAGGAGGAAGAGGCAACAATAGGCAGCAGGAGGCAAGAAGAGGAGGTAGAGGGAGAGGAGAAG
>NW_008802075.1:0-585 GCF_000699145.1 Aptenodytes forsteri | reverse complement strand
ACACGCTGTTGGTTTGCAAAAATGTGAAAATGTTCATCTTTGCCTGCTTAGAGCCAGAGCCGTAGAGTCGAGGCGCGGGTGTGAGGGGGTGGCGGGCAGTGCCCCTCTCCCCCCCCTCGGTGAGTGGCAGGGCGTGCACACCCCCACCCTGCCTTGCCCCCTCTGCCCCCAGAAACCTCCGCCAGCTCCCCTTGAAGCTGCGGCTTCTCTGGAGCAGGGGCCGGGCTCCCTGGGGCGAGGAGGGCCAGCTGCGAGTGGAAATGACTGAGCGGCTTAGGAAAAGTTGTTGCGCTTGTGCACGCAGAAGTGGAAGCATCAGCAGAAGTGCTGGCGGGTTGTTTCTTCCTGCTGCCTTCTCCCTGCCGTTCCTCCACTCCCTTTGGAAATATCCTCTCTTCTCCCTAGTCCTGGTGTTTTGTGAGTGCAAAGTGGTGTTTGCTTCTTATCAGAGGGTTTTCCAGACAGTCATGCTGTAAAACCTCAGATAATCGGTCATAAAAGACAACGTAGTAGAGCGTATTTGTATTTCAAAGAGAAGAGCGCTTTTTCTTTTTTCTTTTTTTTTTGTGGTGAGGGATGGAAGAT
>NW_008802074.1:0-585 GCF_000699145.1 Aptenodytes forsteri | reverse complement strand
GATGCCAGGGACGTGGGGACACGGGGGACATGGGGACACCGCCACTGTGGGGACACTGGGAGGTGGGGACGCTGGGGACACTGGGGATGGGGACATGGGGACGCTGGGGACATTGGGGATGCCGAGGACATGGGGACGCTGGGGATGCGGGGACATCGCCACCGCCGGGACACTGGCACCGGGTTGCTGCCACCATGGGGACACCACTGCTTGTGGGGACACTGGGGACATAGGGATGGTGGGACTGGGGATAGTGGGGACACGGGGACGCTGGGGATGTGGGGACAGTGGGACTGTAGGTGCTGGGGACATGGGGATGTTGCCACCATGGGGACACCAGGGACATGGGGACATTGCCACCATGGGGACACTGGGGACACGGGGACACTGCCACCATGGGGACACCGGGGACATGGGGACATTGCCACCACGGGGACACCAGGACTGGGGACGTCGAGGACACTGGGACGCTGCCACTGTGGGGACACCGGGACCGGGGGATGCTGGGGACAGGGGGACCCCGGGGATGCGGGGACAGCAGGACTGGGGACACAGGGGACGCGGGGACCCCCGTCCCACCCACCC
>NW_008802073.1:0-584 GCF_000699145.1 Aptenodytes forsteri | reverse complement strand
TTGTGATGATAACGCCCAATTTTGAAAATCTGTCCCTTGGGCTACATTAACATAGACATCCTTTGACTAAGGCACTTGTGTATCTTATGTTTATGACTTTAATAAATAGAATTATTATTGCTCAGAGAAGGTTGTGAGTCAAAATAAAGAGTCTGGATTGGCCGGCAGACCTTTCTGAAATCTTGAATTTTGCGTACTGTTTCATGTATCAGCAAAAAGAAAGGCAGGAAAAAATATTTAATTTCAAAGAATTTGAAAATTAGTATTAGTTTTTAATCTACTATTATTTATAATAAAACTTATGTCCCACCTGATAACATGAGAAGTAAGACAAGATTAAACAAAACCAGTATGGATTGAGACCTTTGAAATGGGGAATTCTACTGAGTTTTCCAAACTCAGATTTTGCTCTAGAATGTTTAGTTTAGCATCCAGTTGCTATTTCAGAAAAGCACAGATCTCAATCTGCCAGCACTATGAGGATGTCTCAGATACCTCACCAAATCTTAAACAAGAGACACCCATTTTTGAGGAGGTGAACCATGCCCAGTTTCTCCACAGATGGGAACATAGCTTACATGTAA
>NW_008802072.1:0-584 GCF_000699145.1 Aptenodytes forsteri | reverse complement strand
TTGCGATTATAGCTGACCCGACTTAGGTCCGTTCAGCTTCTTCCTATTGTTAGGGCATCACTAATTTCTCATTAGCACCAGGTGCAGCCAGGGTTGTCACAACATTATTGTGTGAGATGGTGAAACTTAGTTTGTATGAGCAGAGGATAGGGTGATCATCACTGTCATTACTGAAGACTGATCATTTCATCCAGACATCCGAGACATCACTGAGGTTGGTCAAGTAATAGGAAAAAACAGTGAGTAATGTATTCCACAAAAATTCCAATGTGAGCGAGATAAATGATCTGCATTAAATGATTCAGCCAGTTATGCAGTCCTGAAGTCTTCAAATTCTGCTCTCCTGTGAGATGCTCATTGTCTCCGGAAAGGGTGAATTTTATTGAATAATACTGAGCTCTTCTGTAAGAACATGCACATTACTCTGAAACAATACCACTGTTGTTACTAATAAGCACTCCTGAAGAACAACTGTGATGTTAGGGTTCTGGGAGTCTAGCCAGTAGAATGTTTTCCTCTATTTAATTAGATAACAGTCAACATATTTCAGAAATAATGTCTCTCCCTCAAGAACCATTTGTTGT
>NW_008802071.1:0-584 GCF_000699145.1 Aptenodytes forsteri | reverse complement strand
CGTGGCTGGTTCTATATCTCCACATTTCCAGCCAGCCTCTCTGAGAAGAGGGGAATGTGCTAAACTTGACAAGACACAGGTTTGAGAACTTGGCTTCGTCATGATCCTCCTTTGACATTGAACAAATTGCTTATATTTCAGTGTTTGTGTTGTGGATAATTGCACTGTGGAGTGCTTAGCGGCTATGAAAGCGAGGGGGATGCCCTGGGAGACACGGCACTTCTATTCCTCCTGTGTCAAGCAGGCAAGTTTTTAAAGCAGGATGCAGAAGACTGAGGAGAGACCGTCTTCTGTACATCTCCCGTGTTCCCCTTTTCTGTCGATCAGCTATGAAACAGCTTCGGTATGGAAAATATTCATTTTGCAGCCGGGTCCAACCTAGCTTGGAGGCAGTGCTGCAGAGCCAGGCTGCTCCTGAAGCCCCCTGCACCCCTCGTGCGGGCACAAATCCAGGCTTGATCCTTCACCGTGCCCTCTGCACTGCCCAGCGTCCAAGAGCTTCGTAACAGCGGCCATGGGGCTTGCTTACCCTCTAACCCACTGAATCCAGGCATTATTCAGCTGTGTATGAGCGACTGACTGAC
>NW_008802070.1:0-584 GCF_000699145.1 Aptenodytes forsteri | reverse complement strand
AGTGAGGAACAGGCATGGGGTAAAATCAACCCCGAGTAAAAAGAAAAAAAGTTCAAGTTTTAACCCAAATCTTCTTTTCAGCCTGGTTCTCTGTGAAGCCTCACAAATTCTTGTATTGAGTACAGGGAGGTCGTGGCAGTGAAGTGGGAGTGCTGGTCAGGAATGGGTGGAGGCCAGGGTCTAGTCTTTGATGGCAGTGTTGGTTTACACTGGCTCTAAGTTACAAGGAGTCTGTCTCAGCAGGGGAATCTTTTCATGCTGTAAAGAGCAGCAGTTTCATTTTAAGGATTGTAGTGGATCTCTCCACCCATTGATACAATCTTAAAGGAAACACGTCTGTTTCTTCCCTCACTGTGGTTGCCTGCGCTCCAGTCTTTGGCTTTGTTCAGGTGAAAGCAAACTTACAAGAAATGAGATTATAGAATCTCAAAGGACTAGCATCCACAAGTCAAAACAAATAGTCTGTCTTGATTTTCTGTACTGTGGGCTGTAACTAACATGTACTTGTTCTCTCAAATGCTGAAAATTGAGTCTGTATCTCACAGCACTATCTGGAAAATCACATTTTTTAAAATTTGGACTCT
>NW_008802069.1:0-584 GCF_000699145.1 Aptenodytes forsteri | reverse complement strand
TGCTGTAGACTCCCAAAATGCCGCTGGTGATGTCTAAATCAAATATGAAATATAGGAATAGTAACAAAAAAGTGCAAAACAAAAAGCACAGAAACAGCGAGTCCCTTCTGCAGAACTGCTTGGAACATCTGTGATGAAGCAGTTTCCATCAAATATGTTGGTTTATCAAAGCCAACAGGTTTCATTGATACACAGGACAGCCAGCAAAATTTGTGAGCAAGAATTACGTGTCTCCACTCATTACAAAGAAAGATAATTGAGATACGTGACCGATGTAAAACAGAAAAGGATGCTTATAGAAGCATCAAAACCACTCCTGGAATATTCATGCCACTTAATTTTAGAAACCTCACCAAGGTATCAGCAATGAGATGCCAGCCTTGCTGGGCTGGAGGGTTGCTGGTTTGGAGATGGAGAAGGCACCTTCAAAAGGAATTTCAGAGCCCCTGGGCAAGGTGCCAGTTCATACATTTTATTCAGTTTTCATTCTAAAGTGAAATTACAACAAACTCCAAAACCTTGAAAGTTTTAGCAGAACAAAACTATTATTTCTTGCAGCTTTGTGCGATGCAGATGAATACATG
>NW_008802068.1:0-584 GCF_000699145.1 Aptenodytes forsteri | reverse complement strand
GGACCCCCCCGAACAGCACGAAACGGTGCAGCAGCGAGCAGGGGGGGTGAGCAGGCAGAGCTGCGGCCTTTGGAGTCCCTACACGTGCTCACGGGTGGGTGGGTGGGTGGGTGTGCGCGTACAGACACTGACACACAGGCGCGTGGATGTGAGTGCATGTGTGCGCACACGGAGGCGTGTGCAGGTACATGCACACACACACAGATGTATGGACATAGACAAACACACACGCACAGGAAGATTCATGCGGATACACAGACCTGTGGATGCACACACGTGCACAAACACGTCCATAAGTACACGCGCACACGCAGACAGACACATGCGCACACGCAGAGGCACGCATGGATGGATGCACATACAGATACACACACGTGCACGTACACCTATGCACTCTCACGCACGCATACACCCCGCCTTGCACACCAATGTGTGTGCCTGGGTGCCGGAGCAGCCCCCGCCACCCCCTGCGTACCCCGCGAGGCCGCGCCGTGGGGCCCGGCTGCGCCGCCGCATTGTTGGCAGCAGCAGGAGGCCGCTCTGGGCTCTGCCGGGAACAAAGCCAGCGCAGGGCTGGGGCACCC
>NW_008802067.1:0-583 GCF_000699145.1 Aptenodytes forsteri | reverse complement strand
CTATTATGTTTGAGTAGCACAAAAGCTAAGAGAATTGGAGCTGATATATAAGCAATGAACCGGTTCAGATGCAAGGGATGAGGCGCTTACAACTGTCTTCTCCCCGCTCTTCCCATGACACAGAACAATACGAGTATGGCTGAAGAGAGACAGCGGACAATACTGGCCCAGCATCTATCACACCATGTCATGTAAGTACAATGCTGGAGATGGTAAGTGATGGCCAAGCATAGCGTGGGTTTTGTACCTGTGCTGTGTGTGGGAATACCTCCTTCCCATTTCCCCAAGTGCTGGATTCACTCGATGATCTTGAATTTGGGAACTTTGCAGCAACACTAGCTCAGACTTTAATTTGAAACTAGCTGCACAGTGGGTGAGATCTAAGGCAGCATTCTGTCAGAACCAGATCCTTCACCAGGTAAATCACTGTGTGGGTCTGCAGCTGTAGATGTCTCAAATGCTGGCAAATAACTCATCTGCCAAATAAGTGAGCTTTTCAAACCACTAGCTGAAAGTTCAGACATAAGAATATTCTCTGCTTTCCAAGCTGTGCATCTTTTTTTTCTTTTTCTTTTTTTTTCCC
>NW_008802066.1:0-583 GCF_000699145.1 Aptenodytes forsteri | reverse complement strand
CCCCTTTCCGGCTGGCACAGCAACTCCCCGATAACGAGACACATGCAGACACGGAGCTGAAACCTCCCCTTTGTCTGGGAGCTCTGGAAGCACGAGGATTTTCCTGCTTCAAGTAAATTTGCAGGCAGCAAGTCCTGGGCACGGTCAGCAATGCTCTGAGAGCTGCATCTTCCAGGCAGGTGCTAGTGGATCTCCACTCCTCACACGGGAGGATTTGTTATTGGGGGAATGAGCTCCCGCGATGGCCAGGAGGGCCGTGCTGTCCCTGGGCAGAGAAGCAGCTGCACAAAGTGCTGGAATGTAACCATCCCAGCTTACATTGGGAGCACAAGCGAAATTATTTCCAAGAGTCTCTAATTCCAGCTTTATATTCAACTGCATGAGGCAGAAATGCCTACGCTGAAAGTGCTTGTGCAGTCACCTGCCTGCCCTCACCACTCTCCATGCTCTGTGACTGAGCGCAACCGCAGCAGACAAGGTCATCCTCATCCTATTTGACTGCCGCAGCTGAGACAGGTGAAGCACTAAGACTCATACTGTGGGAGGTTTCAGATCTTCCTTGCCATAGTTTAGCATCAATGAT
>NW_008802065.1:0-583 GCF_000699145.1 Aptenodytes forsteri | reverse complement strand
AGCCTTTTTCTCCCTCCTGTGGTGTGGGGCTGCCCCAGGTGATGGACAAACTTGCAAGGAGCTGCGTTGCCAGAGGAGCCTGTGGGGACAGCAGCGGTGGCCTGGGACAGGCCAGCACAGCCCCATCCCTCCACAGCCCCCTTTGGTTTCTTCTCTGCAGGCGGCAGCAGGAGAGGACAGGGAGTCCCTGATGCACTGACGGCCGACCATGTCCGGGGTGAGCAGGGCTGCCACAAGGATGCCAGCACTTCCCCTGCTGACATCAGGGTGACATGTCCCCCCAGAACCACAGTGGGGTGGAGGGGGGCTTGTGCCCAGTGCCCCTTGTCCCCAGCCAGGGCTTCAGATGGTCCTTGGGGCTGGCCCTGATGGCTGTGGGAGGCGGAGGGGGGCCAGCTCTTGCTGCCCATGCTGATGCTGCCCTCTCCCTTGCAGAAACACTGGCCCCCCGGGACGCAGTGCGTCACCAAGCACGACCACACCAAGCCCAAGGCCCGGGAGCTGGCCTTCCGCAAGGGCGACGTGGTCACCATCATCGAGGCCGTGGAGGTGAGCCCAGTGGGTGCTTGGGGGACTTACTGCC
>NW_008802064.1:0-582 GCF_000699145.1 Aptenodytes forsteri | reverse complement strand
CCACCTGCCCAGGGCCCAGGACCCCATTTTGGCTCAGCCAGGCCCCTGGTGACAACATTCGTCAGGGTGCCTGTGCCCAGCCTCGAGTCTAGCCCTGCCTCCGGGGCTGGTATTCACTTACTTGAATGATGTGTTTTAACCAGCACTAACTGCCAGACAGCACAGGAGAGAACCACTTTCAAGACATATCTAAGCAATTGACCAGCTTTTCAGTAAAGTGTGAAGTTAACTGTCCTTTCTTTTCTCAACATTTGGCGAACTTTGGTGTTATGCAGATATCCTGCTCTTTAGATGCCTGTTACTTATCACTTGTAGGAGAATGCCAAACTTCATGTTTGTGCATAGTCCAGATGGTAATGTATGTAAAAATCAGGTGTCCAAATGCTCAGTACTGTAACCCATACTGTCATCAGGGCCATGGGACATATTTTGTATGTTTGAAAGTGTGACTAGTGGCAGCTATTGTCATGATTTGTCTAAATGTGAGCCAAGGGATATGCCACTTGCGACTGGTTCCATGAAGTGAAACAAGAAATGGGCCCAGAGAGATGTCCCCTGCAGAGCCACCAGAACAAATTCAGG
>NW_008802063.1:0-582 GCF_000699145.1 Aptenodytes forsteri | reverse complement strand
GGGGAAAAAGAAGCATTACAACAAAACTAGGAGGATGACTGGTAATAGGAACCAGAAGCTCTGAACAGAGCCTGGCCAGGCCGGTGAACAGCCCCGTGGAAAACCAAAGGATGTTTTTGAAACTATGGGCCAAATCTGCCTTCATGCCCGCAAGTTGCTCACGGTCCAGCCGCAGGTGCCACTGGGTCCATGGGGAGCTCAGCCTCCCATGAACACATACCATCGACTTCACAAAAAGTGCTGTTTACATGTTTGGCAGAGATCCACCGGGAAAGAAGGTTGCAAGGACCACGCGGACCTGGCCGCATCCTGCCCGGCTCCGAGGGGCAGCTTACGGCTGCCTGGGGTTTTCCCTCCTCAATTTCCAGGTTATCACATCCATTCGCTGCAGCGGCTCACCGTAACGTCTGGGCACCTCTCAGATAATACACGAGTTACCCTAAAATTATGCATTGGTTTAAGCTTATTAGTCATTATTTCCTGTGACTAACCTTTACCAAATTAACAGAAATGTCTGCAAAATGGTTTTCAATTTTCTATTTTAAGACAGACAGACAAATAGTCTTCCTTCCCTTCCCCCCC
>NW_008802062.1:0-582 GCF_000699145.1 Aptenodytes forsteri | reverse complement strand
GATACTTCTGGAGGGCATAATATTTAATTTAAAAATAAGTAATTCAAGACACATCAGTAGAAATGTTAAGATGGGACATCATTGTGCGAGTAAGACATATACTCTGACATTTAAATGCAATTAGAGTGGGATCCAGAAAGAGAAGGTATCATGGGGAAAAATGGCCATGGGGTTTCTAACCAAACATATTTGGGAAGCATGCAGGAAATGTTGCATAAAATCTGATTAAAAAAGACAGCAGAGGGAAGGGATTCAGAAGGGAAATGGGAAGAGTTCGAGGCTAAATTAATATATGCCCAAGTGTAAGAGTGGCCATCTGGCAACTCATCCCTAACCTGTACCCTCAAGAGAAAGGAAGTAATGGTTTAGATGCAGAAAAGGCGAGCGAAAATAATCAAACACTTAACAAATAGAAATAGGATAAATAAAATTAGAAAGGTTCTAGAAAGCTTTGGTAACGTTTGGGAAGAAGCAATGAAACTGAAGGAGAATAGAAAGGCTGTTGTACAGGGTAAGGGTTGATAAGCATGTAGTCTTTCACAGACCTCTGTCCCGAAATCTTTAGCAAAGCTGCAGGGCAAT
>NW_008802061.1:0-582 GCF_000699145.1 Aptenodytes forsteri | reverse complement strand
TGGGGTTGTTATTATACTGGATTAGAAACTTCAAATACTTTTCCCATACGATGTATTGCTTCTATTTCTTTTGCTGCATCATGTTGAAACATTATGCGATTAAAACACCATCTTGTTTTGCAAGTGATTCTGTTGCAGACAGGTAGTCTTTATAAACTGATGAGATTAATACATTTATTTCACTTTCAAATGTGTGATAAGCCATGCTTTTTGCCCTCAGAGAAAACATTAAAGGAACTAGGACTCTGGATTACTGACTGATTTGATTTTAGAAGCTGAGCTTTTTTACTGACACTAGTTTTCATGAAAAAAAATTCACCATCTGTTGTCCCCATTCATCCCCAAGAAGAGTCTGGGTGAAAAGACCACGTGCAGAAAAAGGCCTTGGGGTGTTCTGTCGCTAAGAGGTATGATGGGGTTATTTACAAGGCTTGTGATGACCACTACAGCTGGGGAGGGGGAATTTCAAGTTTTGAACTAGCTGCTCCATCGGATCAGCTCGTGTCAGAGTCAGTTTTGTCAGAGCCACTTTTGTTTTGTTTTGTCCCTGTTTTTTTTCTATCTTCTGACTGCGTTGGTGGA
>NW_008802060.1:0-582 GCF_000699145.1 Aptenodytes forsteri | reverse complement strand
CCTAAATAAATACTTTAACACTAACAGCTGTCATAGTTGGTATCCATGATTTTAACTCTGCATTTTAGCTTAGTAATTTTGATGCCCTCTTTATTTAGATTGATAAATGTGTGGCAAAGCAGAATTGCTATTAATGCTGCATCATAAGCTTCTCTATGTAATGTCTTTTCGACCAGAGCAAAAAATCTGTTGTTAAGTACATCAGCAATCCTGGTGTCACCATGGTCTGATGGTTGAAGTTGCTGACTTTGGTCCCGATGGCAACTGCCCTGTCCGCTACAGCTGCTCAGGCTGTTTCGGGGCAGATACATAACAGAAATAGTCATGGTTGTGGTAATGCAAGTAGAAGCATTACTAAGTACAGTGCTTTGAGAATCTTTAAGATGGAAGCCTGTGGGATGACTCAAGCACGGCATAGTCCCAAATGGAAAATTGAACAGCATAATAAAAAAGGCTGTGGTGGTTATAGGAATTGTAGAATGACGGGATTTAGTGCTGTTATGTGGTAAAGAAGTTACTCCTTGGGTGGATGTTAAAGCAAAACCAGATGACCGAATGATGTAACCTCCTTTTTTTTTTTTT
>NW_008802059.1:0-582 GCF_000699145.1 Aptenodytes forsteri | reverse complement strand
TCACCACCTGGACAGCGACTGCCCCCGCCCCTTCGAAAGAGTCCATTCCTTCTGGGAGCTTTACTCTGTGCAAAGCTGCCAATAAATGGCGTGTTTGAACAAATGCTGTGTCTGTGAGTGTCCGTGCCTCACTTTGTCGGGGAATGCGGGCATAGGGTGCTGACTGCTCAGCTGCCACAGAGTCAGGGAGCATTTTGCAGAAGAGCTGGTGCAGTGGGCTCTGGTCTCAATGACTCTGTAACTAAGGCTTCCCTGCCTGCCCGTGCCCCTGCACTGGGGCAATGAGAAGAACTCGTCACCCTCTACAGCTGTGCATGACGGAAGATGACTCATCCAGTGCAGCAGCTGGAGCAGAGGACCCAGGACTAGAGGACCCAGGCCCCGAGTGGTGTGGCCTGGGGAGCCCTGCTCTTTGACGCCTTGCAGCAGTGGCAGGTCTGGGCCTTTCCTCTAGTCCTCGTCCTGCTCTTTGGGCTCTTCTGGCGGCTCAGGAAAAGGAGCTGTGAGGAGGTCAGCAGCAGCGAGGAGGAGAGCTCCAGCAGTGCCATGGAGCAGGAAGAGGAGGAGGAAGAGGAGGAGGGG
>NW_008802058.1:0-582 GCF_000699145.1 Aptenodytes forsteri | reverse complement strand
GTTGGTTGGTTGGTTGGTTGGTTGGTTTTGTTTTGATTGTTGTTTGTTCATTCATTTTAAACATACCTGCAAGATCCATCTGTATAATTAGTGGTCATATGAACAGTGGTTCTGGTATTACCTCCTTTTCCTATCCCTAATTTGCTGTACCTTTCCCTTTCTTCCTGCCCTCCTTTTATAATACTCATTTTTACATTAATGCATAGGTCTTTCCCCCCACTCCCTCCCCGATTAAATGAACTCTAGTTGGTCTTCAGGTTGTACGTTTCCTCTGATTCAGCATCAGCAAACTGTACATTTTTCACCAATGCGTTGCACAGAAATTGTGTTAGGCATTATCAGAGTTTTCCGCTTCTTGCCTGAGGAATGCTTGGTCAACCTTTCACTCATTACTCCTCTACGAGCATCACCCTCGTGCTTTTTCAGAACCTCTTCCATTGTCATGGCTGCAGCAGGATTTCCTGTGGGAGGAGGTGCTGCCAAGATGGCCCTGGGGCTCCGGGGACCCTTGGCTGATGGTGGGGCACGGGGGGCAGGGAAAGACACCAGGAGAAGGGGGAGAAAGCAGCACCCAGAGCCTGT
>NW_008802057.1:0-581 GCF_000699145.1 Aptenodytes forsteri | reverse complement strand
TGTTTTTATAGCCTGACACAAGCATGTGCTGCTTGCCCTATGGCACAATGTAGAGGCACTAGCCCTGCTTGGATAACAAGACTATCCCAGCTGGGAAAGTCAGATTTGGCAAATTTTACATCCATATTATCTGTCTGGAGGAAACCCTGGAGTCAATTATCTTTTCAATGAATTATCCTTTCAATAGTGCCTGCATTCCCTTTTGGCAAGAGGTAGCAACATCACCACAGAAGGGAGTTGAGTAGCAAATCAGTATTCATGAAGCGCAGCCCATGGGAGATGAGACTGCCTAGAGCAAAATGGAGCGTGACAGTGAAGGTGCACCCTTATTTTCCAGCTTTGGTTCCATTGTGAAGGCAAAGGTGACTTCTTTAGACATTATTGTGTTTCAAGTAAATGAGAGCTGAAATATTCAAGCTGCTGTTTTTAGAGAGACACTTAACATAAGGAAAACAATAATAGAACCTCACAAGTTTGATAATACCAAGAACCCATTTTTGTTATTAATTATTCTTTCTCTAGCATTTCTACCTTAGAAATCACACAGCAGGTTTATGACTCCCTTTTTCTAGTGGTTAAAA
>NW_008802056.1:0-581 GCF_000699145.1 Aptenodytes forsteri | reverse complement strand
TCCATCCATCCACCCACCCATCCATCTATCCGTCTATTTGCCTGTCCCTTCATCCAGCTAATCACCCACCCATCAGTCGACTCACCCAGCCATGCACCCTTCCACCCATTTCCCATTCCTCCAGCTGTTCATGCACCTATCCACTCATCCATCCAATTATCCCTTTGTCCGGAATAAACTTCCGGAAACTCAGGAAGCCAGCCTGCCAGAAACATGTCCTTCCATCCATCTAACCATCCATCTATCCATCCATGTTTCTTCCCACCCATCCATGCTTCCTTCCATCCAGTCACCCGTCACCTCTCCGTGACCCTTCTCCCTCACATCAGTCCATGGATCCATGAACCCAACTATCCATGCAACCATCCATCCGTTCATTCATTAAACAGTCCGATTATTCATCCAACCACCCATGCTTCCACCTGTCCATGCTTCCAGCCATTCATCTATCCAGCCATCAATCAGTCCACCCAACCATTTTTCCAGCCACCCATCCATCATCCATCCATCCAATCCCAACCACCCATCCATCATCCACCCATTCAATCCCAACCATCCATCCATCCATCTACCCATCACCA
>NW_008802055.1:0-581 GCF_000699145.1 Aptenodytes forsteri | reverse complement strand
AGAAGTGCTTTCTAGGATTAACTAAGATCTCTCTGTCATGGCAAACTCATTTGCTTCTCTTTGCTTTAAGCCTTCAACTTCCATCTACAATTTTGGTTTCCCCTTCCTCGTCAACGCTGATGATGCCCACAGTGAACGTCTTGCCTCCCCTTCCTGCTGCTGATCACCGGATGCGTCACCTTTCTCTAGCATTGTCCTGAGTCGCTCACCTACTGAGCCACGGAATAATTTAGGCTGGAAAGGGACCGTTGGAGGTCACCCGGAATAACCCCCCGCTCAAAACAGAGCCATTCAGCACACAACACTATTACTGCACCACAGAAAACAGATTGTGGACCTCTCTCCTTTCAAAGCAGCTTGGCCAGCCGCTTCCCTCGGGGAGGCTAGGTAGCACTGACAGGTTCTCCCTCACTTCCATGAGCATCCAGGATACCAAGTACGAGGGAACGCTTCTTCCGGGTACCTTTGCTGCTCCCCTTCCACCTGAAGCAGTGCTTTCTCCAGGCTGTGGTCTTCTGTGGCTTCCCACCTGCCTGGAAGGGATCCCTTAAGAAGAAAGGAAATGTTTAGTCAAAGTCTTG
>NW_008802054.1:0-581 GCF_000699145.1 Aptenodytes forsteri | reverse complement strand
AAAGAGTGCACTTAATCTTTTTCCCATTGAGATTCCTCATCCAGTCCCTTTTTCTACCAGTGAAAACCAACAACAAACCCACTCCTGCTCCTTACAGGTGTCCTTTTGCCAGTCTCTTTCCAGTCCATGCCTTCTGCCCAGACACGCCGTGCACACAGGAATCCCACTGCCTCCGCAGACTCCCACATCAGCGCCTGCAGGGATGCTAGCTGGGTCGCTCTCGGTTTTCCCGGTGCAGTTCTCACAGCCTCTCACCTCCCTTTCTCTCCCCTTTCTTTCTTCCCCCTCCCCAAGCCTGGGGTCCATCCCAGTTAGGGGTCAGCTGGGAGGGTCAGGCCAATCTTTTGGACCCACCAGGGTATTACCCAGTTTACCACTGCCTGTATGTGGAGAAGAGACCTAAGCTTATCCTCTGGCTGTGCTTCAATCCCAATAAAAAGGGCTAGTTAGCGCTTCACAGGGAGGTAAGACTGGCTGCCTCCCTGAGGGCCTGGCGGGAAAGCTCTCTGCTCCACGGATACTGCCCAAGCAGAGGTGGTTGCTCTTTTCTCCGACACCCCCAAAAGTTTGTACAGCATCTC
>NW_008802053.1:0-581 GCF_000699145.1 Aptenodytes forsteri | reverse complement strand
CATGCCAAAGAAGAAATGTAATTTTTAAACTCTTCTTTTTCCCAGACAGAAGCATTCACTTCTCAGTGTTACCTCTGTAAAACCAGTAACTTCTGTTTAAAGATGATGTTTCAAAATCTGAGCAGAGGTAATCTTTTACTCCTCCACATCCAAAAATGACTGAGCAATTTTTGAAACCCAGGGATGCTTCACAAAAGTCGTGGGTATACCATTTTCAGCTAGGGTTCAGCAGGTCCATGCAATCGAAAGTAATTCTGTATGGCTATGGTGTATCATTTCCAGATTCCTCCTGTGAAATATCTTCCATGAGACTCTAGTACAGATACTAAATGTGATGAAGTTGTAATCTGAATCTCTTGGACGATGATGAAATGTAGTCTAAAACAACATTACAAATCATCACGTTTTGTGTTAGCGATGTCCCAGACAATGCTGAAGTTATAAGGAAGGTGCCCTCCATTTCTTCCAAAGCTGATGACCTTATTTTTTAATTGTCAATATCTAGCTAAGAACTGATAGTTGAATGGTTTGTTGATATGTTTCTTCTTTTTTATTGCAATTATTTTGATCCAATTGATGAA
>NW_008802052.1:0-580 GCF_000699145.1 Aptenodytes forsteri | reverse complement strand
GCCATCTCGCCCCGGGCACAGGGCAGCAGCTGGAGCCAGGACTGAGCAAGACCTCCGCAGCGCCGGGGATGTGCTTCCCACCTCGCTGGATGTGCTTCCCACCGTGCTGGGTGTGCTTCCCACCCTGGTCCCAGGCCAGGCGACGACGAGGGCTACGTGCAGGGAAAGCTGTCCAGCGGGTGTTTGCCTGCACCCCAACAAGCAGAAGCAGCAGACTGAGAAGATGCTGTTCCCCCCCCGAGACCATTCACACTTGTCCCTGCCATGCAGAGCAGTGCCCGGTGCATTAGGGAGCCTGTCACCCATCCTTCTTCACCAGGCTGAGGTGCCATTGCTATTTTGAGGCCGTGACTGCAGCTTAGGAAACTAGTTAAACTTCAAACTTTCTTCTGGTGCTTTCTCTTATTTTGAATAAAGCAGCCGAACACAAGCCCTGGCCCAAATAGGAGCTGTTTGCAGAGATGCATTTGCTGGACTACTGAGGAGGACCACTGCCGGGAGGAAAGCCTTGCCTGCAAAGCAAACGCAGGAGATCCAGTCTAACCAGCGTTTCCATGTGTCCTGGTTTCGGCAGGGATAG
>NW_008802051.1:0-580 GCF_000699145.1 Aptenodytes forsteri | reverse complement strand
CACAATGTTCAGGAAGGACCAGCTCACTTTGCTTCAGCCCTTTAAGACCTGAACATGCTTCTTCCTTCTTTGCTTATTTCTTCCTCGCTTTATGAAAAGGCAAAGCCTGAGTACTCAAGATCGTCCAAGTAACAGGATTAGAACTACCAGTTTTGGGTACAGATACAGCAAAATTGGGACCAGAAACTTGACACTGCGGTGAAGAAAGAGAGGTAAAAAAGCAACAAAACAAGGGCCAAGAAATAGGAAGAGGGATAATAAGGTGAGTGGTGCTGTCTGATGGTACCTGTGGGCTTGACAACCATAGCTGGAGCAGGACGATAAACCCAACTTACTCTTCTGACTACACTGTAAGAGCCAGACCTGCTTCAGTGGTGAGGAGGACTGAGGTGGGAGCAGGGCGGGTTCTTTTCCTAGCAAGCCCAGGATGGGCAGATCGAACATCCTGGTGTTGCCGCATTGGCACCTGCTCTGGCCCTTTCGGCAACAGTAGCTGCCCACCTCTTCAGAACGAAGTGTTACTTGCTGGAGTCAGTTGTGCTGTGGTCATGTCAATGCAGGAGGTGAGAGGCACCCCTTC
>NW_008802050.1:0-580 GCF_000699145.1 Aptenodytes forsteri | reverse complement strand
AACCTAAATGATTCTATGATTCTATCATTCTCCTTAGCAACCCCAGTTGCCTCCCCCAGCTCTGATCGTCCCTTTTTAGATGGGGCGAGGCAGGGGTAGGGGGAGATGCAGAGCTGCTGGGCAAAGAGAGAGCTTTTCTTCCAAGGCCTGACTCAGGTGCGGGGTATCAGATGTTTCACGATGGGTATTTTCCTCTCCTGGGGAATTCAGCGAGTCCTCTTTCCCCAGCCGGGAAGATGTCCGGGCACTTCTGTCCACCTCCCAACACGCCACTCATTTCGAGCACAAATACAGCCCGCAGGCACTGTGCCGCCAGTGCTTCTGGCTGCGCTGGTAGCAGCACGGGCCATGTCGCACCCTCACCGGCCATGACCGCTGCCTTCTGCTTTCAGCTGGACATTTCTCCGGGATACTGCTGGCCTTTCCAAGCATCTCGGAGCCAGGTGGTCTTTAGGTTGCCCACACAAGTCCGACCAACCGCGATCACTGTGCAGCATCCCTTGAAGAAGTCCGCTGCGCTCGGGGACATCAGCAGCGCCCCCCGAGATTTCACCGTCTCTGTAAGTCTCTGCCAGGCACT
>NW_008802049.1:0-580 GCF_000699145.1 Aptenodytes forsteri | reverse complement strand
TGGCTTCTCCCTTGTGGCTCTGTGACAACTGCCAGGGGTGAGTAGTGCATTGGCCAGTTGATTGGGCTCCGAGGGTGGTGGTACGCGGTGTCCCAAGCTTTGTTGGCAGCTGCTTACTGGGGAGGTACCTCACAGGCTGCTCTTCTTCAGGGCCTTTCCTCTGGAGGTGGAGCATGGGAGGGAGCGCGCTCTCAGGCAGGACGAGGCGGCCCCAAGACTATGGGGTGGCAGTGCTAGAGGACAGGCAGCTCTTTGGAAGGACTTGGCCAGGGCAGAGGAATGGGCTGCTGGGGAGTCCAGCAAAGGCAAGTGCCAAGGACCAGCCCAGGGACAGGCTTGTGCCCTGCAGCAGCTGCAGCCGGGGCCAAGGGCCTGGAGACCAGCAGCGGCTGCGGGAACACCATGGAGGCCAAGGTGGGAGGGAGCGGGCAGTGTGCGCAGGCCCTGCTAGCAAGAGTGGGGGCAGCACCCAGAACACTCCTGGACCACCCATTAATGGGGACATACTGTAACTGTCCCTACATAAGTACCTTGAGATGCTCCGACTCCTACCCAGCTTGCTCACAGAGCACTTGCAGCC
>NW_008802048.1:0-580 GCF_000699145.1 Aptenodytes forsteri | reverse complement strand
AGACTCCAGGCAAATCTCACCAGGGATTTAAAGACACATCTCTCCTTGTTCCTGCTGCTGTTTATCTAATGCATGCACGAGGATGACACCCCATCGGCAAGTGCTTGTTAGCCAACTCCAAAACCCCTGTTCCACAGTCTTCAAAGCTGCCTTAGAGCTCACTGACCTCTGTGCAGCTTTGTTGACGTAATGCGGGCATCTTGCTGCCTGTGGATTTCTTTTGGCCACAGCTGACCCTTAAAAAGAGTTGGGGCCTTAGAGACTATATATGGAATGCAGCTTTGCAGTGCTCAGATGCAACAGCACAGTAGCTATGGATGTCAAGGGGCTTTTCTGTATATTATCTCAAAAATATTTTCTATCCTATGGATGGATTTATCCCTAATAAAATGTCATGTATGAATAAGAACAAGGCATGTGGCAGGTCTGGCTGGAGTGCAATCTCAAGGCTGTGAGCGCATCTCTATATAGCTGCGTGCCCAAAGTTCATCCCGTGTCATTTGGGAGCCACACTGTCTGCTCTGGTAGCGCTAGAGGGGGCCCTAGGACAGAGAAGAAAAAGGGGAGGGGGAAAAAAAAA
>NW_008802047.1:0-580 GCF_000699145.1 Aptenodytes forsteri | reverse complement strand
GGTCTTTTTATGTAAATGTCCGTATTTAAAGAAAGGTATGACCTGGCTTATCAGCAAGATCTCATTGCAAAACTCACAAGAGGTGGTACCATTCCTAACTTGCAGTTCCTGCCTGCTGGAATGACTTCTCTGAAATCCCGGGTGGTCTGGAGTGGTTGCTCACTGATATTGATGGAGGTTTTCTTCTCTGTTGCAAGATTATTCGGGTAGCTGTTATACAAACAGCACAATCATTTTGCCTCCTCCCTGAGACCTCGAGATGTATCAAGTTGAAAAAAAATTGTTTAATGTGATAAATTGCCTTTTTATTTAAGCTGAGGTATTGACAAAACACTGTCAGTTTTCTCTGATGCTTCTTGCCCACTTCTGGTTTTAGTCAACATCTTTAGAAAAAAGCACTAACCAGGTGAAGTTACATGGGAATTACAGCAGTCAGTGGGGTCTAAACTTTACCTGTTTGGGTGGGTTTTCTTCCTGTTGTTTCTGGGTAGGGGGTGTGTGTGGGAGGTGGGGTTTGCTTAAGATTTTACTTAAGTAGCTTTAAATGCAAGCAGTCATTCCATTAGAAGTCTCTTTTTTT
>NW_008802046.1:0-580 GCF_000699145.1 Aptenodytes forsteri | reverse complement strand
CGGCTCCTGGGCTGCTGACAGTATGGCGGTGGTTAGAGCATCCTCTGGTAGAGCAAAGCCTTCGGGAAAGAGCCCAGCGGGTGCTGGTGTTCAGGGCAGCTACTAAACCCGCTCTGCCAGGCACGCTGGGGAGAGGCTGGCCATGGCGGCCGCCCTGGCAGCAGCCCTGGGAGCCCGTTCACACTGGGGTGTCCTGGGAAAATAAATATTTATGAGGAAAAGTCATGAATTGCCAAGTTATCCTGCAAATTATCAGAGAACTGGAACATACTGTGGAGGGAAAAGGTATTTTCTGAAAAGACCTTTCAAGCACAATGCCTCATTCTCTGCAATGTTCGTCTTCAAAAACTAAGAATGGGGAAGGATTAATGGTCCAGGAGCCTGAGAATTCACACTTCCCGGAACAAAGAACAAAGACGTTAAGCCTGTCTTTAAATGTCTCTGTTTTCTACAAAGGAATATAATTTTGCTTCTGTCATCATTTCAAGGAATACTTTCTCCACAATGATTTCTTTTCCAAAGTCAAAGAGTTGAAATCTTGCAAAAAAAGAGGAAGAAAACACCCTCGCATTTTCTGAAG
>NW_008802045.1:0-580 GCF_000699145.1 Aptenodytes forsteri | reverse complement strand
GTTTCTACAAGATGCAAATTCCAAACCTGTACTCAGGAAAGCAAAAGTCCAGCATTGTTACCCTAAAAACAGGATGAAAATGTTCTTCACCCTTGAATTGCATTGCTTGATGTACAAATTCCTGTGAATATAGTTGCCAATACCAGGGGCATGCTTCAAACTAGTTGGCTGAATGTTATCACCACAGAATTCATCCAGACAGCTCCAGTGCCAGCATTATGATTCACTCAATTTTCAAGTTATTTCTGCCCAGTATGCCAGTTAGACTGAATTAGAAATTACTTTTGTTGCAGTGTTGGTGCTGTTAGTTCCCTACAGACTAGGATGGTGTTTGTCAAGGTATCCAACACACAGAAAAACTCCCAAGAGAGATGAATAATATTGAGTATGGCAGCATTTCCCACTGGGCCACATAAAAGGATGGATTTCTTCTTTGTTTTGCTAAGTCATTGTGTTCTAAAATAAACATGCTCAGTAACACGACTTGAGATGCAGTAGAGGAAGGTGCCAAAATTGTTAAAAATACATACATCTTATCTGCAGCAGCATTAAAATATAACTGCTGCCATGTTATGTTGTT
>NW_008802044.1:0-579 GCF_000699145.1 Aptenodytes forsteri | reverse complement strand
GGGACAACAATACTGTCCCCAAAACACCCCTCTCCCAACTGGCCACCATACCCATAACTCCTCTGTTAAAAAAGGCTGAAACCTGTCACCTTTGGTGTTGTCCCCCCCCTCCCCCCCAGAGTACACACATGGCCAGCCACAGACACCAACACTCAGAAAGCAGTGCCTTTACCAGCACCCACATAAATACCAGTAGCAAACACACAAACATGGTTAACACTGTAGGCCCAATCCTTCTCCTGAACAGGAGCCAGATATCCTTAACCAGATATTCTCATAAACCAGGTATCCTTATCTTTCGTATATTTTTAAACTTACTTTCCCTGCTCCCTGCCTGCTGCTCTCACTGTCCCCAGTTTGTCAGAGGAGGGCAGTGGGAAGAGAAAGGCCAGAAACAGTTTGAGCCTTTGCCAGAAACAGTTTGAGCCTCTCCACCCACCTAAAGCCCCTTGCACAAAAAAAAAAGATTTTTATGCATTAATGACTCACACAATGCTCCAGCAGGATAAGCTGAGTATATAGAGCTGAGCGGGCTCAGCTCAGGGGGAAAAAAAGTGAAGCTTCTGCTATAATCACCTT
>NW_008802043.1:0-579 GCF_000699145.1 Aptenodytes forsteri | reverse complement strand
CTTTCATAACGTGCGGCTTCCTGTTCCCATGGGGCCTCCTAAAAGCTCTGCAGAAGTCCCTAAACATTACTGTGTTTCTGCCGGTTTTTTTGCACGCGGTTCCTAACTGCTCTTTGGGTCAGCAGTTTCCATTTTGGTATCTGTATGGCACCAAACACAGCAGAGTTTTGGGCTGTGGCTGAGACATCTGGGTATTGCCAAGGAGCTCCACAGAGCTCCCTGGGCCTGGGGAACGGGTGGACGTGTCCCCTGGGGGCTTTCTGGGTGGACGTGTCCCTGCTGTCCTGTCCCTCCTGGGTGGCACTGAGCTCGCTCCATCACGGGGTGCCCTCTTGCAGGACCCGGCATCTCCAGCTACGCAGACGACCCGGCTGGGGCTGGAACCAGCCTGAAGCCCTGCCTGGACAAGGCCATGGAGATCGTCCCGGCAGAGCAGCAGCGGGAGACCCCCACCTACCTGGGGGCCACAGCAGGCATGCGGCTGCTGAGGTACTGGCACTGCCCGGAGCCGCGCAGCTCCGACCCCTTCCCCCCCAGGCGTTTCTGCATCGTAGCCGGAGCAGGGGGCTGGGGGCACAG
>NW_008802042.1:0-579 GCF_000699145.1 Aptenodytes forsteri | reverse complement strand
ATTATTATTGTAACTTTGACAGTGTAAGGGTATAAGTGAGAAGGGGTTTTTGGAGAGAAACATTATTTCTTCTTAGATTAACTGATATAACTATATAAAACGGACAAGCTTTGTGGAAATTGTTCCATCACATGACTTGAAGGTGACTGGAAGAAGGGCCTGAATGCTCAAAGGCTGTTTGATCCACCTAGAACAGCAGAGCTAATTTAATCAAGAAAAAGAAGGAAGAAAAGCGCTGCTGTTCATTTTTCATAATTTCTATTTCTCTTAAAGAGCCTAACTAATTGGTCATAAAGCATCTGTTATTGAGTCAGGCTTCCTGGCAGTTGTTCCTGATCAATTTGTCTACCACCTGCTCAGCTGCACCTTTGGTTGCAGATACCCACTATCTGTTACCACCACCAAGCAGCTCACAAATAAGCAATGGATCAGCATCATAAGCTCTGGCTGCATTTGCATCTGTTCTTGAAAGGCGGGGACGGAGGGACGGACAACCCACCCACCAAAACCTAGGATAAAAGCCAGAAAAGAAGCGTGAAAAACATAAGTATATTATGGAAAAGATATTAAAAAAAAAAA
>NW_008802041.1:0-579 GCF_000699145.1 Aptenodytes forsteri | reverse complement strand
AACAGTGAAAGTCAATCCTTAAAGTCTTTCAAACCAAACTCTTCAAAACACATTTATTTGGGGAATCTGGTAGAGTTTCTTTATGTTCTGTATGCATAGGGGATGCAAGTACTAAAAAGGAATTTATTGCTGAATTTGAAAAAAAGAATTCTTGGCTTGCACATTCAGTAACCTAAGCACTTAGTAGGAGATTGACTTTATGAGGAGGTCTACTTGATTTGACCTGTTAGGCCTCCTGTGCTCTGCTGCGGAAAAATAGGAGGATTATTCAATTCATACAGTCAGCCAGAACAGAGTATCCTTAGCACAGATGATACTGCATAATGGTACTGCAAACTTCTCTAGGAAGCCAGGCAGCTTCCTCTACATCTTGATTTAGCAAAGTCTAGTGCTACTATACCTCAGCTCGGTCAGTTACATCACAGTTAGGAAAATCCTGAAGAAATGCAGAAAGTACTCAGCAAGTTTCTCCCTTTATTCTTTTTTTTTCCACACCTTTGTTATTCAGCACTAACTATTCATAGTACAGTAATGTTCACAAAAAATTTAAAACTATGTATGTGTATCTGTGTATGTAAA
>NW_008802040.1:0-579 GCF_000699145.1 Aptenodytes forsteri | reverse complement strand
CTGTTCCAGTGACTCAAAAAATCTGTAATAAATCACTTGCCCAAAAAATGACCAATTAGTCATATAGCCCTTTCTACAGCTCCACATCGTTGTGGATGACAGGTTTTACTAAATTCAAGACTTTAACCCCACCTGTGGAACTACCCTAGGTAAAGCTGCCTTATCTCTTTGAATTTCAGAACACGATGTTCCTATCAAATGTACTAACCTGGGTTGTGATGTTGCCTTTATTCCTCCTTTCTGATCTGTTTGTTCGAATCCTGACCTCTGACCTCACCCTTATATATTCTTACGTCTCTGCAGAAATGGAGTGAAACATTTGCTTCTGAATAACCCAACCATTATTCAGTCACCCCTGCAAACCTGGGGGCAATAAGAAGCTTCTGTGACACCACTGAAGTCAGACACTTCTTTCAGAAATGCCGACTCCTTTCAGAAACTGCTGCTCTGTTATCATCTTCCGGTCCAATGCCTGATTTCAGCTCTATCCTTATAACCCGTTCAAGAATACAGAACCCCAAGCTTAACAAGAAGTAACCAAAAGGTTTCCTGGTAATTATTGCTTCAACCCACACTTCT
>NW_008802039.1:0-579 GCF_000699145.1 Aptenodytes forsteri | reverse complement strand
CGCTTGCCTTGGTTTCAGTCTGCCGTCAAGTCAGAGTAGCAACTATACATGGGGAAGGTCAGAACAAAATTCAAGTGATCTGGCTGAAGTCAGCTGTACCTACAGGGGAGAGTGATTTATATCAATGCAGTTGCAGTTAATGCACGAAGTCTTCATTTGTTCAAATTCCTCTAATGCCAACTGTAGAATAAAACATAAATGAGCATTTAAAAGGTAACTCAGCCTTTACAGTCCCTGTGAAGGTATAGGAAATGGAGGGATAAAAACCCAAAAGGTGGTGCTTCCTAATTTTCCCCACAATAGAAACTCATCAATTTGTCTGCTAACACATATATCATTTGCATTTCTTCTACTCAGTGCAATTGCTGTTCTCCTTTCTTACATCCTTTCAGAAGCAGGGTAAGTGCTGTCAATGCTGACACTGAGGTGGCCTTCAACAGTTTGCGTATTTTGGATACAGTCAGTTTAAAAAAAGGCCTTGACAATAGATCTTTTTCTTAATGTTACAGAATTTAAAGCAAATTGCTTTTAAAGTTGCCACTTTTGCCCCCTTCCCTGATTATGTTTAAAAGCTTATAG
>NW_008802038.1:0-579 GCF_000699145.1 Aptenodytes forsteri | reverse complement strand
GTGCAGCCACCCCATGGGTGGAGTTAATGCCACCAGACTGTCCCATGTGCAGTGTGGTTGTCACACCTGAGCTAAGCGTCACAGGCCCTCATGCACTAAGGCAAAGAAGGAAGGCAGAGAAGATCTGGGATAAAGAACGTATAGGGTGGATGGGGACAAAAAGTCCAGAAAAGGCTTGCCCATGGCCCTAGAGATGTGACCCACTTGGTACCAATTGTCTACGGGGGGCAAAGTATGAGTTGAAGCACTGGATAATGTAAGCACTGTAGATAAAGGCAAGAGAGAATGTGACACTTCAAAGAAAACTTCACTCTCAAACTGTTGGTGGACAGGGTTCAGCTCCAGTTTTGCACCCCTCAAGTCTACACAGAGGTTTTCTGATTTGATATGAGGAGGATCTTCCATGGCCAAATGTCTAGGGCCATTCAGAAAGCCCTGAGATATCCAAGGCAACTTCTCAGCACTGGCAAATAGGACCTAGTAACTGTGGGAAACATCACAGTCTTCTGGAATACCACACAGGGTGCCACCAACACTGAAAGTGCTTTCAGCATCCTCTGTTTAGGCTACAGAAGTCCA
>NW_008802037.1:0-578 GCF_000699145.1 Aptenodytes forsteri | reverse complement strand
ATAGAAATTTGCTCGCTTTTTTTTTTTAATTAGAGTAGAATGTTCAAGCATATCCTCCCGATTTTCCTGTATTTTCTGATCCAGTAAGTTATATGCTTTCTGAGGAGCTTTTAGGCTATTAACTAGGTGTAAAAATCATGTGAAGCAGCTTTACACATTTTGGTAATTTTTATATTTTAAACCTCTATAAACCTTCTCAACTATCACTATTTGCCAGCTATCCCCACCACTGTAACATTACTAATTGCAGACAAGTGTTCTTTATGTCACTACATGTACATGTGCAGCATAGATTAAGTAACGGTAACTTGGGTCTGTGAGGTTCTGTAAATTAGTGCTAATGTTCTGTACGTTCTAAACCGGCAGGAATACAATGTGGAACGACGGCCTTTCAACCACTAAAGCAAAATTTAAAAATAAAAGTTGCAAAATGGTGAAGTTTTTACATTGATCTTTTGCTAATGCAATTAGCAGTATGTTTTGCATGTATGACTTAATAAATCCTTGAATCACATGTGTGGGAATGTTTGAGTTTCTGAGCAGTTCTTGTACCACTGTGAGTAAATGTTCTTCCTCCA
>NW_008802036.1:0-578 GCF_000699145.1 Aptenodytes forsteri | reverse complement strand
ATGAGGTTTCCAGCAGAACCTCATCAATGTTGCACCTCACAGAGTACATTCATGGCCCAGCGATCAGTGGTCCGATGCTTGCACTTGCGGCCTCTGCTGCTGCCTCCCTTCACCCCCGTGTTGGACAGCCTGAGTAAGTTATTGCCTCTCCTGTTGCTCACCTTGTAGCTCATACTAAGCAGCCATTAACAACCAGATATCCTTATTCTTGGTTGCAGTCGCAGCCGAGCTGCTGACCTTGCCGAAGGAGGGGACCAAGAGAGAGGGCAGGGGATGATATTCAACAGAGGGAAGAGCTGGCAGGAGGGCCCAAAGCAGCTTGTTATGGGTTGCACATGCTGGACTGCCTTCCTCTGCTGGGACAGTCCTGGCTGACTTCAAACCCTGGTCCTTTCTTCCAGGACACGCTGTCCCCTTCTGCCCCAAAGTGGCCTCTCCCTCAGTGAGAGTGCCCTTTTCTCTCCCGAGGCTGCTCCAGACTCAGGTACATTTCACTGTGAGGCTGAGGGAACTTTCCCTCATGCCCTGGGACCACCACACTGCCTGCCCAAGAAGGGTACATGCACACAGCGGGGAAA
>NW_008802035.1:0-577 GCF_000699145.1 Aptenodytes forsteri | reverse complement strand
ATTTCAGTATTCTGCAGGATCTAAATACATTTTAGGTGCGCCTATTTTGCTCTCGGGTTTTGTGGGAAAAAGGCCGGTAAGGGAGATGCACCATCACCTGCAAGCTGAGCAACCTACGTGGATTTGTTCCTTCTCTTCCTACCCATCCCAGCCCTGCACTAGAAAAGCAACCTGGGGTGAAACCAGGAGAGCAGGATACTAGGAAGAGAGGCAGATACAAGGAGTTACTGTCCTCCTCTCCCAAGGATGAAGGAAAGCTTTCTACTATACCTGAGTAAGGGCTAGAGGGAAGGACTGGTCTCAGGCCATGTACGAGATGGGTGTACCGGGGGGAAATAGTTATGAAAGCAGAAAGGTTTGTGTGCTTAAAAAGTTGTGAAACTCATTACTTTTGTTAAAGTGCTCTCTGAGTGGCATTACTGTGCATTATGCTCTATAAAGAATCAGATGCTCTTCTGCTGTGCTTCACGCTGGCTATTAAGAAATATATTCCAGGCTGCCAATTCGTTGTATGAAGCTATTTTAGTTTTCTTCAGAGGAAACCAATGCCTTTTCAACAACTAAAGAAAAAAAAAAA
>NW_008802034.1:0-577 GCF_000699145.1 Aptenodytes forsteri | reverse complement strand
TGGGGTTTTTCTTCAAAGGAGGAAGTGACAGAGAGTGAAAACTGCAAAGGCAAAGATTTCTACCGTGTTATTTTTATACTTTCTGTTCAGTATGATGAAGGGAGTTTTGTAAAAATGGGAGGAATTGCATCACAAGAATCATCTTCTATGCCTTTTTTCAGGTTTTGCAGACTTGACAAACAAGCAGGTGGTAACTAGCCTCATTTCTTTGTATGCACAAGTGGTCACCTGGTTCTGTCGATCCAGTCTCCTTCCAGAGGGTTTAGGTAAGCATGAACTGTAACACGTTTGTAACGAGGAGACTCTCCAGGAAGTGATTCCTACGAACACATGCTTAGCCATGCTTTGGTAAATGTTTTGTCCGTAACACGTCGTGTCGGTCCAGCGACAGCGTGTGCTGACGTTCCGTTGGTGAAACGGAGATTTTACAGGTTTTTCAGGTACCTAGTGTAGCGTAATGCAAGCGGTTTCTTTCCGGGATGTGTTTTGGAAATAGCAACAAGCCTCTGTTGCTATTCAAGGAGTTGCTTATGTCCACAGCTTGAAATACTTGGGATTTGGAACAAATAACTGTGGA
>NW_008802033.1:0-577 GCF_000699145.1 Aptenodytes forsteri | reverse complement strand
TGAAGGGCGGAGGCGGCCACCAAAGCCACCAGGAGGATCATTCCCTCCTGGGTCCCAGGACCGATCCCAGGCTGACCAGCGGTTTCCCGCACCGGGCGGGGCAATATCACACCCCAACGGGGAAGGGAGCAGATGCCAGAATGCGCATCCTCAACACGGCCAGCCCGCTTTGCACCGCGGGCCCCATCTCGGCTCCAGGCAAGGCGGGAGCGGGACCACGCTCGGCCACGCCGCAGCGGGTGGGAACTTCCTCCGCGGAATTAAACGACGGTTTTGATTGGGGGGATGAGGGTGGGGTTAAGGTCAAAAGGACCAGACGCCCCCAGACACCTGCGTCCTCTACGGACGCACCCTCGGACACCTTGGTCCTCTGCGGGTCCCTCCAGATGCCAGGTGGGACCCTGAAGAGGATCCAGGCGTCGGGGCGGTGGATTTGTAGCGGACCCCGGTGTTCGGGTGGGGTCAGTAGAGGAGCACCCATGGGTGGGGCTGCCCCCCACCCCCCCAGGAGCTCTGCCCTCCAGCATTGGCTTTGGGGGGGGGACCCTGGGGGACACAGCCCCAAGACGCGTGCCCC
>NW_008802032.1:0-577 GCF_000699145.1 Aptenodytes forsteri | reverse complement strand
AGTTTTGCTTCAACTCTCATTACTAGAGGGCAACAAATCACCATGTTTTATACCTTGGTCGAGAGAGAACAGAATTGATTTACACTGACAGAGACTGTAACCAGTCGTCACCTACTCCTGCCTAATTCATGTTCGCAGAGAAGCACTTCTCATGCATCACTTCTAACAGTATCTTTCTATACCTGCCAAGGGTGCTATCGGAGGCCTCTTAGCTGGGATCACCTTAGCTTTTTGGGCTGGTACTGGCTCTTTCATTTACCCTGCACCACCAGCAAAGTCCATTCCTCTGCAACTGTCGACTCTCAACTGCACGCTGGCTAACAGCACCGAGGCGCTGACGACAGCGGCTCCCACGGCGGCTCCAGACAGGTATTTTCCCTATCGTTACCCCTTAAGCCTGTGTTTTGGCGCAGCGTGCAGCCCGAGCCTGCAGCGTGCGTCTGGGGTGCAGCCGGTAACTGCCGAGCGGGCTGGGAGCACGGACCACTGCCGGATCATGCACCGACTGCAGCGCGAGCTGCAGCTCATTTCATATTGCCCCATGAGCGGTCCCACCACCTTTACCCAGAAGTAAAAC
>NW_008802031.1:0-577 GCF_000699145.1 Aptenodytes forsteri | reverse complement strand
TTTTTTTTTTTTTTTAAGAGAGTAACACAAAACAGGTTCACAGACTGCAAAGCGCCCTTGGCAAG
Organism: Aptenodytes forsteri; assembly: GCF_000699145.1. Lineage (NCBI taxonomy): Eukaryota > Metazoa > Chordata > Aves > Sphenisciformes > Spheniscidae > Aptenodytes > Aptenodytes forsteri. The sequence goes on along the minus strand of NW_008802031.1, from coordinate 512 downwards.
ACTACACTTGTCTGAAAAATGCTAAACCAAGAGACAAATCTACATACAGAAAGCAGTAAGGTTTGCATCCCAATTGCCACAGACTGAAGCTTCCTGCTGGAAGTGCACAACAGACAGGACACATTCCCACAGACCTTCGATCACACTTATACCATATAATATCACAGCCCATACACTGTTTGAGCCCAAACAGGGAATTCTCTTCAGTGACTCTCAGAGTACAAGGTCTTTAATCAGTCTCTGTACCTTGTTATCCTTGACAGTCCACTGCCCTTCTGCATTTTGCTGGAAAACACAGTGCTTACGAGAGATCATCAAGGGACAGGTTTTTGACACCAGCTGGTACGTGAGATCTAATCCTCGGCCTATAGTTACCTAAAAATAAAGTAGTTTAGTAACTGTAATCAGCAACGACATGGTAAATTCAGTTTATGTGGTTTCGATTCAAGTACACAAGAAATCTATCTAGATTAGCATCTTATAGCTATTTCCAAAAAGTTCAGGATAATATG
>NW_008802030.1:0-577 GCF_000699145.1 Aptenodytes forsteri | reverse complement strand
ATATAGATTGAGCCAGTTGCTTGGGTTTGTTAAGCTTTGTGAATTCAACATCTTTGAAAGCAACAGAAGTCATGAGCTGCATTTACTTTCAGTCTCTCTTTTTGCCAGGCTGGGTTTACTTGAATTATGGTAAAAAGAGACTCCTGATGAAGAGAGCTGTACTGTTGTCTGTTCTCTAGCCCTAAAGTTCTCGGTTTTGTTTCTTGCCTTGCACCAGGGACAGTGTTCGCCGAGTTGTCAAATGAATTTGGTCCCTCTGAAAGTTGCCCCCTTCTACTCCTCCTTTTGCTCTGTCAGTTGGATTCCCTGACTCAGCTCATGGTGCAGTTGCCGACGTGACGTTCCAAAATCAGGGGCAGAACAGGGGCATGTGCTAGTATCTACACGTATGAGCTTTCCGTACGTGTACTAACAAATTGCCATACTCTGTTTTTATTATACCTTTTATTGCCTGATACAAAGAGCTGCTCAATTGTAACAAGAGGCTTGCTCTCCTGTCTGAAGTTCTTGCCAACAATGCAGTGTGGCCAGGTTAATTTACGTGTTCCCTGCTACAGGCATCGTGAACACTAAAAGA
>NW_008802029.1:0-576 GCF_000699145.1 Aptenodytes forsteri | reverse complement strand
TTGCCTAACCTGCTGTGTTCTTCTTTTAGGCTGTCAGCCGAGTCTTGCAATTATTTCTTCGATCTTTCTTGATCAAAGCTTCCCATAATACTAAAATAGAGGCTTGATCAAGGCAGCATGCAAGCCACATGCATGGAGTACATGGAATATGGAGCACTTACACTATTACACTCTCTATACAGTAGTTCTGTGACGTTAACTTCTGTCCCAGGGGGTCTGAACTGAGAACACCAAGCTCATTTTAATTTGCAGTGCCGGCTAGATTTAGACTTTTTGACCCTACTGAAATTGTACTCAAATTTTTATAGTGTAACAAACTTACTACATTTTAAAGTAATTTCATGACTTTGTAATGGTTTATTGCCTCTTTTGAGGTTTACTTTATTATTTTTAATTTTTAAGAACTGCATGTACTGCAGCTGGACCTCTTCCAGCGTTCACTCTTCCCCAACTGCTTTATTAAAACAAATCCAAACAGTTTCCCCAGGAAGTTATAAAATTAAGAAGTTAGGAATTCTATGGTGTCAAGTCTGTATGAAAGGGTATTTTTAATGCTATCTTTTAGAAGTGAGTTAT
>NW_008802028.1:0-576 GCF_000699145.1 Aptenodytes forsteri | reverse complement strand
AAGAAGTCATGTATTAAAAACATGAGACATTTGAAGAAGCTTTCCCCAAGAGATAATCCTTTTCCAAGCTCTTCTTATAGCTTGGCTCCACTTGAAGTGGAGTTCCTGGTCACTACGGCTGTTTCACTGTGGGGGATGTCGCCGCCGAAGCACGAAAGGGATCCCATCCATATTGTGGAGAGCACTCCACTGAGCGCTCTGAGATCCTTTGGCAGGTCTGACAGAGGCCTCTGCTTCCTCCCGCATGGAGCTGGAGCCATCCCATTGCCCCGCCTTTGGGCCTTCCCCGGGACGGCCCGCGATGAGCCTTGCACATTTCCACAGGCCTCTGAAGAGCATCCCCTCGTAACGTCCGGGCACCTCCAAAGGCTCTTGCCCTGCATCCCGCAAGGACTCCCCCAGCCCTGGAGGCAGTGACCCCATGCATGCAGCCTGCAAGGCCCCCGCGCAGCGTTTTTGCAGCTGACCCTTCGCGGCCCTGCAGAAACGGCGTGGGGGTCCTGGTGGGCACCCAGTTGTGCCAGCAGTGTGCCCTCGATCCAAAGAAGGCTCATGGTGTCATGGGATGCATGAGGA
>NW_008802027.1:0-576 GCF_000699145.1 Aptenodytes forsteri | reverse complement strand
AAGTCCCTGTAGAAAGAGAACAAACTGTTAGCTAGCTGAAAGAGTAGCTAAGAGTAAAATACTACAATAGATGGAGACAGAAGAACACAGGGACCATTGCTACTATACAGAGACTGTAATTCATTATACAGAGCCCAGCCAGCAAAACGATTGGGTTTTTGCATAGCAACAGGCCGGGACTAGAAGGAAGATGATGCTAAAAGAGCAGCACAGGAGAGAGCACACAGGTTTCCCTCATTTGTAGGGTCTATGGCAAACCAAGGACTTCAACTTCACTATGCATTTGAAACAGTCCCGCTACAGTGACAAGCGACGATGCAAAAAAAACCCAGCAACGTGTAATACACATTCATGTTGAATCTTTTCTGTTGGGACTATTCTGAAATTGCGTTCTACACCTTAATCTCCAATTTCTGGCACGTGAGCCCAGCTGCTGCCATCTGCACGCAAATCACTAGAATCTATGCTACCTACAGCACGAGAGTCAGGAAAACGGGCGAAACCTTTAGGCTTTCCCCCCCCTACTAGAATAAAGAAATTCATTCAGTGTCTTGAACTATCAAGTATAAAAAAAAA
>NW_008802026.1:0-576 GCF_000699145.1 Aptenodytes forsteri | reverse complement strand
GTGTCCCAAAACGGCTCGTGTCACCCCACCTGAAATATCTGCAAAGAGCAACACTCCGTGGACAGTCTGACTGTCGCTCTTGGGGGAGTCCTCAGCAAGGAGTCTGGGGAGGAAAACTGCTGCTTTCTCCAGGCCTGAGCGGTGATGTTTCCTCTCCCAGGCAGAAGCCATTGTCAGCGCCCTGTGGCACACGGGGTACCTCAGGAGAAGATGGCCGTGCCCCGCTGGGAGGAGGACGAGGACCTCACCGCACAGTGCGAGTTGCACAGTGAGCCCGGGGCCTCTGTGCGGGACGACTGGCCCTCTGCCCTCACGGGAGTGCTCACAGTCACCCAGCAGTGGCCTCCTCTGTAGCTCATCGCTTACCCGTCAGCTGTCCTCAAGCGACACAATCAGCTAACAGTGACATCCTCCATATGTCATCGCCTGCTGAGCAGCTGCCACCGTGACCCAGGCTCCCTCCTTGACGCTGAGCCACCGACTCAGAGGCGGCCAGCGCCACCCCACTTCTTCGAGGACAGTGCCGAAGGGAGGCTCCTGCAGCGACCTGTTGCTGAATTTCCAGCTGCTTCCCCC
>NW_008802025.1:0-576 GCF_000699145.1 Aptenodytes forsteri | reverse complement strand
AAAAAAAAAAAAAAAAAATTTTTTAATAATTGAGAGATCTCTTGTATCTTGAGAATGAAATTGTTGGTAACACATTACCAGCAGGATACAGCTGTTGGCCCAGATGTGCAACTGAACAAAGCTGAGTGGTGGCCAACGTGATGGTGTCTGGCTGCTGAATAGCCCTCGCTTTGTGTGTGGTTCTTAAATCTGCTGCTGTGAAAAGGTGTTTTGGTTTGAAACTCCTTCACTGCCCCTTGTTTTCCTTTACTTCTGCGATTGGGGATGAGTTCAGGGACATACGTGTGGACAGCTGAAGTGGCTTAGGCGGTACGATGGAGCTGCACCAGCAGTGATGCCCATACTGGTCTTTGTTACTAAAGTGCCTTTTCCAGGTATACAGGGATAACTTGCAACTGTTGATACTCGTGCTTTGAAAAAACTGTAGGATAGCTGGGGGGAGGATTGTACCAGTTTGTAGCTCTTTCTTCATTTAGTCTTTAGGTAGGTGATAGTGTCAAATATGTACGGCGAGAGTGATGTGCTCGCAAGCACGTGGTTTTGACAACTCTTAAATCCTTCACAGCCTGCTTGAAG
>NW_008802024.1:0-576 GCF_000699145.1 Aptenodytes forsteri | reverse complement strand
ACTCGCCCACTGGTCGCCGTGGCCGTTTCTCGTGGGCGCCTCCCGCGCAGCCCACGGCCCGTGCGGACCCGCTGCCCGGCGCTGCCCCGGCCGGGGCCACTGCGCTCCAGCCCGGGCTGCCCCGGGAGCGCCTCCCGAAGCTCCTCTCTTGAACTTTTCCTGCCCAGCGTCTTGACAGGCTGCTCTCGCTGTCCTCTTGGCGTCTACAAGGAGAAAATCTGGCAGGGGCTCCCTTCCCAGCAGTCCCCGATCTGCTCCAAGCGCACTTAGAGGCAGCCTCTCTCGGAGGGAGGGGTGCGCTACATTCGCAGTCAAATTACATGGCTGGCCTCAAAGCACTAGCTTCGGATTTCCAAACTAATACTCATCTTTTAAAAGCCGAGCCAAGAAGAAAATGCGAGGAAGGCCTCAGATGCGGGAGACCTCGGGGTAAGACGGTTGTTTACGGGCTGATCCAGGCTGAACTTTCGTGGGTGGGGGGATGGCGGTGAGGGAAGTTTCAGCCTCCCCTTAACTTTCTTTTCCAGGCGGGATCCGTCTCCCCCTTCTCTCTCCGGTCCCAGGCATCCGTGCCCA
>NW_008802023.1:0-576 GCF_000699145.1 Aptenodytes forsteri | reverse complement strand
GCCACCCTCACCACCCACCACCACCACCCCGGCTCTGAACCCCGTGTCCCGCAGCCGGCCGAGGAGAAGGCGCAGCTCCTGCAGAACACCGAGTACCAGGAGATGATGGTGGAATCCACCTTCATGTACCTGACGTTGGACCTTCCCACCGCCCCGCTCTACAAGGACGAGAAGGAGCAGCTTATCATCCCCCAGGTCCCCCTCTTCAGCATCTTGGCCAAATTCAACGGCGCCACCGAGAAGGAGTACAAGACCTACAAGGAGAACTTTCTCAAGCGCTTCCAGCTCACCAAGCTGCCTCCCTACCTCATCTTCTGCATCAAGCGCTTCACCAAGAACAACTTCTTCGTGGAGAAGAACCCCACCATCGTCAACTTCCCCATCACGTGAGTGGTGAAGGTCCCTGGGCGGGCGCTTGGGGTCCCCCATCTCCCTTTCCCTGCGCCCCGGGCGGGGGTTTGGAAGCGTCGAGGAAGGGTTTGGGAGCACCTAGGGGGGGTTGAAAGCATCTGGGGGGGGTTGTTTGTAAGCATTTGGAGGGGTTTGTAAGCATCTGGGGAGGGTTGGAAGCATCTA
>NW_008802022.1:0-576 GCF_000699145.1 Aptenodytes forsteri | reverse complement strand
GTGTGTCCTCAGAGCACACACAGAAGCGCTACTCAAATCCCCAAAATGGGATGGCCGCCGTTTTAGCAAGCACTGACTTCTATAGCACAAAAGGATTGCGGCACATCAGTCTTGCTGAAGTCACGTAACAGTGAAAACGCTGCACAGTCATGCAGTTTCCCTATCGGTACCGTTCCAACGTAGCCCTGAATAACAAGAACAACTAGCTCTGCTGCTCAGCAAGGCTAACTATCCCATCCTGCCAATTCATCTGCATTGCTTCCCATACTGAGATTTCATTTATTGTACACTGCGTTGTGCCACACAGATATGCTCTCAGGTTTATACATGCACTGAGAGAGCAAGCAGTTACGGTGATTTAAAAAGTAAGCAACCCAGAAGAGAGTACGTACAACAAATCAGGTAAGCTCTGTGTAGCCACTTCAGTGCAAAGACTGAGAGGGACCTCAAGGAATAGTTGGATCATTAGTAGACAAGAATAATCTGCTCTGCTGATTCTGCTATAGAACTGGTAGCTTCTGGCAAGAAGGTGGTAACAAACATTTCCAAGGTCATCTTGACAGGAATGCCCCCCCC
>NW_008802021.1:0-576 GCF_000699145.1 Aptenodytes forsteri | reverse complement strand
AATTAACTCTGTCCCAGCCAAAACCAGCAGAGTAGCACTGCCTCTTACTTTTTTCCCCCCTCACTACTCTGCCTAGATGGTGGGTTTGCCGTTTCTGAAATATGTTTTCACAGAGGCACCACATGGCTGGCCTTCCCGGGAAGCTGGGGAAGGCATCATGCCCATCGTTTAATATTCAGTCATCATTTGATCATCATTTAATCATTAATAAAAATCTTTTTGTTAACCCTGTAACAATGACTTCTCTTCATAGTTCACCTGTGACAGTCCTTATTCAATTCGTGCAGAAGGTTTGTGCATATCCAGTTAGCATACCAGATTTGTGCAGCAAGTTTCTGCAGATTCAGTTCGTGGAGCAGGTTTTATGCAGCAAGTTTTGGCACATTCAGGTGTTTTTTTCTTTCAGCAGATTTCTGTGTATTTTATTGGGCCAGCTGGTTTGTGCATTTTCAGTTTGTGAAACAGATGTTTGAAGCTGGTTTTGCATACTCTGTATGCAAACAGCTCTCCCCAGCACACACTCTTTCTGTCTCTCTGTGCTGGGTGTTAGTTGTTTGAGAGGTCCTGTGCTGTGGG
>NW_008802020.1:0-575 GCF_000699145.1 Aptenodytes forsteri | reverse complement strand
AATTCTGTAACGCAGTTTACCATATCTCAAAGGTGATGAATGGGGGATGATTTATTAAGTCACCCAGTCTGTTCCCCTCTACTCCAGGGTTAGTTCCAATGATGTTTCTGTGTGCTTAATGGATTAATACAGTTCACTGAAGTTTATTCATGAAAGAGAAACCAGGCTCAGCATTTTCTCCAAGTAAAGTGTGCGAAAAACCCTGCATAACAGAATTCAGATTTTCTTTGGCATGAAGGGGACCCAAGAGGACTAATTCACTAACCTTTACAGCACACCTTTCCTTTAGCACAAGTGACAGAAATGAGATACTTAATGCAACTCTTGTTTTTTAACAATGCAAAAAGGGCCAATTTTAGTCACAACTGCATGTCCCGGACCAGCACTTATGATACAATAAATATTGATTTAAAAAGTTTTAGAAATGTACACTTCATTTTTGGAGCAGGAAAGGTGGAAAAAACAACCAAAACCTGAAACTAAAAATAAGTATATTTTCTGGGTATATGCTGACACAACAGAGCTTTGCAGTAAAAGTTTATAGGCTGCTGTGTTTTGCTTCCTTCTGTGTAAAA
>NW_008802019.1:0-575 GCF_000699145.1 Aptenodytes forsteri | reverse complement strand
AGATAAAATGACAGCTTTTGTTTTTAATAAGACTTCAGATTTTTTATCTGGTACTGGAATTCTTTCTACTTTGTTCTCCTTATTCTAATTGCTGTCTTTGTTTAATTTTTTTAAAGTTGGAGAGAAAGGTGTGTTTTATTGTCTTCGTTCAAAACTTAATTTTCATAGTTCTTTGATATCATATTTTATGTTGCAATTCTACTGAATCAAAAGGCCTTCACTTTTACTACTCCTGATCATTCTGTTTGTTACTTAGTTAAGTATTTAATGCAGAAATAATAATTAAAAAAAAGAGCAATACCACTGTTAGCATGATTCACCCAGAGTTATGCATTAACGGGACGGGGCATGATAGACCCTCAGACTATAGCAGCATCACCATTGCCTTAGCACAGGCCAAAGAAACAACAGCGACGACAAAAGGACTTTTCTGCAGGTATTTGCTCCATAGTGTTATACACTGCGGTTCATAAATCGTTCCTGTTCCAATACCGAGAAATGGTGAGAGAACCAAAAGCAACTGTATCCTGGTCTGCATCAAACGAAGCATGAGGTCGAGGGAGGTGATTCTCCCC
>NW_008802018.1:0-575 GCF_000699145.1 Aptenodytes forsteri | reverse complement strand
TCCCGCGGCAGCTTGGGGGAGCTCTTCGCACGTCGGAAAAACAAAAGCCAGCGGGGCCAGTTGCCCGCTTGGAGCGAGTCTTGGAGGCAGGGGTAGGGTGTAATGCCGTAGATCATTACCAGATATCACAGCAGTACCCGTGTGCTCTTCTGTAGTCCGTAGCCAGAATTACCGACTGATCCCTCTCTTCCCCCCAGAGAATCTTCACTCGTGTTCTCCACTGCGCTGTGTTTCACCCAGCGTCTTGGCTTCCTTTTGTTCTTCTCCTTGCTGCTTTTAAAAATCGTACACTTCAGGAACCCCTTTCCATCACAGATTGGATTTTTGAAAATATTTAAGTGAGTCCCCAGTGAAAAAGAAATCAGTGAGTTTGCTCAGCTAAACAACAAATAGAGCTTCCTTCTATTAGTAATGCATGATAAACATGAAAGAAATGATTCTTTTTGTCCCACTGTGTATTATCTCTGGGATACCTGCTTGAAATAGCAGCACGCTTAGTGTCTTAACAGAGGGGAAAATGGGCTTTGCAATAGTAAGTCTCAGCGCATAGCTCTTACAGCTGTTGCCATGTGTGT
>NW_008802017.1:0-575 GCF_000699145.1 Aptenodytes forsteri | reverse complement strand
TTTCACCAAATGAAGGCTTAAGCTTCTTGTCTAGGTAGCTGCTGCTACCTGTTAGGTATCTATATGCTGCCTGAGCCATACAACATTAGAGATATCCCTACCTCTGAACTTTGATCCATGGAGTAGAAGGATTTGTGAGTTAACAGCCATTCTGTTCTCCTGTTGACTGGTATGCTGTATCCTGTTCTTAGTCCTTTAATTCAGGCTTTTCTTTTTAATTTGTGAGCCTGGGAAGAAGTAGCAGCATAGCACTTGAAACTTAGAAGGGTGTCAAAACACGTAAGGTGGAGGTTACTGCACAGTAAGGGGAGTCTGGTTTGCTCTGCAGTGACGTTGGGGTTTTTTTGCTTGGTTTTGTTGGGGTTTGTTGGTTGGTTGGGTTCTTTTACAGTTACAATGGTGTGTGAAGCAGAGATAAGTAATTTTGTCTGGAACAGAGATTTAGTTTGTGCTTGTAGCAGGTCTTCAGTGTAGTCCTTATCCCCACAAAAGAACTTAATTTCTGATCATAGAGTCTTCATAGCTGTGCTGAATAGAGGACGTGTCCTTGATCAGCTACTTTTTTTTTTTTTTTT
>NW_008802016.1:0-575 GCF_000699145.1 Aptenodytes forsteri | reverse complement strand
CCTGCCGCTATTTGAATAAAGACAGCGTGCCGTGCACAGCATACGAGATAAATGTGTACATACTGAGAGGCCACCCTTAAATATTTAACTTCTATACTCGTTAAAATTAGAACGAAGGTAAATATCTAATGATGGTTGTTCTTCACACACAGAGGAATGACTTGAGTCTGCTTCCCATAGTATAATTTCGCATATTAATTGTAAATTCCCAAATACCCAAGTTGTTTCATGTGGAGAAACACAGATGCCTTTTATTGCTTTAATGCAAACACTTTACAGGTTTCTGTACAATGGACACAGCCAGCCCCATGCTAGGCAATTTAATGCACAACACAATGGCTTACACTAGCCCCTATATTAAAAACAATTCCCCCCCCAGTACTACCTTAGCTTACTCTAGCTTGTCTCACATATCCCAAAAGATTTATTCAGCTGAGACTGTGAAACTCTTCTACAACTTATCTGCGCAGGCAGGGAACCTGAATTGCTTACACACAGCCTAACACTGTTTTATTTTGTTTACATTTATTGGACAGATTAAGTTGTTGGGTTTTTTCATTTTTGGGTTGGGTGGG
>NW_008802015.1:0-575 GCF_000699145.1 Aptenodytes forsteri | reverse complement strand
GCCAGGCCTCATGGCACTCTGCACAGGGGCACGGTGGTGGACAGTGGTGGCACGACCCCAAGCCAGACACCATGGGCCTTGCCTTGGAGGGAGGTGGGGAGCAAAGCCCTCAACAGCCCGAGGGCCGGGCCCCTGGGTGCACAGGCACAAGGAAGTTGGTGGGGCAAGGGCCTGCATGGTCTGAAGACTTGGTCCCACAGTGCTTGGCTCAAGAGGGACCTGAGGTGGAAGGACCTGCAGAACAAATCTCTCCTGCACAGCTGGACAGCTTGGCCCTTCTCTCCTCTGCTGCAGCAGCCTCCTCGACAAAACGGGGAGCAGAGCTGGTGACACGTTTCTCCACTGCGGCTCCACCCAGCTCGCTCAGGAGCAGAACAACAGGGGTTAGCTCAGTCCACACTCATGTCGTTAGGAGCTGTGGTGCAGACAGAGGCCCATCTGGAGTCTCCCTGCTCCTGCTGGGGCCCCGGCCACACTCCCCTCACCTGCCGCATGCAGCACGGCTCTCTTCCCTGGCCTCTACCTCCAAACCCTCCACTCCTCACACGGCCGCTGCCAGCTCCTCCGGCTTCCTC
>NW_008802014.1:0-575 GCF_000699145.1 Aptenodytes forsteri | reverse complement strand
TCCAGACACACGGCAGCAGCGTCCCCGGTACCCTGCGCACCGGAGCCACCGCTCCTGCAACGGCACTCGTTTGGCCGCCTCTCTGCTTGCAGTTAGTGGTTTGAAAAGGCAGCCTCTCATTTTGATTACTTCCCACAACTGTGCTGTAAATCTCATTTCAGTCACGGTTTTCCGCTTTAGCAGGTGAATAGACCTATTCTTGCTGACGGAATAGTCAAGGAGGAAACTGGAGCTCGGTTTGGGTCATTTACAGGACAAGCTTAGCTTCCCTCCTGCAGATCCCGGCCTTTACTCAGTGTTAGATTTTATCAATCAGCAATTAACAGTATAACAGACATCTCTCAAGAAAACCTCTTTCCGATGATGTCTATTTAAAAACCCCGAGCACTTTGCTCGCCGATGTGCTGAAACTGCTGCCTTTCACACTGCGACGTCATCTCCTCGTTCCCCCCGCATCCCCCCTTCTCCACCGCCTACCAACCTCCTCTTGGTAGCACGTGGCACCGTCTTCACCAAGGGTCTGCGCAAACCGACACGGGCGTCCCGCACAGACTTACTGCCATCGCTCACAGGGC
>NW_008802013.1:0-574 GCF_000699145.1 Aptenodytes forsteri | reverse complement strand
CTGTCATTCACAATTTTAAGATTCACATCCTCTTACAAAGTAGAATTCATTGCATTGTTATATCAGTGTCTTTGAAGAATAATGCTATTAAATTCAGTAAGCTCACAGCTCAAAGACATTGCAGTGGACAAGAGAATCAGCTCCTCCATGATCAGTATTCTGATTTAAATTATTCAGTTTGACAACAATTTAGGCTGCTGCTGTGCCGAGTCCTGTGCTGAGACCACCTCCTTGCTCTCTTTTTCTACTCCCATCTGCTATTTTCATCTTTTGCTCTTAGTTTTCCACTTGGATTGTAAAGTCCTTGAATCACGATCATTGCTTTGTTCTTTGTTTGTAAAGTGCCTAGAGCAATTGAGTCCCAGTCTGTAACTAGTGTGCCTGAATGGTGTAATAAAATAAATGTGTCGCAATTGCTACTGATGCTGCAGTTGTTATCGTATCCATGACCATACAGGTGATAAATGAATGGCAGTAAAGTTGTAACTTTTCTTTTTTATCACACAATGCACCCCACAAATCTGCAGAAGGTGTTCTCACTGCCACAGCCATAACTGTTGGAGAGACCCCGCCG
>NW_008802012.1:0-574 GCF_000699145.1 Aptenodytes forsteri | reverse complement strand
TTAGGGCAGTGATTGCTGAGGGTATCAAGTAAGCCTTTACCTGTGAAGAAAAGATGGCATTGCCTCTGAAACACTTCAGATGCCAGCTAGGAGAGTTGCACCTGAATTTCCATGCTCTGCTGGCTCCTGCTCGATCATCGCAAGGCCTGCAGATCAGCCATGCAACTCCTTTCCCCTGTTGCGGCTGGCACTTGTATTTTTCCTTCTGAAAGGAGCTCGCCCCCATTAAGCATCACGCAGGGCTCAAGTATCAAAACGAGAGAGGCTATTTAAGCGTTTGGAGCTTTGGGAAAAGGCGCTTTGAAAACTCCGGCTATGGCTGACAGAAAGGGGTGTGTTTGCATCGGTCCAGAGGGAGCTGGTCTGCAGGAGAAGAAGTAAGAAAGGAATATTTGATGTAGCTGATCTGGAGTTATTAACCTAGGGGAAACTGCAAGCTAGTCGTGTTTGAGCAAGAATTATAAGAAAGGGTATTCTGCTGCGTGCTGCGTACAAGTACTTGCGCTGACCAGAGAGCAGCAATGGGTGCTCCCTTCTTGTATTGAGCAAGTTGGTTCAGCGTCTGCCCGCCAAG
>NW_008802011.1:0-574 GCF_000699145.1 Aptenodytes forsteri | reverse complement strand
TAGTTAAATTAATGCCACATAATATATGAAAGTAACATTTAAATAGAAGCACTGGGCTGAGACAAACAGAGGCTGCTGCTATTTGGGCTGGAATAACGTGACATAAATCTTTTCTTCATTACAGGAGCCAGTCTGTTCTACCAGCAGTTATGAAGTATTTATTCATTCACTTTCTTTTCCGAAGTTGCTTTGCCAAATAGCATAGGTAAATTATGTGCGCTTGTAAATAATGCCTCGGGATGTCTTTATTGAAGTAAAACGGTGAAAAAATAATCTCTGTCTCTATCCCTATAAAGGCACCGGCCAGACAAGAAACGGCACTCCCCGGAGCGAGATCCCGGGCTGTTTCCCGTGGCTCCTGCCCGCAGACTGTCCCCCTCGGGCAAGGCGCGGTGGGACTTGGCCCTGTGGCAGACCCTGGGGTCCCCACGGGGCCGGCGGCCTTTCCAGAGCATGGGGGGCTGTGAAGTTTTTGAAGCGCAAAGGTTTTTTTCTCCCCTAGGGTGTGGGAGCCGGAGGGGCACTCTCCGCTCCCCGCGCCCCTCGCTGCCCCTAAATCCCCTAAATCCCCTTG
>NW_008802010.1:0-574 GCF_000699145.1 Aptenodytes forsteri | reverse complement strand
TAGGCCATAAATCTTCTCCAGCAGGCAGAAGTGCTGCAGGGGTGCTGTGAGGGTCGCAGAAGGACAACGCCATGGGATGGGGAGAAATGGGCGACTGTGATGGGGATGTAGCAGCACCAAGCTTCAGAGGAGTAGTGGCAGTAGTGTTGCAGGGCTGGATAGTAGGTGATGAAGCAGCAGCAGAGCGTTGGTTTGGTGGCAGCAAGTGGCTGAGCTGAACTGAAGCCATGGAGAGCATATATAAAGACGGAGCCACTGTGCGGGTCTTGTATCTAGAAACAGAGCTGTGAAACTTTAGCTGAAAGAGGTAACAGACCTCATATATTTCTTATCCTTTGAGAAAGAGATCTACTTGCTAATCCTCCAAGCCTAGGCAGTGAGCTGAGAGTGATGTATAAGCAGGTAGCAGCTAGCTATTGCCTCACTCAGCTGAAAGAGGCATTTCAGGACTATTGCCAACACACCTTGGAACAGCAGTAGTTTCACCCAGTGACAGTTATTCAGATTTTCTAAGCTGATCTTTAAATTATTACTCTTCCCCAACTCACAAAAAAAAAAAAAAGAAAAAGAAAAA
>NW_008802009.1:0-573 GCF_000699145.1 Aptenodytes forsteri | reverse complement strand
TCAGCCCAGTGTTAAATGCGATCCAAAAATCAAAGCAGATGTTAGGTAGGCATCAAACGAAGCTAGCAGAAGATAGGCTGAAAACAAGCAAAAGAAGCTGACTGTTCATATTGTGTAGCTAAGCTGTAGGACTACTTACTGCAGGATGTTGTAGATACTAGTTATTTGCTTAAAAAGGCAACTGAACAAATTCACAGAAGAAAAATACCTCTCAAAGGGTATTAGGTATAAATGCATCACCTTTGGATCAGGTTTCCCTGATCACTGTACAGCTGCCCTGAGCATATACTCTGCCTCAGTATTTGTTACTGAACACTGTCAGAGACAGGTTCCTGCCTCGATGAGCATTCGGTCTGGCCTTGTGTAACATGAGCCAAAAAGTGGAAGATGAATCTGGAAAAACTGAAGCGGAAAGAAAGAGTTTACATGTGGGCTATAAGGTCTTTTGTACATAGGAGATGGGAATATCCAGAAATATTTGATGCTGTCCTTTGTTTCTGCAACTGTGCTTTAGGACATGAACCACTTTGGTTAACGTGGTATATATTTATCTATATCTATATCTATATCTAT
>NW_008802008.1:0-573 GCF_000699145.1 Aptenodytes forsteri | reverse complement strand
GAAAAACTAGTCTTTTTTTTCTTTTCTGAACAAATTTTTTTGCAAGATTTGTGAGTTAAATCAGCCCATCTTGAGGTCAAATAGCAAAGACTGTAAGCAAAGAGGCAGAAACAAAAGGGGCAGTGAAAAGGAAGTTGGATCATCTTGTTTTGACAGCAGAAATCCCTCAGGATCCTCAAAATCACGTACTCTAAAACCCTTACAATGCAGCATCATGACTGGAGTACACAATCTGCCACACCAAGTCTCCTCAAGCTTTCATTTGTGCTCCTATAGCTGTGCAGACAACCCAACTGAAAAATTAACATGGGACAGTTAGCTTGCAGCCAAATCAGCTTTTTAATTTAGCTGATCATGAGCTAGCACAAGCACTAGAGCCTGCACAAGAAGAGGAGCTGGAATATAATTTTCAGTAGTTGCCCCAATCATCTGTGGTAAGAAAGCACTGTAAATTCCCAAAAAGTGATACAGACAAATGTGAACAGGGAGCAAATACATCCAGACACAGCACACATTTGTCTCCATGCCCTTTCGTAGGCATGCTAGTTTAATTTTTTAAAATCTGTCACACAA
>NW_008802007.1:0-573 GCF_000699145.1 Aptenodytes forsteri | reverse complement strand
ATTGAGACTCCATACAGCCACGCAGGATCAGCTGGCTGGAGAGAGCTAGAGAGGACCCAAGCCAGGATGGGTAGGGACCAAATCTTCAGCAGCAGCATCCTACACTAGAGCAGAGGGGCCTGCCCTGAGGGCTGGTATCTAATGCATCAGCCCTCAGCCACCACTGCATTTCTCTTCCTACCCAAACAGTCCCAGGACAGCCTTAACCACCCCCGACACCAGGCTCAGAACAGGGATGCTGAGCCACTCTTCACCAGGAGAGACCTTCATCCCCTGCTCCAGGTCTGCCTCAGCCCCACAGCAGCACCAGATGCCACCAGCAGGACCTTCCAAGTATCTTCATGCAGGGGGAGAGGCAGGTCTGAAGGCATTTCAGCAGGGTAGACCTCCCCAGGCCAGGAAGAGGTGGGCACCAGCCTTGCAAGGCCAACCGACCTCTGGAGACCAGCTCCCAGGCACCAGCTCTGCACCCCCAGGAGCCCCTTCTCCAGGGCTCACATGCTCCTCCATAGCCCACAACCACTTTCACCCCCAAGGAAACCAACAGCCAAGGGCAAGACACCTCCCCCCAGC
>NW_008802006.1:0-573 GCF_000699145.1 Aptenodytes forsteri | reverse complement strand
CCAGGCGAGTAACGGCGTGATTGACAGGTCGGAGTAATTTAAGGGGATGATTGACAGCTCGGGAATGATTGACAGCTTAAAGCCATTACATCAGCACCGGCCAGCAAGCGGGGGATGACTGACGGCCCACAAATGATTGACAGGCCAGGAGGGCTGGGCAAGTCGGGAATGCCCCACCCAACCCATCGGGGGCTTAGGGATGATTGACAGGCAGGGCGGTGATTGACGCCTCGCCAGGCAGGGGGGCGAGTAGCGGGCGGGTGATTGACAGGCCCCTGATCGCCAAGGGCGCCATGGGGTGGGCGAAGTGATTGACAGGCCCGGCGAGCAGTCGGCGACCCCAGCTGTCAATCAAAGGCCTGGCAGCGGAAAAGCGGTCGGCCCGTGAGCAATGATTGACAAGTGAGGGATGATTGACAGGCAAAGAATGATTGACAGGCAGAGAATGATTGACGGGCGGAGCTGGCGGGTGAGCAGCACGCAAGGGATGATTGACAGGTAAGCAACTAACACGTGACAAGTGATTGACAAGCAGGAGATGATGGACAGGGAGATGATTGACAGGCAGAAGGT
>NW_008802005.1:0-572 GCF_000699145.1 Aptenodytes forsteri | reverse complement strand
TTGTTGCTTTTCAGAGCGCAAGATGGACTCTTGGTACCACACAAGCTAGACAGCAGAAATCACTTTGTGAAAGCCCTACGGGAAGCATTTGAATCTACCCTCAAAGAGGTGAGAGCAAACTCCATCCTTACATCTCTATGTGCCACCAACCTGGGAGCAATAGAGCTAGGAAGCAGCTCACCTCAGTGGACACCCCCCACTAGGTGATTTGTCCTGAACGGCACAGTCCTCACACGGGAGGAAGCCAACTTTGCCCCTGCTGCCAAATTCCTAAGTCAGTACTGCCCTCTGGACCCAGCTCTTCCCTAGTCCTCCCATCCCTGTCCTGCCTCGCCCCCCCTGCCCCCCTCCCCGAGTGCCACACAGCAAGCACAGCTTGCCTGAGGGAGCACTTTCCTGGTCCATCTTCTTGTGTCTTCTCCCTCCAGCACATCCAGCTAGTAGAGGTGCCTGGGAGTCATTTTGTGCACCTGAACGAGCCCAAGGTGGTGTCTGGGATCATCAGCAACTTCCTGACAGCGCAGAACACCAGAGCCAGGCTCTAGGAAGCACTCGCTGCTGCAGCAGTCCAG
>NW_008802004.1:0-572 GCF_000699145.1 Aptenodytes forsteri | reverse complement strand
AAAAGGCACACGTACAAAACTCAATTTTCTTTCCAGTTTTGGAGCTGGCTGTTTGAAATCAGGGCTGAGGTTGCTTTCATAGCTTTGCCCTGACAACACACGTGTCCTTTGGCACCTTGCAGGCTCGGCTCCTGCGGCCTGTTTGTTTGTTCACAAACAAAATTCGCTGAGCAAAACCAATAATTGCTTTTCCTTTTCTTGCAGATAGCACGTATCTGCTTTTTTTGATCTGCAGAGCAGATCACTGCCACATAGAGAAACCAGAACATTAATAGCTTCTGTCACTGCTACCATTCTAATTGCGATAGATCTTCTGGAGGATTAGACAAAAGTTGTGGCCACATAAATAGGGAAAGGCAATGCTTTAGGCATAAACCTGGAGCAAACGGCACTGTGCCAGCTCTGATCAAATACACAGACTATGTTCTGTTGAAAGCACAGAAGGCAAGGAAGACAGCCCTTGAGATGGCACTGAAACACAGAGGAAAGCTGCCCCAGTTTGTCCAGGGATAAACTTGTCAATGTTGGGAGTTGGGACCACATAGATTCCTTTTTTTTTTTTTTTTTTGCTT
>NW_008802003.1:0-571 GCF_000699145.1 Aptenodytes forsteri | reverse complement strand
TTGGTTTTTTTGGTGGTGGCTTGTTTGGTTTTAGATTAAGTGCCATTTTGAGCCAGTTTAAAGGGTAAATGGACAACGTCCGCACATGTTTTCTTGGGCCTGCCTTACTGGAACTGAATAGATCCTTTGCAAGTCAGATACGGGCATTAGATTTCTCAGTTTTGGTTCAACGTGAAATACCTTTATTACTAAAAGTGTACTTGTAAAATAGCTATATTGGTGTAGACCCTTTCAGGGATTAGTTCAGAGGCTGAGGCTGCATTGGAAACTGGTGTTCACAATTTAGCAGTGTGCTGCAGCTGGCATGTGTCCCTAACTGGCAGAGAGAGCATAGAAGCTGTGGGTTTAAGGTAAGAAAATAAAGAAACAAATAGGTTGTTTTATTGCCTCCTATGAAGAAATCTGTTCCTACCACTGCTTGCAATAGGTCAATCCCAGTTTATTCTCCTCCAGAAGACGCTGGGAAGAGGGTTGGTCTCTTCCCTGCTCTCTCCTGCATCACCAGCGTGAGGCCTGTGACAGTTCAGAGGATCTGTGATCTTGTAGTAAAGCTCTAGGAAATGCAAAAGTG
>NW_008802002.1:0-571 GCF_000699145.1 Aptenodytes forsteri | reverse complement strand
GCCCAGCCGAGAGCCGAAAGCGAACCACCCAGCAGAGCCAGGAGCCCTCCGCTGCCGCCAAGGCAGGCTCACGAGGGTGAAAAGGAGGAGAGACGCGTCAAAACCCCTCCCCAAAATCAGTGCTGCTCTGGCAAAGCCTACGGCAGCTGCTCCCATCTCCTGGCTGGCGTTCGTGGTGCTGGGCAAGAGCTCCGGGTCTAGCAGCTACTTATTATACGTCGTTCCCTGGATGGGGGTGCCTCGCTACCGGCTCAGAGCCCAGCATGTCGCCCAGGGACAGCCAACCTTCCTGTCCCTACGAGCCGTGACCCCAAGGCTGAGATCCTGGAGACCTGGGCACACCTGAAGTTATGGGTTGTCTCAGGACAGAGCTTCCCTGGGGGTTTCATGGTGGGTAGGTGGGCAAGGCTGGGCCCAGGAGGGCCTCTCGTCTCCGTCTTCTCCAAAAGTGGACCAGATTGAGCCTCCGGTGGCTGGGAGCAAGAGAAAGGGTGGGGTTTGGTGGCTGATCTCCAAACGAATGACGGTGACTTGAATCTGCTGGGGATACTGGAAGCAAGGAAAGCTCATC
>NW_008802001.1:0-571 GCF_000699145.1 Aptenodytes forsteri | reverse complement strand
TTTTTTTTTTCTGCTGTGAAATGTCTGAGCTTGTCTGGAACCTCATGTACTTTTTAACAGTATGTGTAGACAATCGTTAATTTTTAAGTTTGATTAGTTTGGATAAAGAACACTGAAGGGGTTTTCATTTGCCTTATTTTTACTTTAAAAAATACTAAAATGACCTCAGACCACAGTTGATTTTGTTGCTTAAGTTATGTGTAAATACTTTCATTTCAGTCTTCTGTTTCAAGATGTATTGCACTAATGACAATTTTATCAAAAATAAATCGCTTTATTTCTGCATTGGTGGTAAAAAGATTGCAGTGAACCTGAATCCTTTGTACTTGTGCCCTGACTGAACGCCGAGTGACTGTAAACACGCTAAAACGGGAGCTGCAGTAAGCACTCTTGTCCCAGTTTGTAAAAGAGGAAGGGGAAGGTTCAACCAAGCAAGACTAATCCTTTGAAAATACTGCTTTACTAAAGCTGTATGCAAAGCTTGCAGGAGTTGCGTCAAAAAGCCCCAACCTTACCACATCGGAGTAGCTGGCTGACAGCAACAACAAGGCAGGAGCTTCTCCTCTGCTTG
>NW_008802000.1:0-570 GCF_000699145.1 Aptenodytes forsteri | reverse complement strand
TTGTCTTGCACACCCCACTTTGGAGACCAGTGGCCTGGGAGACCTAAGTGAGGAACGGTCTGGGTGTCCTCTGCTGGAGAGCGTGTTGCAAGCCCAGAAGTCTTCAACACCTCGTTCGGTACAAGTGACGCCCCCCTCTCTGGATTAGCGTTTTTAACATTCATGGAGCGTTCCCGCGTTGATCTGCTTCTCAGTGACTTTGTGCAGACCTGGAAAGCTCTCAGATGCTATTGAAGTTCTCCGATTCCCGTAACCCAAGCCACCGACTCAGCAATACCTATTTTAAAGTCATCGGGACAAGGCGTGGGATGAAATACATCTGTCTGCTGCTTCCCGGTGCCAGCTGAATTGGCTGTTGTCCTCTTCATCTGGCGTACGGATGCTTAACATGGGAGGTGGAACCACATACTCAGCTCTCGTACCTTGGGACCTAATTTGGGGAAACTTTTCGCGATCGGACTGTGTTCTGCAGCGCTGCGTGTTGACTGTGAACCCATGAGCTGGTGATGTAATTTCTCATGAGCACTGTCAGCTTTTGCTCAAATGGCTGTGAAGTGTGGAGCGTCCGCC
>NW_008801999.1:0-570 GCF_000699145.1 Aptenodytes forsteri | reverse complement strand
CCAGCTACTAGCTACTAGGAAGGAAACCAACTCTATATCTCTGCCGAAACCAGGACATTGGGGAACATGTTACTGCTCCAAGAAGTTTAAAACATTAGAGTCTAGTGTATCACAGAAAATTTTACAGACCTTTTTTTCCTTGATCTTGTTCTTAACATGCAGCATTATTCATAAGACTTGAATACTGAAGACTGCCATGCCAAGCACAGTGTGTGAATAGGCTTTGAACATGGTAGGATTTGGTGAAATACCTCATCAGATGTAAGGCAGTATATTTACATCCAATCAGCAAATTCTATTGTAAACAAGCTCAGTAATAAAACATGTATCTTAAAAGTTCATGAGAAAATCTCCGGGGCAGCCATTCTCACACCCGCAAGGACCGTCCTGTGGGATTTGTGTGGTGTGAGTGGATGGGCAGGGAACAAACCTGAGACTTCTTTTCCTGTCCCCACTCAAAAAAAATGTTGTTCGGACAAGCAAACGTCAGAAACATCAGTAAACATCTGCATATGTACAGGTTTCTCAGGTAGTATCAAACCTGATCGTCTCCTACGATGGGAGGGACTT
>NW_008801998.1:0-570 GCF_000699145.1 Aptenodytes forsteri | reverse complement strand
AAAAAAATAGTTATTAATTACAGATGTGAGTATCTCTGCTCTGCATACTTAGCCACATACTGCAACTAATAATAAAATGCGGAGTGGTTGAGCTCATACCTCACAGTTAACTTTATAATTTCATCTAGTTAAGATTTGCCTTCTTAAAACCCTATAAGCTAAATCCTAAAGACCTAACACAAGTTTTTACAGAATAGCTCCAGAATCAAGGCCTTTTTAATAGATTCATGTAAACAGTGATTTATAGTCCAGAGTTACTATTGTTAATAAACTTAAGGTTGTTGGGGTTTTTAGATTCTCTTTAGATATATTTCCCTTTATACCTTACAGATGTAATAAACTGTACTATATCAGCTAATGAATGAAAGAGGACATTTGTCTTATGAGAAGACAGCAACACAGAGAGGGTTTCCACTTTTTACAGACGCTTGCAGTGAAATTGGTGGCAGGGACGATGGAGCTGAGACTGAGGTCCTCCACTCCAGGACAAATTTCAGGTTGTTAATAAACAGACAACACCACAAAACGTATATACTATACTGCCCTTTTCTAATAGTCTCAGAGTACTTT
>NW_008801997.1:0-570 GCF_000699145.1 Aptenodytes forsteri | reverse complement strand
CATGGCATCATGTGGAAAGTTATGCATACGTTTTGTGTACTCTGTTTCTTACCTAGCAGAACCTTCCATTGTACAAGGCATGAAGGAAAACAGAATTGAACAACCATACCCAAATGAACTTCCCTCTACCTATCTGCATTACACTCATTCTTGGAGCCATAGATTCATCTGTAAGTTTCAGATGGAGCTCATCTTTGCAGCCAAACTGCAGCTTCAAAGAAAAATTCTTCCCTAAACTGGAGAGGTCCCAACAGAAAATCGAGTTACCTAAACCCCTTTTGAGAGTCAGTTTTGGTCCTAAAAGTGGTGTTGCATAGGAACAGGGAAAAATTAATATGAGGCACACATCAGTGTTCTTTCATGTTCATTCTTGTGATCTGTGGAAAATTAATGAAGATGGAATAGTATAATCTTTTGTGTTGCACTTTGTAGTTGTTCAAAGTTCTACTATTATTCTCATTTTTATATTGTTCAAGGTATGTATGAATGCCAGCATTTAGTAAAAACTCATCAAACATTAAAAAAAATCAGCCAGGAGTTGTCTTCTTTTTTTCTTTTTTTCTTCTTTTT
>NW_008801996.1:0-570 GCF_000699145.1 Aptenodytes forsteri | reverse complement strand
ACACATTTGCACACCACGCAACACGTGTGCACGCTGTGCACAACACGTAACACACAACACAACACAGACTGGGTGTGCGCACGTGTGACACAACACATTTGCACACCGCACAACACGTGTGCAACGCGACACCCAATGCACGCTAGGCGTGCACATGTGCGCAACACACATTTGCACACCATGCAACACACGAGTGCAACACAACACATGCGTGCAACACAACACTCGACACACACTAGGTGCGCACACGTGTGCACAGCACACAAGCACGCAACAGGCTACATGCACAAGGCGTGCGCACAACCCATACCGCGTTTGCACACAACACACGTACACAACACCAACCACAACACAATAGACACAACACTCACCCCCCCCACACACACACACATCCCCACACACCCCAGGTGTGTGCACAACACACACTACGGTGCGCAAACACACAACACACGTGAGGTGTGTGTGTGCCCTAAACACACGCCACGTGTGACACCGCACAAAACTGTCGCACCCACAACACACTCTGACACGACACGATACAACACACACGCAACACACACAACACACAAC
>NW_008801995.1:0-570 GCF_000699145.1 Aptenodytes forsteri | reverse complement strand
GCTCTAACCTTGCTTCTTCCCGTCATATTCTCAAATGTCTCCGAAGCAATGCCTTTGGTGTGAACCTGCCCCAGCAGCAAACCTGTGCGCGTGGGACCAGTCCAGAAATCCAAGAGCCGGCTCCTCTTGTGCTAAATGATTCCCCTCCCCAGAATGACTCTTGGAGACCACCAGCATCTCCCAGGGAGCCCGCCATTTCAGCACATGCCTGAGAGAAAGCCGTCAAAACAGTTTTCCCCAGGCGATAATGGTGCACTGTAGGCATGAGGAGCTGGACAAAAAAACAGCGTCGGAAAAGGCCTGAGACCTCCCAGGAAACATGGCTTTCATCCAAAGGGATGAAAAGGACCACCTGCATCAGGGTTACCACAGGCTTGAGCAGACCTGCACGTCACTCTCGTTGGAACTGCGACACAATAGGCACCCAGTTCCCAGAACACCACCAAGGTACTGTTCTGAAGAATTGTCTCTTTTCCTGTTTCTAGAGGATCTTGCCGAGAAGCGTCTCCTTCGTCGAGCAAGGCTTTCTCCAAAGCGGTTACCCGCGATGACTGTAAAGTCAGAGCAGGG
>NW_008801994.1:0-569 GCF_000699145.1 Aptenodytes forsteri | reverse complement strand
TCCCTTGTTCTTGTCACTCTGTTAAGCTGTTGTAGACAAATTCTTTTTTTTTTGGATGAGTTTGCTCACATGTTATGTTCTTCTATTCTCAGTGTAGCTGCATTGCTTTTTGGGAATTTAGCCTCCAATAACAGTGATTCTAGCCCTGTGCAGGTAATATACCCCATAAGACTGACTAGAAAACAGCAATGGTTTGCAAGAAGCCCCAAGGTCATTTTCTAATAAGCCAGATATTGTTAGATAGATGGGTAAACAATAGATATTTATAGTTACTTTTTCTTTCAGGTTGCTTATCTAAACCTACGGGCACTAACTGAATCTTACAAAAATCCCTTTAATAATTCTTTTGATGGCAAATACAGCCAATGGAAGCCTGAGGTTTTTTGGGTATTGCATTCAGGCATGGGTCTTAGAGTAACAGAACATCAGGAGAAGATAGACTGGAGGCCAAAATCCCCAGATGTCCTCACTTTGTAGCAAAAGTTTGTTCTACATGTTGCTGCATATGAGAATTTCTCCCTTTGGTCATCTGCCTGTCTTATTTCTCCTTTCTGTTTTTCTGTGGGGGT
>NW_008801993.1:0-569 GCF_000699145.1 Aptenodytes forsteri | reverse complement strand
GGTCATTAAGGGCAAAATTAGGTAGTCTGTGAGAAAAGAAAGTGGTAGGATTCAGTACCAGCTTTGACATAAGGTGGGAAAGAAGTGAAGGTCTCTCTTAGCTGTGAGCCTTTGTCACAGCATGGTAGAGGTGAGAAGCTGCACGGAAAGAGCTCAACTTGGTCACGCAGTCCAGTTTTCTCAGTACACAAGTGGTAGAGATAAGTCCTCACTCTTTGGATGGAAAGGAAGCATCAAAGAATATTACTACGCGGGTTTGTGTTGAGCTTTTTAAAACGTTCCTCATTTCTTATCATCTAGTTTTAAGAACACTCTTGCACTTTCTCAACGCGTAATTAAACTAAAGCTGCCATTGCATATTGCAGAGACCAAAATCCTAAATGTGTACCAAAAGGAATTAGTTCATGACAAAGATCACAGGATAATTCAGCTTGAAAGGAACCTCAGGACTAGAGTCTAACCTCCTGCTCAAAGCAGGGTGAGCTAGATCAGACCAGCATCCTCTGGGCTTTATTCAGTTTTGTCTTGGAAAGCTCTGAAGAGAGACACTGCACAACCTCTCTGGGCAA
>NW_008801992.1:0-569 GCF_000699145.1 Aptenodytes forsteri | reverse complement strand
TGTTTATAAAGTGGATGTATGGGGTTCTCCCTCATCTGTTTTTCTGAACCCTCCAAGAGCAGCAAAATTTTCAGGACCGTTTCATGTAATCAGTGCTTACCTTAGTACTTCCATTATATCAGCCAGCCAAGCACTTAAATATTATAATTCGCTTTCATGTTCTAATGTTCCTCAGATTTTCTATTTTGTTATCCCCACTTACCCAAGAAAAAGGTTTGTGATGCAAAGGAGTTTTGTCTATCTTACCTCAACCATGTATTTTTCCCCCCATGAAACAATATCTAATTTTTCCCCATGAATTAGCACCTACAGTACTGACCTATCACTATGGAGACACTTGATTAATGCTTAACAACTTAAGCTGCTCTGGTTTGGCTGAGTTTTCTGAGTCTAAATTTAGCATTGAAATCCCTTGCCAATTTTCAACATCCCTGCAGAGTGCTAAATATTGCATGCTGTTACATACCTGTACTGAATATCAGGTGCACTGATCTGTGTGCTGTGCACACAAACGTCACTCTCATAAAAAACTTTTAGATTAACAGGCTTCAAAATCTACTGGTTTTTTT
>NW_008801991.1:0-568 GCF_000699145.1 Aptenodytes forsteri | reverse complement strand
GACCCCTCCTCCTCCAGAAATAAAGTGGCAGATGTCAAAAGAGATTGTTGGTAATCAGAACTAGAGAATTGATTTAGAAGGTAACATCAGGGTATATAAGCTAGTTCCCAAGCAACTGCATCACTACCTACAAGTACAAAAAAAAGAATGACATGTGATTTTCACATATATGGAAAAAGAATCCCGTTACGTTTACATAAAATAAGATAAAATGGCCAGGGCCCACATAATGTATCAAATAGCATCCTTCAGTAGATCTGTACAAACGTTGGAGTTTGCAGCTGAGGTGATAAAAAAAAGAGGCCAAAAAAAATCAAAATAAAACAAAAAGTTTTCTGTTCAGCAAACAAAAAAGAACTACAAAAATTCTGTTTAAACTCGTAAGTTTCATCTGACTCAAAAGGGGATTTTTTGTAGTTTTGGTGTCAGGTTATTCAATCATTTTAGAATTCAGGTCACTTCACAATAAAAATGTCATTTCAAAGTAAAAATCAAATAATTTCATTTCTATACCATAAGAACATTCTGTGTATTCCTGAAAATAAATACATGGATGTTTGCCTTATAC
>NW_008801990.1:0-568 GCF_000699145.1 Aptenodytes forsteri | reverse complement strand
AGCAATTCATTCCAGTTTCTGGGAGGTAAATGCAGGCTGGCTTCAGCTCACGGATTCCCACGGCCAGCAGTGCCCAAGCCCCCGTCCTCCTTGGGGATGTGCCCTGGTTCCCTCCCACAAGAAACAGGGGTGGCACAGCCAGACCTCAAGGGAAACATTAGATGCCCAAGATGCAACTGAGGCTGGTGCCACAGGGAGAACACACACACGAGGACAAATGACTGGCCAAGTTAAGGACAAAGCTGCCACGAAAATGAACGGGGGTTGTCTTGTCTCCATTTCAGCAGGAGCAGGATGTAAAGCCCAGCTGCTCTGTAAAATCCAGCAGACCTGAAAATCTCCCCTCACAAGTGTGAGGGATCTCACACCCATTCACCCGTTTTCACATTAGACGTTTGTCATTAATAATTCCAGGCGGTGACACAAAGCAATTTGTTTATTCAGATCAACCTTTTAATCCCATCTCACCTTCAAAATAAATTACCAAATAAACTCTTCCACAAACTATGCTCTAAATCATGAGGTGGCCACAGGACAAAAACTTCCCACCAGAGAAAAGAAAAAAAAA
>NW_008801989.1:0-568 GCF_000699145.1 Aptenodytes forsteri | reverse complement strand
GAAGGGCAGTGTGCGGTGGGGAGGGGCGGTGGTGGCGGCTGTGCTCCAGGAATGCGCGTGGCCAGCATGCCCCTTAGCGTCTCTGCGAGCAGCTGAGACAAGATGGACAACAACGTCCTGTGGCCTTAGGGAGCAACATAATGAGTGCTGCACCTCAAAGGGCACATTTCAGTCTTGCCCACGTGTTAGATGGGAGCAAGACCTCTCTCAGATGAAAGGGGGAAAGATGTGATCATCCAGGGGAGCTTTGCAAGCAAATACTGCTAGTTAACAAAGTGCTTCATGCATAAAGAACGCTTCAGGTCCCCCGAGGCTTGGAGACGGTATAAAAGCCCACGCGTCTCCACGCCTGCCATCCACTGCCCTTGCTGCCGTCTCCTCAGTCAGGTAGGTAAGTCTGAACCCACCCGGGCTCTTTCTGCAGGCGCGCTTGTGGTTCTGACCCGTCCTCTTCCCTCGGCTTCCGTCTCGTGCTCATGCCCTGCTCTGTGTTTCAGCTCTGCCTCCCTCGCCGAGACATGTCTTGCTACAGACCCTGCCTCCCTTTCCCCTGCGGACCAGCCCCCCT
>NW_008801988.1:0-568 GCF_000699145.1 Aptenodytes forsteri | reverse complement strand
TTCTTCTTCTTACTATTACTACACGTGAGACTTCAGTTTAAATGTCTAAGAAGAAAATTCCTAACAGTAAGGTATAGCTGTCAGGGTAGGAAATGGCAGACATGCCACTTTGAAGTCAGACTGCATAGAGCACTTCAGAATATACTGCCTGAAACGCAGCAGCATCAGTCGAGGAAATGGCAAGGCTAACTCAGCGGGCTGTCCCATTGTCGCTTCCTCCAAGCCTCCAACAGTATCCCTCCTCTCCACTTTCACTTTCACTTGCAGCTAGAACTGTGTAGATATCTACTACAGTTAAATAGTGTGAAATTTCATGTGTGACTCTACTTTCTGATTTCCTCACTTTCTAGTCAGAAGAGACAAAGGCTTGCCGAAGACTAGATGACAATCCTTCTCATGACCTTAGTTGGACAAGATGTACAAACAGTTACGCTTCAATTTCCAAGTCAGTAGGTTCAGCATCAGAGAGGAGCAAACCATCTTGGCACAGATATATATGTGCAGGTTAGGTGAGATTTAGGTCTATGTGACCACGTAAAAGGAACCATTATTTTAATGCTACCAATAG
>NW_008801987.1:0-568 GCF_000699145.1 Aptenodytes forsteri | reverse complement strand
CTGAATCCAAGCCATCTCAAATAGGACAGAATCATTTCAAATTTGACATAAACAAAGTCTTATTTTAATATAAGCTAAACTGTTATCACCATAAGTATTTATAAACACAAATACAGTTACCAAGATAAATACAAAAATCTTTTGTGATAAAAATTACATCCTCGTAACTTCTTCTTACTATTAAGAAACCAGAAGTTTTGTAGCAAAGAAAAATTCCTGCTAACCACAAATATAATTTTAAACTATCTCCAAATTCTCCGAAAATGCAGTTTACCCGTAATTCACTGAGGGAGGCATCAGGATCCACCAAACTGCTCGTGTCTCCACTTCCTCTCCTAGATGAGTTGCCACTCAGAGGAGTTGCACTTACTGAATTGCGAGATGATGGCTTAAAAGGGAAAAACATTGTATCAGGAATCATACTGTCATTTCTGGTATACTTGACATTACTCTTTATTAATTGCTTCACAGTCATAGAACACTTTCCTCTCTTGTTTTTACCATTTCTTAATATTAGCTTGTTTGCAATATTTTCCTTTGAATATTTTCCAGCACAACACAGGGCTTT
>NW_008801986.1:0-568 GCF_000699145.1 Aptenodytes forsteri | reverse complement strand
TATGGTGAATTATTTCCTTCATAACTCTACTTAGAATAGATACACAGAGTCTGCTGTGAACAAGAAGTAATTTTTTATTTAAAGTTTCCATTAATTTATGTCAACAAGCAGTTAACTGCTAACTTTCTGTATGGAGATATTCCTCCCTCATCACAAAAGGCAAGATTTTCTTTCGCAGTCACTGGGGCTCTCGGAAGGAGCTCTTTACACCCCAGCGACAGCTCAGCAAGCGGAATTTGCATTTTACATTAAAAAGGCATAATGTGAGAGGAAGCTATCTCCCTCCCCATCGTGATATATGGGAAAGCCATATGAACTGAAGAGGGGAACAACTTAACCACAGGGAAAATGATGAAATTTCCTTCTTAAGACAGGCCAGGTGCTGTTTGGTTTGAAATTCAAATGTTTCCCTCTTCTTTTGTGGTCCAGTATGATGGGAAACAATATTCAATATGCATTCCTGGCATCCATGAGATCTTGTGGAAATTATTATTTACGTACTGCATGTTTTTAACTTCTTCATAAATGCATCTTGATTGTCTTTATTATTTGGGGGGATTTTTTTTTT
>NW_008801985.1:0-568 GCF_000699145.1 Aptenodytes forsteri | reverse complement strand
AGCTTTCCATTTTTGTGGGATAGATGGGTTGGGAAATAAGATTACTTTAAATTTACTGCCATATTAACATTAAAAAAAAAAATCTACGATCAGCAATGTCCAGGCTAGCTGTGTTCCTAATGAAAAAGAGAAGACCTATCCATGAAAAATTGCTTACTTGCCTGTTAAAACTCCACCCTGGGAACAAGCAGTCTCAGAACCTGCAGAGTTTGTAATCTCACTTAAAGAGTATGGGAGGGTCTCCAAAAATGAGGTCACAGATGACAGAATTCAGGGCTAAAAACATTTGAACATGAAAAACCAACTAGATATTGATGCAGAGTCCCAAGCATGTCTGATTTAGAGAGGAAAAACACACCCTATGCTAAATAATGCTTTGTTGCATGGATCAGACTTTAAACTCTTCAAGTTCTTTTTAGCCCAGAAGCGATTAGAGCTTGTGAAAGTTGTTCCTAGCTACCACCAGGAGCAAAGAAAGAAAAAGAAGAAAAAAGCATCTATTTGTTATTTAACTGCTTCTGTAAGCTGACACCATTCAGAAAGATGTTAGGTTTAGTTGGTTTGTCTG
>NW_008801984.1:0-568 GCF_000699145.1 Aptenodytes forsteri | reverse complement strand
AATCATTTGCTGAAATTTGGAGTTATTTTTCATCAACGCGTAAACACCCGTTCAGTTCTTTGAATTTGGAACAGAAGGTGGTGAAGTATGCAAAGATTTCAGCTTGCCCGCCCATCCACAGAATTAAACTCTGCGTCTTTAGAAAATTCTGCCTTCTGTAAGTGTGCTCTGTGAAGCTTTTCGTGGCAGAGGAAGGTAGATGCAGACTGTAAAGGTGATCTGACAGTACAGGCCCATCTTTTAGCAAGATAAGGACGGAGAACTTAATACGAGGAGACACTTGGTATAGCAACTAGAAGACAAATCTCATGAGCTGCGAGTGGGCTGGGTTGCTGAAGAGATGCGCTACAGTATTGTTGGTAGGTCAACACAGAAGCTTCAGGCACAGGCATGTAGCATCACTGTAGTCCTGCTAAGTGATTACGGGGGGTAAAATAAAAACATCACTAGGTAACTTACTCCATTTCATAAACTTAACATTTACAGAACGGGGCGTAATTTGCATCAACACTCTGAAGAGCCACACCAAGTTCTTCAAGAAGTTCTTCAGGCAGACAGGAGAAAGTGT
>NW_008801983.1:0-568 GCF_000699145.1 Aptenodytes forsteri | reverse complement strand
CCTGGGATGCAGGCACACGGCTGTGTGCCCAACCAGCGCACTGGTGGAGCTCCATGGAGCAGTGGCTCCATCCCCAGGAGGCTGAAACCCTCACACAAAGCAGCATTCCTATCTCTGGGGTAGCGCTGGGGACGCTGGCTCACAGTAGCGTGCCCGGATGCAGTGCACCAGAGGGGCTTGAGGATGCACGCCCTCAGCAGCGTTCGTTTCCGTTGTGGGTGCACCAGCGGGATTTGGAGCCCTTGTGCACAGAAGCTCTCCCATCCCTGCCAGACAAGATGGCTCAGGGACTTTGCGTAGCGTTTTTTCTCAACAACACTGCGACGGCAGGTCTCGGGAAGCCTCGCACATAGCAGTGATCCCATCAGCATGAGACCGGTGGTGATCGAGGACCTGGGGACTGGCTTGTGCAGGTGATTGTGACGTCACTTGTGGCTGAGTAGCTCATAGGGCAGGGGCAGAACCTGGCTTGTGTCATGCCTATGAGGTCACCGATGGCTGAATAGCCTTCAGAGCAGGAGCAGGCGCCTGGCTTTTGTAGGTGCTTGTGAGTTCACTGGTGGCTGAG
>NW_008801982.1:0-568 GCF_000699145.1 Aptenodytes forsteri | reverse complement strand
TCTTAAAGATCTTTTCCAACCTAAATGATCCCGTGATTCCACAATTCTATATTGTTCTTATCAACTAGCCCCAAAAAAACATCTTGTTTCTTCTTCTACATCAAGACTAACCATTGATGCTGATATCCCAGGGCCCCCTCTAGAATTTTTTTTTTCATATTTCTTTTGATTTATAAAAGTTTTCTTTCAGCTAATGTGTTTTTAAAGAAAACAACCTTTCCAAACTCATGGTAATTATTTTTGTTTCATTTAATCTCTACCTAACTCTAGTGTTGATCAGATTATGTTGCACAGATACTTTAGAGCAGGCATCTGATAAAGACATCACCCCTTTATGAGTGAGCTTTCCATTTTGTATAGCACTTCTTGGAGTAAATTTATTTTGTTAATTTTAAGTGCACTGCAGCTATTTCATGGGCAGTCGGTGCCAAAGTCTGCCCTCATATCACCTCCTTTTAACTCCCAGGAAGTCCAGGAATGGCAAGAGGAATACTTGATTTATACAAGCATACACTTTTACAGAAGAGGAACCTGACACCTGAAGAAAAGTCAAGGGAGAAAAAAAAAA
>NW_008801981.1:0-568 GCF_000699145.1 Aptenodytes forsteri | reverse complement strand
TACCACATGTAAGACAAACTGTTCATGATAATGCAGAACAGATGGTTCATAGCTTCCAGTTTGTCAGATTTTCTCTCTGACTCCTACTGGGAGCCTGATTGAGCTGCAAGTAATCGAAGGGTTTGGTTGAGCATAACACAAACTCCTGCATGCTCTCACAAAAAGTCTCTTCAGCTGATGGCTGTTACATACGACAGTATATAACCACTGACTGTGTGGTTTTACTCATAGTAGACTTGTACACACGAGTTTATTTGAAAGTCATAGCAGGCTCCCGACTACAGTGTGTAGGAAGAACATGGTCTCATGAGCTGATATCAAGGACGTGGCAGAGAATTTTCCATCAAGAGTCCTTTCAGCGTCCTTGTTGAAAACAGCTAATGAAGTCAAAATAATGGCTTAAACTGTATAGACTCAGAACAAGCAGTGAAGTTCTTAAAAGTTATGGTTTGAGATCATGGTATGACTTCTGAGGAAAAGTTACTTCCCCAAACATATGTTTTAAACTTATTCCTGCTCAGCTCAGAAGCACTTCTTATTTTTTTTTGTCTGACTAAGCAGCAGGTGA
>NW_008801980.1:0-568 GCF_000699145.1 Aptenodytes forsteri | reverse complement strand
ATAGGTTATTTGGCACAACTTTGCAACTTGGCCGCGAGTGGGATCTTTAAAAGGTCAGCAGCATCAATACCCCAAGTATGCCCCCTCAAAGAGCCCCAAATCTTCAAGAGACCCTCTTCAGAGGGAATATCCTACGCAAAGAAAGGTGCCATCAGTTGTAGCACTGTGCCCTGCCCTGGACAGACAAGTGCTTCCTTGGACAGCTCTCCCAGTGCTCAGCTAGAAGGTGCCAGGATTGTAAGGTGAACTCGGAGGTCCCAGCTTTCTTTGGAGCTTCTGACCTGACTGCTGACGTTTTTGAAGTTGCGGCTGGCCCTCCCTACGCTTCCTTACACGCTCTGGAACCCTTCTTTTCAAAGGCAGAATGTCCTTTAAGCACCTCAGTGAAGAGGGAACCCAGGTGCTATGAACATCTTAAGGAATCAGGGCGCGTACGTGCAGCTACTCTAAACGCAGTGTTACAT
This sequence comes from Aptenodytes forsteri, assembly GCF_000699145.1. NCBI lineage: Eukaryota > Metazoa > Chordata > Aves > Sphenisciformes > Spheniscidae > Aptenodytes > Aptenodytes forsteri. Next base: position 104 of record NW_008801980.1, on the reverse strand, counting down.
GAACAGCTCTAGACTTGGACGGTTAATTGCGGTAGGCACACGGACAGGCCGCCGGCAGGACAAGCGGCTTCACCTGGCACATAGGCCAACGCGCTGTTTTCCAC
>NW_008801979.1:0-567 GCF_000699145.1 Aptenodytes forsteri | reverse complement strand
ATGTGCCAGCCTGGGTGATTGCTGCCACTCTGCCCCGCTGCCACCCATGCCGGCAGGTCCCCGACGGCTGCAGGGCTGAGCTGGGAGCGTGGTGCGGACTGTGCCGGCCAAGCCCAACAATCAGGCACCGCATCCGAGGAAGCGGAGAAAGTTGCCTTTCTTTTTCAGCTCTTTTCAATAACCAGAGGTCAGCCTTGTTTATACAGGATTATAACTGGAACGACAACAGCAATACTCATTGTGCGAGCAGCGAAACCCACAGCTAACCCGAAAAATCTGTTTGCTCCTCACAGGCACAGTCGTCGCAGCCTCCCGGGTGGTGGCCAGAGCCCTTGGTCCTCACCGGGGCCGTCCTGCCTCCCCTACCTCTGCCTTTGCCCTGCCACGGCCCCTTCTTGCACAGTCCTGCCTCTCCGGTGATGGTCCCACCAGCTCGGGGTGCCGCACTTCCAGCCACATCACCCTGTGTTTGCTCCCTGACCCGCTCCCCCTGAAACCCGGGGTGCAGCCCCCACGTCCCGAGCGTGAGTGAAGCTGCTGCAAATCCCACCCACAGTGCTTACAGCC
>NW_008801978.1:0-567 GCF_000699145.1 Aptenodytes forsteri | reverse complement strand
TTTTTTTTTTTTTCAATGCTGGTCATCCAGAGTTGCTAAAATACAGCCTGTGCTTCTCACTAGACTGGAGATGGCTTTAGTTTGCTGTGTCTGCACTGAGTGACGATGGCCACGCACCCCTCGGCAGTTCCCCAGTGGCCTGGTGCCTGCCTGGGTGGTGGCAGAGGACAAAGCGTCTTCCTGGGGGACAGGGAAGGGTCTGGGCTGGAGGCATTGAGCCCTGGTCAGCACCAGGGCAAGGCTGACAGCAGGGGTGGGAGAGGGGGCTTCTGGGGCCCCCGTGGGATGGCAAAGCCGGTGAGGGCTGGTGGGGTGAGAGCATGGCCAGTGCTGGAAGATGGTGTACGAGAGCACAGGCCACCAAGGGTGGGCATTGTCCCTTCAAGCCCCTGGGGTGGCTCTTAGCCTTCAGGTGTGAGTAGGGGTGATAGTGGAGGATGTAAAATCCAGCTTAGATGCACCATTATAGCCCCATTAAATGTAAGGCCAAGGACCGTGTTTAATTCAGCTCCTGATCAAGATACTAGCAGGGAAGCTATTAGCTCATGTCAGTGAGGCCATGATTTT
>NW_008801977.1:0-567 GCF_000699145.1 Aptenodytes forsteri | reverse complement strand
AGGGTTTACAGTTTAAAACTACAAACATTTGCTTTAATCCACGTACACATTTGCAATGACTGGGAATCAGAAGTTGCATGCAATTTACGCGTGTGTCGCGGGGGAACAAATCCTTTCCCAAAGTCACAGTGTGAGATCTAAGTGGGAACCCAATGCAAACGGACTCCAAAGCACAGGGTGACAACTTGTGAGCTTGAACTGCGTGTCGTTACAAGGTGACTCAGTTAGCAACAAAACAGGAACGTTAACACGTTCCTGTCTACCGGTGCTTAGCTCTCATCCCTTGCGCGAGAGGTATGCTTTGCCTCTGTCTCAGTTGTATCAGTTCAGCTATGTGTTGTCCTGCAAACTGAACAACTAACATGACGTGGCATAAAAAATAACTTCAGTTTATAAAAGGATTATTTTAATCCTCAGGCACTTCAGTGATACAGTTTACGGCATGGGCCCACACATAGTTTTAACAGCTGGACTGGCATTGCTGACATGCTGACAAACTGCATTGCGGAAACACCGATGAATGGCTCAAGAGTCATCCTTCCTATAGTAGCTTTACCTCCGATGTCA
>NW_008801976.1:0-567 GCF_000699145.1 Aptenodytes forsteri | reverse complement strand
CCATGAGCGTGAGGACTACCTGTACCGCGAGGAGCTGGCCCGCTTCCATCAGGAGGGAGTCCTCACCCAGCTCAACGTCGCCTTCTCCAGGGACCAGGCTGAGAAGGTACCGCTCTAGTCCCCCAGCCACTTGCTCATGCTGCCCACCATCGCTCCCAGCCGTGGCAGCGGGGGAAGAAAAGGCCCCGAGGGCTGGAGACTCCCAGCCTGCAGCCTCACTGCCGGGGAAGGCGGCCCGTGGCAGTCGTAGGAGCACCCAGCGCCTCTGCTGTCTTGTGGAGCCACCGGCACGGGCTTGGCTTCCCCTCCCTCGCCATGGCCTGCGGCGTGGGGGCTCGGCTCCTCTCGCCTCACTCCCACCTTGTTTCCTGCCAGGTTTATGTTCAGCACTTACTGAAGAAGAACAAGGAAAACGTCTGGAAGCTGGTTAATGAGGGGAATGCTCATATCTACGTGTGCGGGTAGGTCCGGTGGCAGGGAAGGGGCTTTGGGAAAACATTCCTATTCTCAGGAAAACGAGTGTGACTCAGTTTACCCACTTGTGCCTTACAAGCCCTGGGAGGGTTA
>NW_008801975.1:0-567 GCF_000699145.1 Aptenodytes forsteri | reverse complement strand
TGCATTTCAGTCACCCCCTCACTCACTGCATCAAAATGTGAGCTGCTCTCCATCTGGAGTAAGAAGTGGAATGTGTTTCCTATCTGGCTGACAGCTGTGAAATACATCCCTCCGTCTTTCCCATTTAGTCTGCAATCTCCCCTCAAATTTTGGTATCTGCTCCTATTACGCAGCACCTTAGACACTACAGTGATGGCTGGTCGGTGACAGCTGCTACAGAAAGCCCTAATACAAGATGGATCATTCTACCCCATTCAATCCAATTTCTTGGTTTTGCTTGCTTTGATCTTCATTTTCAAAGAGTGTGTGGCTGCTTTTTTCTCTTCCCAGAGATCTAGGAGCTTCCATACAGGATCAGGCTAGAGATCCTACTAATATAATATCCTGTCTATATCAGGTTCTTCAAATGAAAATGAAACTCCCATTTGGCAGACTTGTAATTAAATATGCCTTTGCGGGAGAATTTTCTGAAACTACTAACGGCTCTATTTAATTTTTGATAAAGAGAATACAAATTTTATATAAAGAAGATATACATTTTATATAAAGAGTATACAAACTTGTAGG
>NW_008801974.1:0-567 GCF_000699145.1 Aptenodytes forsteri | reverse complement strand
AACAATTAACTTGAGCACACACTAGATAAAACGGGTAGGAAATTTAAAGTCATGTTATGTTTGTGCCTCAGGAGAATTGGTTAAGATAGGTAATTTGGCTGTTTTTAATGAATCTTCATAACTGGATCACACTAATTGCTGTCTTTTTGTCAGAGTAATGATGGCTGTTTCAGAGTAGCCAGAAGATCTCCAAATAATTTTTCATTCTTAGGATTAGTATCACGACATGTAGCCTGTAATTAAAATGTTTCATCCCGTATACAGTAAAATAGTTCAGTACTGTGGCATAGTAGGTTAATTCGGAGGAATAAAATACCATATTGAGTTTCATTGCCCTGTGCCGAGAGTGTGGGAAGCATCGCTGCTATAAATAATTGCTTAATAGGGTTACTGGCTTACAGCCAAAGTGCTCTTTTAAAACTATCTGTTCCTTGGGTGGCTGATACTTGCCACGTCACCTGCAGTTTTAGATTCTCTGATTTTCATTGGTATCATAGAAATCTTCTAAAAGACTAACAGCTTCCTGCCAGGTTTAGTCCTGTTAGTCCCTGTGATGACCCCAGTCTT
>NW_008801973.1:0-567 GCF_000699145.1 Aptenodytes forsteri | reverse complement strand
ATAAGAAAAGGGAGATCGAACTTTCATTCCATGCTGCCAATTTGTTAAGAGCAGGATAATGTAAAAGAGAACATAGAGTTCTGAAAATAATTAGGGGTTTTGTTAATATTTTAATATATCTTTTTTTACGTAAAACCTACTTTCAAAAATCTTCAAAACATCAGACCAAAACAGTCCTTATAGATAGGCAACATTTTTTGCACATTAAAAGTAAAAGAAAAAATGAGTTTGAGCCCTCTTCAGTAATTTGGCAAGCTAAAACACTAAAGCTTAAAAAGATTTCTTTCTCAACATGTAAAACTTAATTTGAAAGGGGTAAGATTCAAAGCTAATTTTCAGAACCAAAGCTCAAAATATTTTAAATCTCTTGCTAATACTCCATGCCTAAGACAGCATTTGCAGCTGCAGAAGCAGCCCCCAGGGCCCTCATGTGCTACTCACCCTACAAAGCCCAGCTGGGATGGGGTGCATGGGGCAAAGCCTTCCTTTTTGACACCTCGCGCTGCTGATCTCACCTTCACTCCCTTCTTTGTACCCCAACACTGGCTATTGTGCTCAGTTTGGTCT
>NW_008801972.1:0-566 GCF_000699145.1 Aptenodytes forsteri | reverse complement strand
CTGGACATCGCTGGCTTTGAGATCTTTGACGTAAGGAACAAGGATTTGGCATCATAGTCAAGGGAGGGCCAGGAGGGGTCATGAAGACTCAGAAACACACTTCTTTTTTAAGAAGATTCAGATCGTCCTCATCTGCAGTTTTCTAGAAACCCGTCCCTCTTCTCTGTCACAGTAGCACCCTCAAATGGCTTTACTAACACATACTTTGATTCTAACGTTGTCAACAGGTAGAAGAAAGCTCTGCTTTCTGACAAATGGTGTCAGAGGCCCTTGAGCTTGCAAAGGTCTTAGGATTTGCAAACAAAGAGTCAGCTCTAGGACTAAGGCTCACACAGACGTGGGCCAAAGGTGTGGATGCTCTTGGAAGAGCCAAGGAAAGGGTAGTGCTATGGGAAAGTTCACCACGTTTCCTGTGTTGTGAATGGAGTGATGATGTTAGGACTTCTGTGCCAGAGCAGAGATTGTTGATCTGAGGACAGAGGAATTCTTGGGTGGGACACTGAGGAGGTTTCCACTCTCTGGGAGGTCAGAGAACTGAGACACCTACACGATGCTGCAGCTAAGGT
>NW_008801971.1:0-566 GCF_000699145.1 Aptenodytes forsteri | reverse complement strand
GGGAAGAGCTGCTGGGGAAAGACTGCGGTGGCAGAGGGGGAGCAGGCCAGGTCTGATGTGCAAAGGTGGGTGGAACGTCAGGATCTATGGAGCAATGACTAGGCTGTCCTCGATGAGGACAGGATGAAAGGGAGAGGCCTCCCTGGCTATCTTAGCTCTCAGTCAGCAAATCTGCTCCCTGAGGGGCTTTTCTCACTCAGAAAGCGTGTTTGGGGTTTGACTCCTGCAGATTGAAGAAGTCAACCGCCAGGTCACTTCCAGCAGCCAGGACATCCAGACAAGCAGCCACCAGCTCACTGAACTGAGACGCGAAATGCAGAACCTGGAGATCGAACTGCAGGCGCAGCTCAGCACGGTACGTAGGGCAGGATCGCTGGGGGCTCTTCCCTCCTCGGAATGGGCAGGGAGGGGTAGAGCTCGGGGCCTAAACTCCTGCATTTCCACTTCCAGAAAAACTCTCTGGAAAACTCCTTGGCAGAAACCGAATCTCGCTATGGCTGCCTGCTGCAACAAATCCAAGGGCAGATTAACTCCGTAGAGGAGGAGCTGGCCAGCATCCGCTGTGA
>NW_008801970.1:0-566 GCF_000699145.1 Aptenodytes forsteri | reverse complement strand
CATCCTTGTTTCTGAATACATAATTATTCATTATAAAACAAGATATATAACCTACATTCTCAAAAGAACAAAAGAACCTTTTTTTTTTTTTAAGAAACATGTTCTTGATTCATACAGCAACACTGGGAAAATTATTAGACACAGTAGTCCCACAGTAGGAGTCACAGGAGGTTGCCTAATGCTTGGCAGTAGTACTAAGTATTGAATATTCCTGTAACTCCATTTTTTCTCATAGCTTTAGATGATGTGGACAGAAATGTTCTTCCAGTAGACTTCATGTTTCTCCCATGAGAGTAGAAACAGCTTTCATTTTTCTTTCTTCTTTTTTTTCAAAGGAAAAGATCCCTGTCCCACAGGTAGCTAATTAGATTTAGGTGTCTTAATCTCAGAAAGAATCCCCACCTCTCCAAAGCAAAAGGCAAAAGGAGCTGGATTCAATTATCCTGAAATAAACATCACGTGACATTTGAGCTATCCTTGGATATTCCTCCTTGCTTTCAGCTTTACTCCAGAATCATGCCATTTTACACTGATAATTTTAAGAAAGGAGAACTTATATGGCAGGT
>NW_008801969.1:0-566 GCF_000699145.1 Aptenodytes forsteri | reverse complement strand
GAGGGCTCTGCAAGGAGAGGCCGTGGAGAAGGGGCCGGCTGGCGGCCTTGGGGCCCCGTGCCCAGGGCCTGAGGCCATGCCGGTGGCCGGTGTCACCGTGCCCATTTGCATGTGGAAGCCCATTGGCTGCTTGCGGCATTGCCCAGGAGCCTTTGCTCCCTGGCGCATCATCGGCGGGGCTGGTGTGTCACAGGGGCCTGGGCTGGCAGTTGTCCGCCCTCCTGGAGCGACCGCGGAGGTGGGAGGAGGCGGGAGAGGCAGCTCTCCGGTTCCCCCACCCCAGGAGCTGGAGGAGCACTTCCACGCCTTCCACGCGTCCTGTGGCATGGCATCTGCGTCTCCGAGTGGCCTTGGTAGGCATGCTGCGTAGGGAAGGGCAGAGGAACAGCCGCCCCAAGCAAGTCCGGTTCCAGCTCCCCACCAAGGACTGGCGGGAGGAGCGCGAGTGGGAGAGGAGAGAGGCTGCTGCCGCCGAGCTCTCAGCCCCAGCGGGTCCGTTGACTGCTTCCCCGTGTGTCTTGGTGGAGCATGGGTGGATTGGCAAGGATGGCCGGCCACCCGTCAGG
>NW_008801968.1:0-566 GCF_000699145.1 Aptenodytes forsteri | reverse complement strand
CCCTCTGGCTGCCATCGTCATTCCTCTTCCTTCAGCCTCTATGTGTGCAAAAATAAGTTTCCATTCCTAAGCACATGCCATACTGGAAAGCAGAGTGTGCACTTTTTTGTGTCCAGAAAAAGGATTCTTCAAGTAGCTACCCAATCCAAAGCCATTTGATCTTTCAGTTAGTTGGCTTATGGACTTTGGAGTAGGGCGATATAATTCAAGAAAGGATCCCGGCTATGATGAAATCACTTAAACCTGAGCCTGAGCAAGTGAGCAGAGCTCAGATTTTGAGAGAACGACTCACATGTTGAAACCAAACATAAGCTCAAGTGTTTTGCTGGATCATGGCCATATTGAACTATAATGACCTAGGTGGATTTACTCCCCAGACAAATTTACCCTTCCCTTTCCTCCTGCCCACACATACATTTGCACCCCAACCATTCACTTATGTCTCTTTCTATTTCCTACATGCTACTTTTATTCAAACTTTATGGCTTGTTTGATGTCTTCTAAGCATGGCTTTATTTCCTCTCTTGATTTCCTCCATGATTCATCAACACGGCTTTTTTACCCCC
>NW_008801967.1:0-566 GCF_000699145.1 Aptenodytes forsteri | reverse complement strand
CGTGCACCTGCCCGCACCGAAAAACCAGGCAGCGGCGGTGGCTATCGTGCACCGGCAACCCCGTGGCTTTGGTCACGTAGCAGCTCTGTGCTTTGCCATGAGGAATCGGCGGCGGTGGCAGGACACGGAGGACAGCCAGGCAGCGCGCAGGGGACGGACGCATCCTGACCCCAGCGCATTTAAGAGCACGCGTCCGCAGGGAATTAGGGTGAAAGAAATGAGTCTTCAGCAGCCACGCTCAGACCCATCTGTGCTCAGTCCAGCCTCGCAGTTGCCGGTTTCGACCCAAAATGACTCCTCTTCCCCTTCCCGCCCCCACGGCCCCTTTTTTCAGGTCCCAAAGGGAGCACGTGTGCGAGCAAATGCCTTGATCAAGGCCCAGCCCTGCCCGAGCACAGGGGCTGCAAAAGGCAGACGGGCTAAGGAGAGGCTGGGAGGAAAATATCCGAGCAAAGCTGCTCACTGCGTAACAAAGGGAAGGCGAGGCATCCCCCCAAAATTTTGGGAGCCAAACATCATCCACCCCGTCTGCCCGTTACCTGCAGCTCCCCTTGCAGCAATGCCAC
>NW_008801966.1:0-566 GCF_000699145.1 Aptenodytes forsteri | reverse complement strand
GCGACTCTCCCTGCATCAGTGCCTGAGGATGCACAGCCATTGGCTCCTCCCTTGCCTGCGGCCGTGCCCCAGGGGGCAGATGATGGTGCCGAAACTGTTGGCACTGCTCGGGGCATCCTGAATGACCAGGACTTTGCAGCAAGGGCTGAAGGCCAGGAGTCTGCCTCTGACGGCCCCGTGACCTGGTCTGCTCTTCTGGAGGAGCTGCTGGAAGAGTGGGAAGAGGAAGAGGTCCCTGACAGAGAGGCTGCGGGAGAGGGAGACGGTGACCCACAGAGCACGTCTCTTGCCCCACTAAAAGGCGAAGAGGCAGAGCCAGCAGCTTCTCGCCTGGCTGGAGATCCCTTGGATGAGGGGCACAGAGCACCTATCCCCGCAGCAGTGCCGGAAGATGCAAAGCCGTCGGCTTCTGCCTTGCTTGCAGACCCCATGGAGGAGGCCGACGCAGCATGCACGGAGGCTAGCCATGCCCAGGCCACCACTCCCCAGGAAGAGCCTTTGTTGTCTGGGGGTCTGGCAGGGGACTGCCCAGTGCCTGCCCAGCCCCTCGCCTACAGCTCTCCTTC
>NW_008801965.1:0-566 GCF_000699145.1 Aptenodytes forsteri | reverse complement strand
GGGACCAAAGTCTGAGCTGCCCCACCTGGTTGCCATGGAGAAGGCTGTAATGGTATTAGGAAAAGCAGCAAGATCATAAAAAAAAAAAGCGCTTTTAAACCTATTTAAACTCAAAGGAATCACATTACCTTCCCAGCAGCCCTCCCATGCCCGCAGGTCCCCCCCCAGGGAGCTCCCCCGTCCCTTTGTGGGGGTAAATGCCACCAGCTGTCCCTGGCTCCCTGCGCTGTCCCCAGCCGCTCGGGCTGGCCGAGCTGGGGAGGGACCGGCGCTGGTGACCCTGCCAGGTCTGCCGGAGCCAGGGAGGCTGGTGGGACCCCAGGAGCTCCCTGGGCCATCCCCCCAGGCCAGGCCACCCAGGGCAAGCTGGCCCAGGGCCGGCTCTGCGTACCAGCAGGGACGGCACCCACCCGGCTTGAGCCCTGGGGCAGCAGGGATGTGACATGGGTGGTGGTGTCACAGCTGAGTTAGGAAGTATTTTTAGCAATGCCAAATATTGTCCCCGTCTGGAGGAGAGCATCTCGCATTGCCAGGGCAACCGGCGCTGCTGCTCCTCATCCCGAACC
>NW_008801964.1:0-565 GCF_000699145.1 Aptenodytes forsteri | reverse complement strand
AAAAAAAAAATAAATCAGTATGTCTTGATACCAGGTTTTGACCCCAATATTATTAGTCACAAGGGAAAGAATGATCTCTCATGCAAATCTTTTTCCTCGGATGAAAAACAAGAAAGTATAAAAAATTACAAAATGAAAAAAAAAGATTAAATCTTAAGACAAGATGTCCTGATTTAAAAAGTACTTTTAATAAATTTATCTCTACCTATTTGAAACACTACTGCAAAAAGGCAGCATGGAAAGAGAGAAACATAAGTTATTGCTATATCATGCCATGTTGCTGGAGCGAACGTTCTACTTTGAAAAACTTTTAAAGCAGTTTTCAGTCAAATTTCTAATTAATTTGTTCTGTATCATATTCTTATTGACAAAAGACTACAAAACATAATAACTTGTGCACCCCAAGAAAATTCACCAATTAGTGTTTTCAGAGATCTGAAATATTTCATTACTTCTTTCATCAAAAGAATAGTTTATCTGCATTTGTTGCATTATTAATGTTATGCTACATCAACGTCATTAATACAATTTCATTATTTCTACTTCAATGGAATCAGAGAAAAGA
>NW_008801963.1:0-565 GCF_000699145.1 Aptenodytes forsteri | reverse complement strand
AGAGGTCCCTTCCCACCCCAACCGTCCTGTGATTCTGAGCCGAGGAGCTGCACAACGCAGCAGAGAGGCCAGGGAGGGCTCGGCGCAGCGGTGGGCGGTGACTGCTGGAGCTCATGGTTTCCAGATGTGACTGTTAGGACAGTGGTGTCAAATAAAAAAATTCCTAGTCCTGAGAACTGTTTTTATGCTGACCCCAAGCTGACCCCGGTGGAGGTAAAAATGAGGGAAATGGGAGGAAAAATAAAAGTGCTGCTGACGACTGCCCAGTTCCTGGGCTCCATTTGGGGCAAACCCCCCGATTTTGCTGCTGCGGTCGTGCAAGCATGGAGGAGAGGACGATTTTCCCCAGGATATGCAGCCTAAAGACAGTACGGCCTTGAGCCAACCACCGGGGCAGCAAGGTTTACCCTGTAAAAACAGCACCAAAATCTTTGGGCTCCAGAAAAGAGGGATTTGCACCCAAATGGCCTTTCAGGAATGGTCTCTGGGCCCTTGAACTGTGCCTGGGAAATGTCTGGGAGAAGCTTACACAGCCTAGACCAAACTGCGCCAAAACCACGGTAAT
>NW_008801962.1:0-565 GCF_000699145.1 Aptenodytes forsteri | reverse complement strand
TCAGAATTTCCCAGGTTATTATTTCCACAGAAAGGCTGATTGCAACCCTGTCTCCATATTTAATATCCTTTTCCTGACTGCAGTGAAGCCGAGGAGTTGAGGCTGCAGTGATTTTGTTTGGAGACCTGTCGGTTGTTCTGTCGTTCGATGCCACAGGTGGAAAAGAAGGTGACACCAAAGAATACCCCAGACCAGTTCTAGTGTTGCAGTTTCCCATCATCAAATAGTTGAGTCCACGCTGGCTCTACAGCATGACGATGACTACAGAAACTAGCAGGATTGATTTCTCTGGAGACTAAGAAATCTTGGGTCACAGGTGGAGAGGGAATACAGTGGCTTTATCAGCTTGTGCCAGGACATGAGAATTTAGTAACGATGGGTTTTCAAACTGGCCATATTGTGCTGAGATCTTCTGCCAAAAGGGACTGTCCTGAAATGTTTCAGGTAGATAGGTTTTGAATCCTTTTGGGTTCAACTGGTTAAATGAGTAGCTTATCTGGAGTTACTAAAAGTAGACCAGAATGAAAAATAAGTGGGAAATACTCTCTTTGGGGCCCTTACCATT
>NW_008801961.1:0-565 GCF_000699145.1 Aptenodytes forsteri | reverse complement strand
CAGATAACGTGTCTCACATTTGGACCTTGGCAGACTGAGGGACATGTCTGAAAGCGAAGCATCAGTGGTGCAGGTGGCCTTTGTAGGTAGAGACGGCTGTGTCTTGAATGCTAATTTCAATTTTACAGCCTGCAACCGAATGCCAGAATGGACCTGTTTTCTTTTCTCTTTAGCAAGAGGGAAAACCACACATGCTATTGCTGGAAGCAGGCCAGGCAGCGCAGAGTGTGCAGCAGGTACCTGGCAGCGAGGCAACTGCAGCTATCACACGGGAGACAACTTTTATGCTCTTTCGGAGTGAGCGAGGATTATGCCAAGCCCTAATGTTCCATATGAAGGAAATGAAATCACTCAACATATTTTACAGCTCAGGGAAAAATGTTGCTTCATTTTTCCTCAAATGAGGTATTTAGCTCTGTTAGCAGGACATTATTAGATTTATTACCATGTCAAGTCCAAGAGAGCTACCAGTTTAACTCTTAATACAGCCAAAGCGCTATTTGGAGGGAGGGGGAGGAGTGCACACATTTGAAGCGGGCAGGAATTTTTTTAAAATGCATTAACA
>NW_008801960.1:0-565 GCF_000699145.1 Aptenodytes forsteri | reverse complement strand
CCCCGCGCTCGACGCGGCGAACCCTGAGCCGCTCTGCCTTCCTCCCAACGTCAGCAGAATTAACAAGAAACAGAGTCAAACATGCAGCCCGCAGGGAGAAGAATAATAACGGGCAGCTAATTTACAAATAACCCTATTTCTAATAATTACCCAATAATTACCAACAGCACCAAAACATTTTAATCTTCTAGCATGCAGCAATTAAAGGTCTCCAAAGAAAATAGCTTCACGATAGGTTGGATAGCTGTTAAAAATGCAGCATTTAATTCTGCTCTTGTTCCATTGGTCAGGCTGTGATTGAAGGGAGTGGGGTATTTGCTGCTGCGGATGGCCGGGAGTAGGGAACAGCAACAGCAAAGAAACCGCAGCAGCACTGCAGTGATGACATGCAGGAACAGCGGCACTGAAGTGTCTGAAACAGAGGATGAAATTGGGAGGACAGCACAGCATTGCCATCTGCCACACAGGGAAAGGGCAAAGAAAAAGAGAGGGAAAAGAGGAAAAACAAGTGTCACCCTATCTGTGGTGACAGGTAAAGAGCTTTCCCCACCTTCTTGCAGGCAAC
>NW_008801959.1:0-565 GCF_000699145.1 Aptenodytes forsteri | reverse complement strand
GCATCCTCCTCAAGGAGGGAGCCAAATGTAGGGCAGTTTTGCCACTTCTCATGGGCTTCACCATTTAAAATTTTTGCCAGTCAGCATCCGTAGGTGTCTTTGACTTTCTATTGACGTATGGACCTGCTACTGTAACTGCATACAGCACATCGCATGCCATATTTCAATGAGGCAATGATTTATAACTTGTTGGAGCTTTTCTGTATGAACAGTCAACTCTCCAATCAGCTCAGGGACCAGATACTAACAGTGGGCAGCATGAGAACGAAGCATGAACAGGAGCTTTCACTGTCCATGCAGGTCTGAGTGATCTCCTGTCGCAGACATGCAGGAGAAGGGCCCGTAGGAGGGGCAGTACCGTGAGGATGAGGGCAGAGCCATCCCCCCTGGCCCCAGGCACAGGGCAGTGGGAGCAGCACCTGCAGGTCTCCCCGGAGCCTCCGAACCCCAAATGCCCCGCCAGCACCAGGGTCTGGTGGGGACACCAGATGTGTGTGCCACTAGTGGTCTGCACCCCAGAGTCTGGCTGGACTAGCTGATCTGCAGAGGTCCCTTCCAACCTCAA
>NW_008801958.1:0-565 GCF_000699145.1 Aptenodytes forsteri | reverse complement strand
AATGATTCTATGATTCTATAATTCTATTAGAGTAATTAAGTCGCCAAACTACAAAGCAGGCATTTCCCCTTTCTCAACCCCTTGTTAGCCCAACGCACACCCAGGAAATTATCCAGTCAGAAAGGGAGTTTGAGACACCAGTTTTCAATAAGAAGCTGTCATAAAGTTGGACTGGATCAGTACAGTGCCTTTCATGAAAATTAAGAAAGACCTTGGATGACAGTGCTCCTCACTGTGGAGCTCAGCTGATTTGGGCAGCCCTACATCAAGCACAAAACCAGCTCTGAGCACTGCAAGAAGCACTCTGTGGATGGCTGGATGCTGCCAGCTTCAGTTAGCAAGAGTCTACAGGCAGAAATAAAGACTATCCTAAAAACATGTTTATGTTTGAAACAGAAGATGGTGGTGGACACACCTAACATAATGATGAGGGCAGACAAAAAAGAAATATAATTATTTGCATAAAACTGTATTAAGTGACTGGACAGTTAAAAACATTCTCAGTTCCAGCCTCTCGTTACTCCCGGCCTGTTTGATGACAGAGGAAGAAAAGATGTCATGTTGG
>NW_008801957.1:0-565 GCF_000699145.1 Aptenodytes forsteri | reverse complement strand
TTTTTTTTTTTTCTTTTCCTTTAATTTGTCTTGCCCACTACCTGACCTTTCAATCTGAGGACCAAATTAAGTTCCACAGACAACAATATTTATTATAAAGGACTTTGATTCATCTTCTAAGGACAGTCCATGTCATGCAGTGAATTCGATCTTGTAGGGATATAATACGTGAGCACTTCACCTAAAGGCTGCATGAGGAAAATGCATATTAAAGCTTGTTTTCTTTAACCACTTCTTTGCTCAATGTTGTTTGAGTGCAGTGCTTGAGCATTATGCAGATTCCTGGCTTTAAGGAAAACTAATTGGAGGAAAAACAAAATGCATCTTATCATACGACATCACACTGATGCACAGATGGATCCTGAGCATGGATTGACGATTTTGCATTTGCTGCAATAAGTCTTCTGAGGCCTGAACTGAAAGATACTGACTAGTAGTACAGGTAATCATTCTCTGGTGCATCAGTATTAGCAAAAATTGCATACCTATATTGGACTGCAAAAGTTACTGCTAACCAGAGAGCAATGGGGATGATGAGCAGAGAAACCATTGTTGCTGTTGAGAA
>NW_008801956.1:0-565 GCF_000699145.1 Aptenodytes forsteri | reverse complement strand
AAAAAATGTATAAATAGATCTGCATATAGATCTTTTCCATCTGTGAAGTACCATTAAACACCTACACCTTCCAAGGCTTTCTAAACAAGCAGTTTACTTCCCAACCCGAAGCCAGCTTAGTCAGATCTCAGGTCTAACCCGTGACTGCTTTACGTGAGCCAGCACAGTGCCAACTGACTTGGGCTGCTGTCCTCTGGTCCCTTCCCTGTAATTAAAGTGCAAGGTATGATGGCTTAACATGTTACCTATGAGCAGCCTGTTTCCTAGTCATTATAGTCTGCCAAAAATATTCTAAATCCTTTCTTTCTTCCTATGCCATTAGATATATGCTACGCTGTCCTCATTTCTCCAGAAAGTGTCAATAAGTTGCTAGTTACTATATGAGGACATACACATATTATTCCCTTAAAACCCCACTATTTCTCTTTTCTTTTCAGACAATAAGCTAAATACTACAAGGTTCAATTTAAAACCAACAGAGAGAAAATCATAGTTTGGTAAAGCCAGAAAAGCAATGTAATGTAACAATTCAGAGTAAACTTACATTTCCCATTCCGTATCATTA
>NW_008801955.1:0-565 GCF_000699145.1 Aptenodytes forsteri | reverse complement strand
AAAAAAAAAAGGATATGCTTCATAAAGAAATAAAGTGGGAATGTCGTAATAACATAAAATGATATTTTCCTGCTCACTGCAGATCTTAACTTCCTCTCTCTCTTCAATACATAAATAAAGCTGGTGTAATTGAATCATAAGGTCTTGCACTTGAAATTACACAATTTCTACATTTCTGTGGTTTCCTACCCGGTCTCTGTCTTGTATATTCCTACTTCTAACTTCAAATCTTCCTAGTGGGTAATGGGCTCATGCAACACCCCATTTTGGTTTCTCTACCTCCCATTCATGCTGCTTGCTCAGTTTTATTTAATTGTCGGAAAGCCATACTAGAAAATGAGTTGCACTGCGCAGGTGCAAAATGATTTGAAACATAATCCTCTTGCTGTACTTTGGATCTAGGTGTGTAGGCAAATCAAGCCTTTGGATGTCTCCTACTATAGGTTGTTGGTATCTGCAGATATTGGCTGGAATATTGCACCCAAGGGCAAAAAATTGCTCGTGGTGAAAGTTCAGGTTTTAATACCTGTAAGCTTTAGTGAGGAAATTAGTGAAGTCTATCCCC
>NW_008801954.1:0-565 GCF_000699145.1 Aptenodytes forsteri | reverse complement strand
CTACATATTCTAAAAAGGAATATTTTGTGTTCAGCTGGAGGAGGTGACCTGGAGCTCCAGGTCCCTTTTAGATGCTGTCCTCGTTTCTGTGAAGTCATACACGTCTTCTGGTCAAATTAGTGTAAAACATCCTGGAAGCATTTACGATTTTTTTTTCCTTTCTAAGCACAAGAGTTTCAATTTGGTTTAGGTAATCTGGTACTTTATTCTAGTGAAGAATAGTGCTTTCTTTTGATAGTGCTGCTTGTTCTGTTTCAATATGACTTCATAAAATAAATTTATGTTTGCACCATGGATCCATCAGTGCTGCGTCTAACACTAGGGATGTTGGAGCTTAACTCCCACCAGATGAAGCTGTTTGTCTGAGGCCCAGGACCTCTGTAAAGAGACAGTAAAAGTTGCTTCTACAGGGTTAGCAGCTCTCTGTTTTGAGGAGCAAATTCTGGGAAAGGAGAATGAGAGGTGGCCTCCTCCAGATGAGCTGCCCGAATTCAGGAAGCAACTCTAGTCGGTTGTCTGGAGCATGCTGGGCTGGGCGGACACTGACTTGTGCCGGTCTTAGAGA
>NW_008801953.1:0-564 GCF_000699145.1 Aptenodytes forsteri | reverse complement strand
GAAGGTCCCACAGTTTGGTTTCACAGAGGCAAGTAATTCAAACTCCCAAGAGACTATCAAAATAGACTCAAAGACATCATCAGCTGTATGTGAGGAAAGTACAAGTCCAAATCCTCATCACTTGCATGTGTCTTTACCCTATTAATCACCTCTAAGAGTTCACATACATATGCACACACACAATAATGCCTTATATATCTTGTTGTGTGTGTGTGCATATACAAATTAGTGCACCATTTCTTGTTCATAATGAAGCAAGGCTAGATATCATAGCACTTAAAGACCTATAGAAGGACTTAGCTAAAATATTAGAAAAAGGTATACCATATTTACAGATATTAAAACAGACTCAGAGCTGCAAGGATACTGTACAGCTTCAAAGGCATGGTGAGGAGGTCTGGGCGAGACAGGATCAGATTTAGGGACAGGAGCCAATTCTAACCTGAGATTCACAGTCAGCAGTGCTGGCACCTCACCGCTTGACTGTGGGGAAGAGCAGCAAGACCACGGCTAATAGTGAAGTAAAGAAATTAAAGCCTTTCTTCTCAGGGCCTGCTTTCTTAA
>NW_008801952.1:0-564 GCF_000699145.1 Aptenodytes forsteri | reverse complement strand
AAAATGCCTGGGCTCAAAACTTTCTCCTAGATTTGAATGAATTCTAGGAAATAACTCCAGTAGCTATTATGCTACTTAGGTAACTGTAGCTGACTTGATATTCTCCTGCTTTCTGTTGCTTCTAATACAATTTTTTTTTTTACCAAAATCTCTTCAATGCTGCTTGCTAGAAAACATCTAGATGAAGCAAAAATAATGTATTGCCTGAGGTATTTGCATTATTTAGGGCATCTAGTTTGGACAACTAAGTGAGGAGCCTCAACTTCCTGATTAGTCAAAGGAGTCTGGGGAAAGCTACTCCTTTCGTGTAATGGTGTGATTACCCACGTGTTATTTCTAGCCTTAAGTGGATCCTAATAAGGGTACTTGCACATCTAGATAAATCATGCACTTCCTTAAAAAATGGATTCCAGTATCTGTACTTCTATCTATTTTTTTAAAATCTGTCTTTGAAAGAGCACCTTTTCCTCATAGCCGCCACACCTCACCATTTGTCTGAAAAGCAGTACATCTTCCCTGAAAAGTCCCCTTCAGAAGCCTGTTCTCTTGAGCCCTCTTAAAGAG
>NW_008801951.1:0-564 GCF_000699145.1 Aptenodytes forsteri | reverse complement strand
AGTGTTGACATTGGTAACAGTTTAAGTGGGTTGTTAAATCCGACCCTCTTTAGAAGGAGCAGCTGGCCAAATATGACACTACCAATAGAAGGAGGACTCTAGACACAGGAGCTCATGAACCAAGGCATGCACCTCTCTACTGCTACCACAGGGTCAACTGTGGCCAATCCACAGGAGCAGCGGGAACTGAAGCATCTTATCTGTACACGTTCCCCCTGCCTCCCCACAAAAAAAAAGACTAGGATGCTACAAAGGCATCAAGAATGTCGCTGGCCACTTATCACCTGCCATCATTAAGGCTCAGACTGCAATTCTTGTTACAGAGGCAGGGGTTCTTTTGGTTTACAAAGCTACGTCTGCAAATACCAACATATCATTTGAGGAAAGGATACCCCTCGAGTCTCCTGCACGAGCGGTATTTCGACTTGCAGTCCTTTCCTGTCACAGAGAGCTAGAAAGCCACGCCGTCTGGGCAAAGCCACATGGCCAGTCCTAGAAACTCAGTGCTTTTGACACAAGCTCATTTATTAATTTGTTTTCACTGCGGGTTCAGCGCCAAAGAGC
>NW_008801950.1:0-564 GCF_000699145.1 Aptenodytes forsteri | reverse complement strand
CCTGCCAACCTCAACCATTCTGTGATTTCTGGGTCTTGCCCAGCACTCAGTAATGGAGTCAGAGCACACCAGGGACCTTAGCTCACTTGGGAGGGCTATTCTGAGGCCCTACTGAATGTGACCTTTTGCAAAGGATGATAGCAGGAGGCAAGGTAAGAGTCTTGGTTCTCTGTTGCTGAGGGTCTGGTGATACAGGTTCAGTGTTGGGACTTTGCCATTCTGGTGAGGGTAGAAGAAATTAAGACAGATCTCTTATAGCAAATGGGTTGATGAGCTGTTACGGGAGGAACCAGGTAACTGTCTGCATGTCTGAACAGAAAACATCACCATGTGAACCAGTTTGCTTGTGGTGTTGTAGCCCTGAGAAGCCCTGATGCGCAAGTGCTCCTGTTTCAGCATAGGTAAAGAGCATGCAGTCTCTGAACTGAGGTGGGCAGCGACATCCAGGCAGCGTACAACTGGATGGAGATGCAGTGAGAGAACTGATCTGAGGAGCAGGCAGGCTACCTAATGGTTTATGTCAGGGGTTTGAAGCAAGGATTCCTGCATTCTCCCCCCACTTCT
>NW_008801949.1:0-564 GCF_000699145.1 Aptenodytes forsteri | reverse complement strand
TGCATGTGATTTAGAATAAATGGGACTGCATTGGAGCAGAGGAAGAAGTTGGCTTGTATTTAAAATCAAATCAGTAATTTGAAAATGATTGGTAGAGATGCCTAGTTCTACTGTTGTGGACTTGATTCAGCATCACATCTGCTTGATGCTAGTGTTATGTTGCTTTTGCTGGAATTGTTCCTTATTTAGTGTCACAACAGAACATGGCTTAGCCCTATAGACTATCCTCTGTAGAAATTCTTCAGTAAATTAGGGGACAATTTCATTCATGTGTAAGATACTGGAATATTCCATACTGAAAGAGCTTGCTGCTGTGGTCCTTTAAATTTTGTATAAAAATACTCTTATTTTTAATTTTACCCTTGAATAGCAGCATTTTATAGTGTAATCCATGGGAGGAATGTTAATCCATATGCTACCAAGCCCTTTTTTCTGCTAGAAAGGCTTTCGAGATTTGATGGTATGGGAAAATGGCAAAACTCTCCCATGAAATAGCATCTCCCGTTAATGTCACACTGGCCATTTTCATTCACAAATCCTGAACATTTTAGTGGCCGGGCCGGG
>NW_008801948.1:0-564 GCF_000699145.1 Aptenodytes forsteri | reverse complement strand
GAGTGCGTTAGCAAGCAAGAGCAACGCGAAAGGGACTCAAGAGGGAGGAGGAAGATACCCCCATCATCCACTTCAAACGCCTCCCAGTGAAGGACTCAGGATGCTGATGACTGTCTGCAAAGTCCCTCTCTTCTCCTGCCCCCCTCCAGGCTGAAGTCATCACCCTGGGAACCCAGAGGGGCATGGGAAGGGAAACCACAGCACCAGAGAGAGAGAGAAAGGTAATAAATTATTTGCATATGCAGTTTGAACGGAGTATGATTCAAACTGTAATCATGAGCATCGTTGTAACTGGACTAGTCATGGTTCTATGCACGGACTGACAGGACGAATCATAAGGCATGTTTCTTTGACCCACATGGATGGTCCGATTTGTCGTGTAACAATCTGATGGAGGGTTCAAACAGCCCAGCTTGCAATTTGGGTGCAACAGAGTGGTAACAGATTGGACATAACAGGTTTGGAGAAGTTAGCTCAGTCCAGACTCTCCCTTGAGAAGATGTGAAGTGACTTGCTTCCCAAAGTGCAGATCAGAACAGTTGCGTGTTGACCACTACAGATGCT
>NW_008801947.1:0-564 GCF_000699145.1 Aptenodytes forsteri | reverse complement strand
CGGCGGTGCAGCTGGGGAGCGCACGTGGCACGGGTCTTTGGGAGCAGGCACTCGGGGAGAAAGGGGTTAGGAGGAGTTGTGATGCGTTGCGGGATGCGGCGTCACCCTGCATCCCACCGAAGGATCCTGCTGTGTGGCAGGCAACGCTCTCTTCCAGGAGGCTGCTCTAGGCTTAGGGTCCTCTGATAGTTTATCAGATCGGCTTTTTCTTTCTCCTGCCAGAATCATTTTATTTAAAGTACTCCTAACGTGCATAAGGACATCCGTAAGGACTTGCGTGTGTGAGTGGGAAGACTCTTAATACCACAAAATGACGTACTGCTGTTCCGAATGGTTGAAGATTACACAAAACATCTTTAATATAAGCGTCGGATACTGCTTTGCTCTTGACTGTTTTAGTCCCCCGTAGTGCTGGGGTGGCTGCGGAGGTATGGTGGGTAGCTGCGGCTGCTCAAAATCTGCATTTGGCTGTTCCCAGAAGGTGGTATGGGTTTTCGGGAAAACAAATGCTTATGACTGCACGGATGGTCAGATAGATGTAGTGACATCACTCCGGAGTGGCTG
>NW_008801946.1:0-564 GCF_000699145.1 Aptenodytes forsteri | reverse complement strand
GACAAGACATCCTTGAGCTTCAACTGACCCCATACAGGAGCTGCTCACCAAACCCCTGCTCAGCTCCAGGCCCAGGGCAATGTGCTGCAGGGTGACCGTGTCTGCCCAGCTGCCACACATTCATGCCACCGTACTTGCTCCTGCCTCTGTCTGATATGTCACTTTGCTGGCACCTCAACACCCCCAAAGGCAGCTGGACATGTCTCAGGCCTGCCATCATTCCCAGTCATTCGGCTCCTCTTCTCTCCATGATGCGCCTGCATAGCGTCCCTCCTCTGGAGCTGCTTCTCCCTTCTGGGCCTTGCCCAGTGCCCAAGAGGCACTGGCAAGCCACCCACTTGCTTTCAGGTGGGACAGATCCTTACAAAGCAATCCCATGGCGTGTTGCCTCCCTGGGCGCTCTGTCTCATGCACTTCACATGGATGACTTGCCAAATTCTAAACCAGCTGCAGCCTGGAGCCAGTATCACTGGGCATGGCATGAGCTGCCTTGCCCACACAAGAAGAGGGCCCCAGCTAGTCCTGGCCCCAGCAGCTTTGCTGAAATCCCTGCTGGTGTGTCCC
>NW_008801945.1:0-564 GCF_000699145.1 Aptenodytes forsteri | reverse complement strand
GGACCATTGGGGTGGCCGACCCCCCCTGAACCGTCCCCCAGTCCTGCGACCCCCCTGGGGGAGGCCGTCCCGGGGCTGGGGGGAAGAGCATTGTCCTCTCACCTGCAGGTTATTAATGCGATTTCGGCTGATGGTCCTTCTGTAGTAGCTGAAGTCGTTCTGGATGGCGGGGTTGGTCATCTGTGGAGGGGAGTCCCGCGTTAGGGGCTGGGGTGGGGGCCACAGCTGGCTCCGTGTGCCCGGGGCGAGCCTCCCAAGACCCCAAGGGATTGCGCTGGCTCACAGCTTTTGCATGGTCCCAGCGTGGGGACCCTGTGGGCCCCCACAGCCCTCGTCCCACTCAGGGGGTATGGGGAGGTACCTTGAGCTCATCGAAGCTGAGGGTGAAGTGGAGGATCTCGGCAAACTGTTTGGCTAAGGCTTGCTCCCGCTCGAGGTGCTGGGTCGGGGCGTACGGGGGGCTGGTGAGGGCCTCCAACAGGCTCCGCAGGGCGTTCTCTGGGGACGAAGCACTGCTGGTCCCCCTCCTGCTCCTGTGCACCTCCCCAGGGGGAAACTGAGGCA
>NW_008801944.1:0-564 GCF_000699145.1 Aptenodytes forsteri | reverse complement strand
ACATATGACCTTTTTATATGGTTACTATAGTATTAGCAGTGTTGGACATATTTTCAAACTAGATTATGTAAGTATAACTCAAACAGGTAAGCACTCACTCAAAATGGGATTTGTATTTATAAGCCTTCCAAGTTTAAGCATATATTTAAAAAGAACAAGTTTTGCATTCTAGCTTTTAAAGCAAGATTCTGTTGTCTCAAAACATTCTTTGTCAAATGCTATTGTAAGAGTCCATCAACGTCAGTTTGCAAGCTCAGCTTGAGCTAAAAAAACCTTCTGTTCTTTTTCTCTGCATTATCATGCCGTCCAAACAAATCCACACTAATCATTAAGAAAACTGATTCTGTAGCAGATTCTTTCGTTAACCATAGGCCAGACCAGTATGCACGGGAACAGTGTGAACTTTATTCACCCATGTCTTAATAGGCATTATGCATGTCTGTAAGAATACAAGAGCGTGAATCTCAGGATTCTGGTTACTGCTTATCCTCACGCCAGCGTCTATTCCATGGGTTCCAGCAGTAGGATGTCTGCCGTTGTAAGAACATCCTGCATTACATGGAC
>NW_008801943.1:0-563 GCF_000699145.1 Aptenodytes forsteri | reverse complement strand
TATACTCATAGCTGCTCTAAATTTTCTTTCACCAGAGGTGGGAATCAAACTACAAATATGCCTTTACAAGAATTACAGTCATGTGTATGTGACTTCAACAAAGAACTTGAATAATGCTGAGAAGGAGGACTAGTAACACCAATATATTTCTATCAGGAAAGTTACTGATGGAAGTTTTGTGTTTCAACATAAAACAAAGTGACCGTCAGATTAAAAACATGCATGGTATCTCATGCAAAAGAAATCAGCCTGGAGAAGTAAGGGTACACTTCCATCAATTCCACGATCAGAACTTGTACCTAAATGTCCCAAAGACAAGAGAGTAGTAAGTGGAAATATAATGTAAGGCATATGAGAACAAAGAATGAAGAAGGTGCGTATACAAGAAAGCAACTGCATAGACAAATATTAACCATAGCGTGAAACACCTCAGATGGCAAGTAATACCATTCACCAATTCTAGCTGTAGATATGTACACAGAGGTGGAAAGACCCTTCCCATTCCCGTGAGGAAAAAACTAATCTAGACCAGCTCTTATGAAAGCAATGAGCCATAAACTGGA
>NW_008801942.1:0-563 GCF_000699145.1 Aptenodytes forsteri | reverse complement strand
CGCTCTCCCACGGCCTCCTCTCGCCTCCTCCCGGCAGCAGGGCAGCTCCTGCAGAGCAGAGCGCTGGCAAGAGCAGCCCTGGCGTTGCCCAGGCCTCGACGGGGAGTGTGGCCGGGGTCACGGTGGGGAGAGGGAGCTGTCGGTGTGATGCAGGTGTCCCACTGTGACGCCGCGCCGCGTCACACAGGGCTGCGGGGACCCGCCACCTCGCAGCCCCACCCACGTTTTGCCCCAGCATGGGCAGGGCAGACCCACTGGGCACCTGAGGCTGACACTCCCGCCTGCGTATCTCAGCTCAGCCCCCCTCGACTGGCCACTGGCCCAGAGAAACTCTGGGAAGCCGGGAAGGAACGCGCATTAATGCTGAAGGGGCTTCGCGCACTCAGAACAGGGCTGGAGAGGGCCCGCTAAGTCCACCCCAGGCCACAGGGGGAAGCAAGCCGGAGCTTTGGTTCGCGAGACCACACTCAGCCCCTCGCATCCCCTAGGGCCACTGGGATGGACCTCTTTCGCCACACGACCATCCACAAAGGACCACCGCAACAGCACATGGCGCATGGGCT
>NW_008801941.1:0-563 GCF_000699145.1 Aptenodytes forsteri | reverse complement strand
GGGGGGGGCACAAGGGCGAAAGGCAGACATGGCCATCGCTATGAGTGTGCACTAACAGTTCTTCATGTGCAGCGGTTGTTTTGCTATCGTCCTTCATCCTTTGTTAGTCACTGTTTCCTGTGAGGTGACATAGCCATTGAGGAAGCGCAAGGGTTGCCCAAACTCCCTGTCCCTCCAGTTTTGGTCTGGGGACTGTTGCGGGGGACTGGGCTTCCCTCGCAAGAAGGAGTCACAGCCTGGGAGGTAAGCTGTGCAGCAGAGCTGTGACAGCCCTCAGGCAAGTTCTGTTACAGTGGGAGCAGGTAAAGGCTTGCGACTTTGATGTCAGCCCCTCCTGCCACCAAACCCTCCCCCTTTCCCAAGTCCCTGGTAGGACTGTGAGCCAGGTGCAGAAGCATAGCTTTGTGTAATTTGGTCTCTGGAAAGTTGAGGAGATCTGTCTTCTCACACACTCCTGGAGAAAATGGAAGAATTCCTGCGTGTCCTGTGAGAAGCCGGGAAGAGGATTTTGTGAAGACGGGTGTCAGAGGGACCAAACGTGCCTCCTGGTCACTTAGTGGGGA
>NW_008801940.1:0-562 GCF_000699145.1 Aptenodytes forsteri | reverse complement strand
ACCATACCCTGCAGAGTACTGAAATCAACCACATAAAAGGCAAGATAGGACTTCTCACTTGTCACCAGAGAAATTTCATACCCAAAGGCACCCTTTAAAGTCATCACTTAACTACTGTAGATCAAGCCAAAATCTAGTCCTAGAATCTTGCCTGGTGTAATACAAAGTTTCCTCACAATTTCAGGTAAAGGCAAGAACCCCAGCGATGCAGCGAACCACACTCGTCGCGTTTTCCTCCCAACCTCCACACGTCTTGTAATCCTCCCCAAGGAAATTAGGCACCCTCTATCACATAAATTCTAGTGTGCAAGGAAGATTTCCTAATAAGAAATTTTAAAACGGGAATACTGCCTCCACTGGCATGTTCGCTGAGACCATGCTTCCTGGACTTCAGAGAGTAAAATCTGTAGCAACTTTAGAAACACCTACTATGTTTACGGTAACTGTTACTTTGTGGTCAAGACCTTTAAGCAGGCTGGAATTCACAACAGCTGCAATCCAGTAAGTCATACAATAAAAGTGAAAACTAAGTAAAACAAGGCTTCTAGTCAGCAGGAGAAAC
>NW_008801939.1:0-562 GCF_000699145.1 Aptenodytes forsteri | reverse complement strand
AATGACCCTCACCACAGGGTGGTGGCCTTGGCTTTTTATTGTGAAGAGGTAGCCACACTGCATGACTCCCAGGATAGGAAAGAAATCCCATGGAAAAAAGTGATGTTTTTTCAACACATTGATGTTTCTCCACAAACAGCCAATTCTTCACCTGTGGAGCAGGTTTCTGGAAGACCACCTGGGTCTGTTTCCCAGGCACAGTGTCCAGCCCCAGCTCAGGCTCTCCTCACTGTGTCCCAGCTGCCTGCTGCTGCAACACACATCGTCCCCCTGGGACTGACACATGCGAATTGCAGGTGAGGAAAGCTGGAAACAGGACAGAGGTGCAGTGCTTCAGGGAAATAACCCTCCAGCCAAGGCAGAGAGCAGCTGCCTTTCTTTGGTCTGCCCACATGTAAGCAGCCAAGGCTCAGGACCATTTATTTCCAGATTTATTACTGTTTTGTTGAATAAAAGCTCCATTTCAAATATCCTACTACTATTCCTTATTTTTGAAAAAAGCTAAAGACCTGTTTCTGGGGGATTAGCAATACATTAATCTCTCTATAGAAAGAATTAAGTC
>NW_008801938.1:0-562 GCF_000699145.1 Aptenodytes forsteri | reverse complement strand
GAACAACAGTTGGAAGGCCAACCCCAGCTGTTTATCCAGAAACAGAGGCTCGTACTGATGCGCCAATGGCTTCTAGGTGGGTGTTCACAAAGTCCCTCAAAGAGTGCCTTGTTTCATCAGGTGTCTAGATAATCCTGTTGTCTCTCTCAGCATAGAGCAGCCGCCACCTTTGTGGATGCAGAGTTAGGCAACCTATTGCTGATGCTGGGGGCCTTGCACAGATGCAGCAAACTTGGTGTTCCGAGTTTATTTCTGGCAGATTCAGCAGGATTGCTAGCCTGTGGGCTTCTCAATTCTCAGGGGACTTTCACGTGCTGCCTTTTGGCATGTACTTTTCCTCTCTTCACTCTTTCAGATAACTGTCTCTCCATCCACGTCCTGAGGTACTTATAGAACCCGTTCCCACAAACTCACGCTAAGGGGCTTTCATGGCATGGCTGTTACAGACCAGAAATGCCAAGACCATCTAAGCAAGGCTGCATATTTCAGACACTTTGACTAACTTACTTGTAAACAAGTGGTGACCGACCTCACCTGTAGCAGAGCTGACATTTAGCTATAA
>NW_008801937.1:0-562 GCF_000699145.1 Aptenodytes forsteri | reverse complement strand
ATTTCATAATGGTATAAGGTATGGTATTGCACCCTGCAAGAGGTGATTGCTCAGGTCCTGCACTGGAAATGTCCCCTGGGGCTACGAGCAGAAGGAGATATAAGGCAACACTGAAACACCTTCCAGGCAAGAAGGGTCAGTCTCCATCTTGTGCTCTCTAGCACAACTGAGATGAGACATGGCACTGAGGGAGTCCCCCACATGCAGGCTCAGCAGGTCTTGGAGCCGGAGCGTCAGGGTGCTGTCAGGAGCTGCCCTCTCTCTGTCCCAGGCCTCTGAGTTCTCACAGGGGTGGCAGGAGCTCTTCTCTCAGCTAATTCCTTTCCTTCTTGGACCAACAGTCCAAATCATCCAGTGATAGCAAGAACCGTCACAAAAAGCCCAAGGACACCAAGCCCAAGGTGAAGAAGCTGAAGTATCACCAGTACATCCCTCCAGACCAGAAGGCAGAGAAGTCCCCTCCACCCATGGACTCTGCGTATGCCAGACTTCTCCAGCAGCAGCAGCTCTTTCTGCAGCTCCAGATCCTCAGCCAGCAGCAGCAGCAGCAACAGCAGCAGCA
>NW_008801936.1:0-562 GCF_000699145.1 Aptenodytes forsteri | reverse complement strand
CTAGGTGTTTTCTTCCCCTCTTCCTGTCCCTGTCCTCACTATCTCATCCCATGGGTTGTACCTTCACCTTCCAGTTCAGACCCTCCCACCTCAAAACCTCTCAGTCAGCTTGATGACATCAGGAGACTTCTTGCTGACCTGGAAAGCAGCTGATGGAAGCCAAGGGCTGGGCAATGCACTGGAGTATGAAGTCACTTACAAGCGGGAGTGGGAGTCCTGGGAGGTAAGAGCAGAGGAGCTGGGCTGCCCTGGTTTGGGCTGCACCTTTTT
Source organism: Aptenodytes forsteri (assembly GCF_000699145.1). Lineage (NCBI taxonomy): Eukaryota > Metazoa > Chordata > Aves > Sphenisciformes > Spheniscidae > Aptenodytes > Aptenodytes forsteri. The sequence continues at coordinate 292 of NW_008801936.1, read as the reverse complement.
GGGCGGTTGACAGCCTGCGGTAAAAGCTGTGCAAATAAATGGCCTTTCCGTTCTCAGGCACTATGAGGAGATGCAACAAATGTTGTTGCAGGTCAGGCGGAAGGGGCTCTCTTTCTGTTTGCAAGTGACTTGCCCAGTGAAATACCATTTGTCCTGAATTGGATGCAAATGATTTTGCCCTGAATCCCTCCCAAACAGAATTAAAGCACGTTCCAACAGGAGCCTGCGTGTTCATGTGGGAAAATGGCAAAATACCTTTGAAGCTGCTTCCCCTTCCAGGAGGATGCACTTT
>NW_008801935.1:0-562 GCF_000699145.1 Aptenodytes forsteri | reverse complement strand
CCACCATGTCCACTAAACCATGTCCCTAGCTTTGATTGTTTTATAGGATGGAAAAATTAGTGAACTAACTTCAGTGATGGAAGCTAGATCCGATTGATTATAAATATATAGATATATGTATACTGAAAAAATTGAGAGGTGGTAAATATTTTTTTAATCCTGAAAATGAATATTTAATTCGGGAGTCTGATACATATTTCATGGAAGTAGTGCGTTTTGGCTCGGCATAGAAAATGCTGCTTTTGCCAAAACATGATGATATCAAACCATGTTTTTAATTAAAAGATGAAAAAAGCTGGTTTTGACTTCAAATCAGAGGGAAGTCAAGTGTGTATGAAGAAAACCCTGTTTGATGTAAATCTTGAAATGACATCACAAAAATCTGCTTTGTAGGTGAAGTTTTGCAGCCTGTCACGGACCATGATATTCCTCAACAACTTGTAGAAAGGCTACAAGAAGAGAAGAGGATAGAAGCTCAGAAGAGGAAGGAGAGGCAGGAAGCTCACCTCTATATGCAAGTGCAGGTCAGCTTTTGAAACAGATCAAGTTGCAACTACCTTAC
>NW_008801934.1:0-561 GCF_000699145.1 Aptenodytes forsteri | reverse complement strand
CCAAAAGGAGTTTATTTTGCACACACAAGAGCTGCTCTGCAAAGCAAACTAAAGCTCTGCAAGGGAGATCAAGGAGAGGGTATTAATTTCAAAACCACCCTGTTTGCTCTAAACCAAAATGCAAATGTACAGGCAACCAAATAGTACTAAGTGTAGGTTGGTGCTCTTTTTTGAATTTCCCTCTAACTTCAATTACTTTATCCTCTGTCGGTTATTTCCCTGTTTTTTCTACTCTCTTGAAATTTTTAATTTCTCTTGTGTCTGATGGGAGGCTTTGCCCTTGAGCAAGAACTGCATCCTGATACGTGTATTTCTAAATTGCATTGTTGGTCTTTTTAATACTTGAAGTATTACTGTTAAGATTTTCCTGTGAAACTCTTGTGTTGACTGTTCACTCTAGGATGAAACTCTAGGCCTTTGAAACAACAAATTTGGATACAAAACTTTTAAGGGAAGAATGATGTCAGCTTTCCCTTTCTCTTCTAGATAAGCTTCCTTGGTTTAAAATGAGATTTATTACCCGATGTTCTTTTGTTGTGCAGCTGACTGAATGATAAGGAA
>NW_008801933.1:0-561 GCF_000699145.1 Aptenodytes forsteri | reverse complement strand
AAATTTCCAACAAAATGAAGTAGCTTTTTTGCATAGACCTCCCAATATATGAGTTCTTGGGCGGTATCAGCCTGGCTGGATTTGTCTGTAGCCTCAACATAAAAGGTTTTATATTTCATTACTACTTGCCTGAGCCATTTTGTGGCATTTTTGGATGAGAGTCCAGTCTCATCCCTGTCACTCAAGAGCAGTATATCCAGGGGCAGAAATCAAACCCAATAGATTTTCTTATAGAAGGAAATAGAATTGTTCTTTTCTTCCCTTCGCAATCTTGCACATGAGGTGTAACAGTTGCTGAGATGAAGTGTATCTTATGAGAGGCTGAGGTCTTCTCCTGAGGAAATTATATAAGGAATGAAAAGGAGGCTTACCTCACAAAACAGAGTAAGAACAATAATAACTATGTCTCGGATAGAATAAATAATATATTTAACTTTCAAAAGCTCTGACAAGCTGTGATGGGGGAAAAATTAAAGCTTCAACTTTTGTTTCAGGACAGCAAGTCTCATGACAGAAATGAAGTGAGTGTATGTCACTGTCATGGTTCAACCCCAGCCGGCA
>NW_008801932.1:0-561 GCF_000699145.1 Aptenodytes forsteri | reverse complement strand
GTGCTATTCAAAGGCTGTATGCATTTCTCATTATATTGTCTCCCTAATTTAGATTGTGTACTCTTTGTGGCATAGATATTATCTTGGTATTTTCGAAGGCAGTACGCACACACTGCTACCACCACTTCTAGTAATAATTGAATAATCGTCTTCTGAGTCTTTTCTTATTTCTGTGATTCTTACTATACAGATGTGACACAATTAGTAGTTGACCGTTGAATCGTTCTGAAAGTTGGTGGTGTTAGGATATATGGACGTAGGATTTAAGTCCTTGAACGTGTGTGCAATACTTTGCTTTTGTTGTTTCCAGAGAAACACGGGGAATGGCAGACAGTTCTTTCTTCAAGTTTAATGCTAGAGTTAGTTCCAAAGTGCCAAAAAATGGAAATACCATTCTGTGACATGTTTCATAACTTAAGCATTTTTTTTCATAAGGTGGGTTAAAACACAATTTCAGTGTTTTCATATCCAAGAAACTCTAAAGCACAATATATGTAAGATACATAAAAATGAAATGTTTTAATGAAAACACTGAGAATAACTAAAAGAAATATCTTAGGT
>NW_008801931.1:0-561 GCF_000699145.1 Aptenodytes forsteri | reverse complement strand
CCTTCTGTTTCTAAGCTAACTCTTGTTAAGTGTGGTGCAGGACCTCGAGTTGGTTACACCAGCAGCAGGGAAACCTCTTGTGAATTCTCGACAGTCTTCGGGGATTCTTGCCCATCACTGATGTCTGGGTCCTGTACTCCTCACCACGTGTCGTTTAGAGACAGATGCCATGGCGAAGTTATACAGGGAAGGAACAAGATTCTCTGCTTCTGCTGTATCAGGTTTCTAAGACCAAATGTGACCAGTTCTGCTTTTCCAAAAAGAAGAAAAAAAGCATCGAGACGTTTGTCCTCCTCTTAGGTGTTTTTTAGAAGACTCCTGAACTTGCAGAGCTGTACAAATGATGTTTCACAGATTGTTTGGCATGCTTCTTGACTTTTACACTTCACCACTCCAGAGTATGTTGTTAGCGAGGCTGATAAACACCATTTTGACTCAGTGTGTTTCCTGAGAGCTGCTGCTTCTTCTGAGCTCCAGCTTCTCTTATTTGATCCAGCTGAATTATGTTTGGTCAATTACTGGGCTGTTATTAAGTGATTAGATGTTCAGTTCCTTTTTTTT
>NW_008801930.1:0-561 GCF_000699145.1 Aptenodytes forsteri | reverse complement strand
GTATTACCCAGGTAGTTGTGTCAATAGGGCAGTATAATCTACAAATAAATCTTAATCATGTAATTATTTCCTGTAAAAGGGTTGGTATGTGCTGGATCTGGTTGTTTAGGTAAACCAGGAAGGCTTGGACCCAAGTTAGATGACTCAAACCAGTCAGGATCCCCTAGGAAACCAAAATTCTATAACTACCTTTACTTTGATTATGGCTTCCTACAGAATACCAAGTGAATTAATCTGCCGAGAACCCACCACTTGCTCCTTATGGCAGCCGCAATCATGGTTTCTTTGGCCAAACAGGTCATACATATATTTATGGGAATATATATTTGCGTATCTTTATGGGAAACATCATTAGAATCCTTTATAGAAATTTTAGTTGACTGATGATCAATCATCGTGCCTATCTGAAGACGAAACCGGTCCTTGTCCCTCTCTGAAACGTCACAGCACTAAAACTTGTGGACAACTTTATAGAAACCATAAAGCAAACCTCGTATCAACGCTGGTGGAATTCTTGCCTACAACGTGGTCCGTACCCTTAGGACCAATATGGGACACAGT
>NW_008801929.1:0-561 GCF_000699145.1 Aptenodytes forsteri | reverse complement strand
AAACGATCGTCCCTGTAGCTTACAACTAAAGCATGGCACTGAAGATGCCAAGACGTTGCCACATGCACCCAGGGACAAAAGACTTAGTCCTAACCTTACCGTTAATTCCTGCTAGACATATACATGCAAGTATCTGCGCCCCAGTGTAAATGCCCTAGAGCTCTTACTCCATAGACGAAAGGAGCGGGCATCAGGCACGCTCATTAGCTGCAGCCCAAGACGCCTTGCTCAGCCACACCCCCACGGGTACTCAGCAGTAATTAGTATTAAGCAATAAGTGTAAACTTGACTTAGTCATAGCAGTACCTAGGGCTGGTAGATCTTGTGCCAGCCACCGCGGTCACACAAGAGGCCCAAATTAACAGTAACACGGCGTAAAGAGTGGTATCATGCTATCCTAACAACTAAGATCAAAATACAACTAAGCTGTCATAAGCCCAAGATGTACCTAAAGACGCCCTCAAGACGATCTTAGCACCCCCCGACTGATTAGACCCCACGAAAGCTAGGGCACAAACTGGGATTAGATACCCCACTATGCCTAGCCCTAAATCTTGATAC
>NW_008801928.1:0-561 GCF_000699145.1 Aptenodytes forsteri | reverse complement strand
AGGCTCAGAAAGGCAACTTGTCCCTGCCTTTTATGGAACGTGCCCTCGACAACTCAGCTGAGCACGCATTTCCATTTTTTGGCTGCCACCTCATTAATCCTGAGCACAGACTACACATTTTGCATCATTCTCAAAAGATGCCACGTTACCAAGTCTCCTGGTGTGTTCCTTTACACCCTGTACAACCCACCTCTCCCCATCCCACCCCTGCACAGCAGTACAGCAAACAGCTGTAGCCATGTTTGCCTGCAAATGGTGAAAGGGCTCCAACCTCCTCTCCTGCAGCATGACAACAGGCACCCTGGGGGGCTTCAAACCCATGGAAGAGTGTTGTCATCTCAGCCCAGTTCATAAGCGTTCTTCAGTCTTCTGCCAGGAAGTACTCAAGGCAGGCCCTGAAAAGTCAGTGAAAAGTCACTGCTTCCTGAGCATTCATGCAAGGCCTTCTGGGTACAGTGGCAGAAGAAATGAGGTCAGCTCTCAAGTGCTTTCAGTGGTAGGACTCAAGGCTGACCATGAGAGACATTACGGGGATGTCATGATGTCCTGGTTTCGGTTGGG
>NW_008801927.1:0-561 GCF_000699145.1 Aptenodytes forsteri | reverse complement strand
AGTACTCCAGGTGGGGTCTCGTGAGAGTAGAGTGGGTCCTGTACTGAGCTCTCTGTTTAGGAGGGAGAGTGCGCAACATGTTTCTGGTTCTCGGTTCCATTCCTTTGATTATCGGGAACATTAGGGGTTTTTTCATCCTCGTGCCTCTGCCCAGCTTAGACAGGTACTGAAGTAGATACGGGAAGTCATGCTTTTGCTGCTGCTGGAGCTCGTCCTTCAGCTGCAGAGAATGCACTCAGCGGGACCCGTGGTGTGCAAGGGGAGTGGGGCTTGGTTTTGTGGCACTGCCGTTTCAGGCGCTGTTTGGGCGCAGCTGTGCAGACTTTCTTCCCTTTCTTCTCTTGCGTTGCCCCTGTGGCCACTGCTGCCACTCACCTGCAGTTCTGGCTGTAGGAAGCTTCGGAGGTTTTCCCTGGCAGGGTCTGGGGAAAGGCTTCAGACCACGGGTTGCCCCTTGCTATGGACCAAAGGTCTGGGCAGCGGGGTTCTCCCAGTATGCCCATGAGCGTTGTTCTCCAGCTTACCCTGCACTGCTGGGAAGCAAGCTGATGTTTTGGCAGC
>NW_008801926.1:0-561 GCF_000699145.1 Aptenodytes forsteri | reverse complement strand
CACCCTAGCAGCCAGGGCAATGCCCATGCCTGGAACTTCTTGTCCCTGGAGTTTTCTGACCGTCCAGGTCCGAAGCATATTTGGGTCTGGCTTCAAGCCCAGGGGGACTAAAACTGAGGAAATACTCCTGGGGTGATTAGTGGCTGAAGGAGGAGAATTCATCTAATGATTCTGGTTTGCTAGCTATATGGGAAAATTATTGCATTTTAGAAGTAAAAAATGGTTTCTAAGTTTGGGTGGGTTTTTTGAGTTACATTTGTTAAGGATGCCTACCAGAAATAGATGGACATGCAGATGCAATCTCTATATAAATAAACCAAACTAGACCGTGATGCTATCGCCAATGGTCCATGCTTTAGTATTAACTGGCAGTTATGTGTTAAGTGTTCAAGTGAGAGTGCTCTGCAATGTTAATACGCTTTGCACTGAAGTAGGTAGCGTGGTGGTCCCTGAGTGGAGAGTAAATGCTACACTTAACTCATTATATCACTGTAGAGCTAAAATCTGATTAAGATACCTGACAGAAAACAGTGCAGAGAACGTATTTACAGGAAACACAGA
>NW_008801925.1:0-560 GCF_000699145.1 Aptenodytes forsteri | reverse complement strand
GTGTACACACAGTGTCACACGTGTGCACAATGTCACATGTGCAGACTGCAGTGTGCACAGACACGTGCACTGCCACACAGGAGCACATGGTTGTGTGTGCTGTCACATGTAATCACGCACCTGTACACCCAACTCACGTGTGTACACGCTCTCCCATGTGCACCATCACATGCACACCATCACATGTGCACAAACTGTCACACAAGTGCCCGTCATGTGCACACACGGTCACGCATGCACGCATCACCTGTGCACCTCTCTCCTGTACACACGCAGCATCTCTCCGTGCCTCCCTTGCACAAGTGCCGGGTCCCTCAGGGACCACTGCGGCCCAAGGGCAGCACCCTGTGCCAGGCTGCGGTGCCGGGGCAGGATGAGACCCGGTGGAGGACAGGAGGGCTGGGGTGAGGAGGGCTGGCGGGAAGAGGGCCGCAGCACAGCCCCAGTGTTGCTTCCACCGGGCTGAGGCCGGAACAAACTCATCACACGTGGGTGTGAGCCAGGCCTGAAATAACCCGCCTCCTCAAATACAACTGGGACATGGCGGGGGGTGGCCGTGG
>NW_008801924.1:0-560 GCF_000699145.1 Aptenodytes forsteri | reverse complement strand
ATATGATTAAACATTTTAAGGATGTGCTTAATAAAGAGTTCCCAAATTGAGCCCTTTGGCTTGCACTGTGTGTGACTAGCGAGCTCTCTTTTCTTCCCCTTAAAGAACATTGCAAGCTTTTACTAATTTGCTGGGAAACCACTGTTCAAAAACCTAATGCATGTAATAAGTAAAGAAGGAAATGTTAAGAAAACAGAAAAATGTTTGTAGAACTGCCAAGTTATTTTAAGCTTTGGAAATGATCTCATAATACAGAAAAACAAAAAGGAATGTAAATGACATTTAGTAAAAGGTGAAAAATGTCAGAAGTTGAATTGGTGTAATTTTTCTTCCTGATAGAATTCCCAATATTTTTGATGAATTATTCAAAGGAAATTGTTGTGCTTATCATTTAAAACCATAATCAATGATTAATTCTCTAATTTTTGGAGATGATGTTGTTAGCAATTTTCTCATTCTGATGTATCAATATGTCTGACAATGGGTAACATAAACAGAGCAATACAAGAAATAACGCATTGTACATTTTTTGGTGTGTATTTCAGAGCGCAACTCCTGTC
>NW_008801923.1:0-560 GCF_000699145.1 Aptenodytes forsteri | reverse complement strand
AGGCGCTGTGCTAGCCGAGACGCATGTAAGAACCTGGAAGAGAATTTTAGTTACATGCGTGAACAGCAACTCCTATACTTAGGTACGAACAGGTGACCACAAGAAAGAGCTACCATGGATTAATGAGTTATTGTTTGGTAGCTGAGCAATAATACCTGAGCATATACAAGCTCCCAGCTTGCTCCAACTACAAAGCATGGTATTTTCACCATTAAACATGTGCCAGCAGGCCTGCACTCAATCTGACACAAGTCTCACTCCTGACCTTTCATATATCAATGCTATGTCATTAATGTGCAAATATCATGTTAGAGCTTGTGCATTTTTTTAGATGGGCACACTTAATACAGATACCTGATCTTTAAGGTACCTAACTGATTTCTGCAAGAAAAAAACAAATCAAAATCAAGTCAGAAGTGTCTCAACAGCAGATGCCATTTGCCACAAGCAGAGAAACTCTCCAAGCAGGTCAATCTGCCGTGAATACAGAGTACTGATACTTTTATCTCTCCCTTGGCCCCCTCAAGACAAAGAAAACAAGAACCCAATGCTCAGCTATA
>NW_008801922.1:0-560 GCF_000699145.1 Aptenodytes forsteri | reverse complement strand
TAGCTGTGATTTATTGGAAAATATTCAAGCTAAAACTGTGTAATAAAATACTAAAGGTTTAAATGCTAACTCTTAAAATAGTAAATACAGACTTGAAAGTAAATTATACGCAGGAGATGGTTCAGTTAATGCCACTTGTGCACTAAATGAAAGCTTACCAACTTATTCTCATGTCTGACTATATCTCATTTAGAGGAAGCTGTTTGTTATGCTTTTATAATTTACACTTTCTAGCAGAAGGAAAAAATTCTCCCCTTCATTGGAAATAATCTACTTGAATAAAAACCAAATGTTTCATGAATATAACATGAAACTAAATGCATGAAATGCCTTCATTGTCTGCGCAAATATTTATGAAGAATGACTTTCACTCTGTGTTCTTGACTGGAAGTATTTTGTTCCTAATACTAAAAGGTATTACAGCATGATCATACTTTCTACTGTATGTTTTGAACTAACTACAAAAGTTACAATCAAAATGATGACCTAGAAAAATCAAAAGAGTGCATAGGAAAAGGAAAGAGACTTTGAGAGCTGAAACTATCCCAAAGGCTCTCTTA
>NW_008801921.1:0-560 GCF_000699145.1 Aptenodytes forsteri | reverse complement strand
GGGTGGTGCCTGTCAGGGTGTGCTGTCCCTGAGACTTCTCAGGGTTCCCTGAAGGCAGCGTGAAGCTCTTTGCTGTGATTCTCCCAAAGAAGTGTTGGACGTGAGAGAACGTGAGAAGCAAAATGTCCAGTGTTGGCCTAATGGTTGCCAGCAATGCCCTGAGCAGTGCCCCTTTTTGCCCTCCCGTCTGTGTGGCAGCCCCTGCAAAGGGAGAGCCACCCCCGCCCAAGCAGAAGTGTGTGTGTGTGGAAGGCTGTTTTCCAAGCTTGGATCACTGGGACCTGTGGTCTTTACTTAATATGTGTTTGTCATCTCCTTTCCTGACTTGTATTCCTCCCCAACAGGCAGAGTACTACCACTTGCTAGCGGAGAAGATCTATAAGATTCAGAAGGAGTTGGAGGAGAAACGAAGAACCAGGCTGCAGAAGCAAAACATGATCCCAAATGCTCCAGGCATGCCACAGGCTCCCATGACTCAGGGGCCCAACATGGGACAGCCCCAGCCAGGGATGTCTGCAAGTAAGAACAGTTGGGTTACTGACTACCTGGTACAGGGGAAT
>NW_008801920.1:0-560 GCF_000699145.1 Aptenodytes forsteri | reverse complement strand
GTTTTCTGTTCCCTCAGTCTCATTTGCTGAGATTGCAACTCAGTATTTCCTGCCTTGAAGAGCGCAGGTATGTTATTCCCTTCCTCTGCAACAGCCTTTCACGTAGCTGGAGACCCTCAGCCTGCCGTCCACAGTTTCCTAAATGGGATTTTCATCTCGTGGAAGCAACTGCATTCACCATGTTCTAAAGGAGATGCCTGTGCTTGATCCAATAAATAATTCTCTATGTTCATTTGATGGTGTAGGCCTGACCTTCAGGGTCAGATCTAGTTGTCCAAACGCGTTTCTGCAGCAAAGGATTTCCATGACAATTTTAACTTAGGGTAGATGCTGTTTTCCCATATTTCTGCACCAACTACTTTTTCAGGGATGATGGCTTTGTTTCACTACTAGTAGCATCTGAAGGACCAGCACAGGCACGCAAACTCTCACAGAAACTTTCCTGTCTTTGCAGATGGATCTCAACACTTGGGGGCACATGGCAAATGGGACGAGTGCGGAAGAATTTGTCCTTCTTGGCTTTCCATGCACGTGGCATTCCTGGGTCTCCCTTGTGGTGG
>NW_008801919.1:0-560 GCF_000699145.1 Aptenodytes forsteri | reverse complement strand
GGGGGAGGGTGGGAGTGAGTTGGCCTCAAAGGTTTAACTCTGCTTTTGTTACCAACATTCTCGTAGTTCCTGTGTTTGTTTTGCTAGAGTGTTTGTAGCCCCCACAGTGAGCTTCAGTCTCTTTGATCAAAATCAGCTTTAAAAGCATGCTCAGGGTTTGGGTCAGTCATTTAGATGCAAGCACCGACTATGATTCAGCCAACAAAAGAACAGTTAGGTGCAGGCCACCCATACAGCTTTTCATATTAATGAGCACAAATCCTTTAGTCTTGCAAACCGGGGTGTCTGCGTGGGATTTTTACACCGACAGGCTGAAGCGCAAGGCTCAGGAAGTCTATACAGCACTATGTTAATCAAGAGAACACATGGCCAGACATTTGGCATCGTCTATAGAAGCGCATCGACCCCTACATTTCATTAGGAGACATCACAATTTCTTTTAGAGCTGCTAAGCCAGCTGGCCAAAAATTGTTCTTCTTTTCTCATCCACTGCACGCTGACAGGCAAGTTAGTTAATTGAACAGAAATTCTCCCCATTATCTCTGAGCATCAAAGCAAAG
>NW_008801918.1:0-560 GCF_000699145.1 Aptenodytes forsteri | reverse complement strand
GGACCCGTGGGGTGGCCGCAAGGTGTGCAGCACCCAGCGGGGATGGGGTGGCAGTGACGGGGGATGCTGCAACAGCTTGCTGACGCCGAGGGACTTCTCCGGGTTGCACGTGTCAGAAGCGGCTAACGGGGGTTTTTTTGGTGGTGGTCCCTTGCAGGGCTCTGCAACCCGCTCCCGTGGGCACACAAGGGGCTGCTCAGGGACTGATCCTGCCTCCCTCCCACAGCCAGCCCTGCATCGCGGCTCTGCCTGCACCGGGTGCGGAGTGCCACGAACCGTCCTCCCTGCCTGGGGATGAGGAGCCCGGGATGCGCTGGCACCGGCTGCCCTCCTCCCCGCTCCGAACAAAGACCTGCCGGAGGACACTGCTTTTTGGGGAGGGGGTTTGCAGCATCCTGCAACCCATCCTCCCTGCAGGACCCCCCCCAGCCCACCCAGGCAGGAGCAGAGGGGCGCGGGGCTGATGCCTGCGGCGCAGGGCTCCTCTCCCTGCAATGTCAACCTGCTGCTCCGCATCCGCCAAGGCTGCCCTTGGAAAAGCTGTCGGCTGCGCCGGCTGG
>NW_008801917.1:0-559 GCF_000699145.1 Aptenodytes forsteri | reverse complement strand
CTTGAGAAAAAGAAAGCAGAAAGCTAAGCAATACAGCATGTTGCTCTTTTTGACCCACAAACGATTATCAGTTATTTTAGAAGTTATGACAGTTTTCTCAAGTCCTTAAGGAGTCTGACACCATTGGTATAGCTTTTAACACTGCATTTATGTTTATATTACAATACAATAAAACAGCAGGAATAGTGTTCAAATTACTTGGGTATCAGTTGCTTTATTGAAAATAACCCTATTATCATAAAATAAAAAATTAGACTTCTTTGAATGTGCTAAATAATCACATGCTATCCGTGCTGCACATGAATTATGGCATGACTTTTGGAAGACGTCATCAATTGCAATGACTACTAGATCTGTCTCTCTAATGGAAGACTGTGTGCATTAACAGTAAACACTAATCAAATTGAATAACCAGTGGTATGTAAACACTTAAAGTCTTTGTGAAATCAGTGCTATGCTAATTATTTATTGTTACAATACAGATGACTTCATCATTAGAGCTAATGTGTACTGTTCTTTGTGCCAGACCGTATTCTAAACAGCTTTTACAAAGTGATAA
>NW_008801916.1:0-559 GCF_000699145.1 Aptenodytes forsteri | reverse complement strand
GATCAGCTGATTAATTTAAAAAAAACCCCCAAAAATATTTTCTAAAGTTAAGTTGGGGGGATTGGCTACTTGGCTTGCAGTAGGAAACTGTCCGTCCTGGTGCAAATACTAAACAAAAAACTGAAGCAAAGGCTAGCTACGTCTTGCTCTCGTGGGGGAGGTAACGAACACATTTGTAGAGGGTAATGTTAACTGGAGGCATAGAAAAACTAAACTGATTTCTTGCCAAATGGGAAAGGTATTAGAGCCAGCTGGGCTGATCTTCCTGTTGCTCTAGCACCATCACTGGCTTGCATTCCATTTTACGTCTCCTTTATGAAAGCTTTGGTCACCTTTTCCAGCGAAACTCCTTGTCCCTTCTGGCCCTGCAGTCTGGGACAGTCAGCTGCTTCCCTGATGTTAGAAGACTGCAGTAGCTCTGACACCAAAACCAAAGTTGGAATGTAGCTTTTCAAAATACTTCTGTGATCCCTCGTATAAAAGCATTTAGATATATATGTGTGTGTGTACAGATAAGATTATATGGACGATGAGCACAGATGAAGTCTGTGTAAAAAAA
>NW_008801915.1:0-559 GCF_000699145.1 Aptenodytes forsteri | reverse complement strand
CATTTGTTTCCTTATTTACAGTGAAGAATGCGAGACCTAACGGCTCAGGTAACGAGCAGTCTGCTGCGGTTTCCAGAGGGGACTATTCAGGCACTTGGGGAAGATGAGATAAGCCTCGACTCTGTGCTGCGCGGGAAGTTTTCTGGAGGTGAGCATTTTCCTTTAACTTCGGTCTTGGTATGAAGTTGTTATTGCCCGGAGGTTACCTGAAGCATAGGGTCATAGTATCAGCTGTGTCCGGTTGGTGCTGTTAAGATGCATCAGGTATCGAGAGAACAAAAAGGATGTTTTAACTATTAAAAATGCTAATATTAAAACGTTAGTAGAGTTAAACTTTGACATTACAACCACCCGCACCAATCTTGTGCTATGAAAATAGTTTACTTAAACATGCTGAGTCCGTGAGCCCTCCTCAATTTCTAAAGAAACAAAAGGCAGTTTTCAAAAAGGTAAAAGCGTTGCTTTGGGCCCTATTTATTTGCACCAGCTCAAGCTCTGTGACCGTCATGCCATCGCACGCAGGAATAGTTCTTCTACAGTGTTACAGAGGCAACCCCCC
>NW_008801914.1:0-559 GCF_000699145.1 Aptenodytes forsteri | reverse complement strand
TTCCCCTGGGTTAGATTCTGCCACCGCTAACGGACATCTCCTTACCTTACGCTGCGAGACCTGGTAGCTTCCAAGAACCTTTCCCAGCCCACCGCTGTTAGGGTACAGGGCTGCAGCGCTAACGACATTTTGTTCCAACTGTTTATTCAGACATGTGAATTAAACCAGTGTACCATTTTAAGAGCAAGCTGGAACTAATTCTGAATTTAAAAAAAAAAAAGCCTAAAAAGCAGCTCTTACTTTCCCTCCCTATAGAAAGCACTGCCAAGTAACAGTTTGCAAAGCGTTTCATTCCTCTTCTCCTCGAAGTCTGTGGCCGGATTCCTGCCAGCATCGCCACAGCTGGCTGCAGATCAACCGTTCGGGTGAGCTCACCTGCTTCTCCTTCAGAGTTCTTACTCTTCTTTGAAGCTCAGCTTGTTCTTCACCTTCCGGGCCATGTAAGCAGCTGTGAAGACAGAGCAGGTCACAGTGAAGAGGCACAGGGCAGAGAAGTTGTGCGCCAAATCACCCTGAAGAGTGGAATAGATCTGTCGCCTGGACTCATAGTCCAACACCA
>NW_008801913.1:0-558 GCF_000699145.1 Aptenodytes forsteri | reverse complement strand
TAGTATGGCTGGACTGTTAGCTATGTTTCTGTATCACAGTGCTGAGGAACCGTTCTAAATAACAGCTGAATATTACACATTTGTTAACATTATGCACATATGCTGAGGCTGCTAATCCAGAAAAAATACATACAGCTCTTTAAAACCATCTAACCATTGCCTAACAATCCTTTCTGTAGGAAAAGTAATGATAGAAGAAGAAGTGAAGGAGGAAATAAAAGAAGAGATGGAAACGCATGCAGGTCCAGAAGAAGGTAAATTTGTAACTCTCTACTGTGTAATACGAGATTAAAAGACAACTGTAACTCTGAGAAATTAATGTTAAAATGTAAATCCCAAATATGGTGTACGTTGTGATTTGTATTCAGACTTAGCGTATGCTCATGCCAAGAACTAGAATAATTTAAGAATGCACAGAGTAAGCAGTTGCCAATATCTGATACTTCAAAAGATTTCTCCTTCGCTCCTAATTGATATGTGCAAAGTTGTATAGCTTTGGAGTGTTTTGGTTTTAATATGTACTTGACAAAACCCTGGGAGTCTGAAGTAATCTAAGGA
>NW_008801912.1:0-558 GCF_000699145.1 Aptenodytes forsteri | reverse complement strand
AAAAAAAGCTCTATTCAGAAGTATTATGAAGTCCTCAGGCAAACTGATGAGCATACCCAGGGGGACAACAGCAGCATCACATATTTCTTGGAAGAGAGGTGAAGTAGCAAGCCCCAAGTGTAAGGTCATTTCAGTTTGATGAATAACAGAAGGCAGGAGATATTGCAAGTAGCTGTTATCTACAGGAAGGCTTCATCTCACAGGCAGAGTTGTTTAGTCTTCTGCATGCTTCTACAGACAATCTCTAGCCAAGAAGATTAATAAACAAAATAAGAAAACCAGCAAGCCCAGATAATTTTTCACTCCAAGTCCTGATGAGCTGGCTACAAAGAGATGCAGCTCACTGATGCTAATTTTTATTAGGCCTTGGAATTAAGGATCTGTAAAAAGAGTGCAGAAGCTCTAAAGCTGAACCAGCATTAAGAAAAAGGGCCAAGCCAAACGGCTTGACATTAATCTTGAGAAAAGTAATGGGAAACTCAAAAAAGATTCTATTAATAACAAACAGAAATACGAGTGGATTAAGAAATAAACTAAGACCAAACACAGTGGACACTT
>NW_008801911.1:0-558 GCF_000699145.1 Aptenodytes forsteri | reverse complement strand
TCAGCTCAGGGTTTAAATACTATATTTTGTTAGTCTGGAGATACATATTATACTAGGGCAAAAATAATATTGAATGATGGAAGAAAAATAACAGGTGTGAAAAATATCATATCAGGCTACAGTTGCAAATTATATCAAAACACATGAATGTAAGAATTCTAGCCACATCAGTTCTGACAAGTCTTAACCAAACTGAATTTTGAACCTTAGATTATTTTTTACCTTTTTTTTGCTATTACTCTTAGTATTACTGTAAAATACAGATTCCTATTTTGGCCATTCAGAATCATGGAAGCTGAGATTTCTGTCTCTTGCAGTTCCTATGACAACACACCCAGCTCACTGTTTCTGTCGTTTTCTAATCTAGTCAGCAGGTCCTTTTTCTTCCTTTCCTGGTTTACCCTTTTCACAGTAAAATCAGTTGACATGTACAGATAACTAGCAGAGATTGCTCACTTCTTAAACCTAGACCTCATAGCATCAACTACAAATACTCATTGATATAGTTGCGACTGTTCATTTCAGTGCCATGGATGTACAAGGATAACAGTATCAAAC
>NW_008801910.1:0-558 GCF_000699145.1 Aptenodytes forsteri | reverse complement strand
AAGCACCTGCACAAGCCAGGTTCCCGTTCCTGCCCATTAAGGAACTGTGCCATAACTGACATCAGAAGCACCTACACAAGGCAGGTTCCCGTGCCTGCCCTATCAGGTACCAAGCCAGCAGTGACAGAAACACTTGCACAAGCCAGGTTCCCGTGCTTGCCAAATGAGATACACGGTCATCAGTGACATAAAAAAAAAAAGCATAAGCAAGATTCCCGAGCCTGCCATATCAGCTCGTCAGCCACCTCTGACATCATAAACACCTGGACGGCAAGGGTCCTGCGCCTGCCTTATCAGGTACTAAGCCGGCAGTGACAGAAACAGTTGCAGAAGCCAGGCTACCATGCCTACCATATCAGCTACTCTGCCACCTGTGACATCACAAGTACTGGCACAAGCCAGGTTCCTACGCCTGCCCTATCAGATACAAAGCAAGCAGTGACATAAACACCTGCAAAAGCCAGGTTCCCACGCTTCCATATGAGATACACAGTCACCAGTGACATCAAAATAGCAGCATTAGCCTGGTTCCCTGTCCTCCATGTGCCCTAGCATAGC
>NW_008801909.1:0-558 GCF_000699145.1 Aptenodytes forsteri | reverse complement strand
GCCGTGCTGCTGGTGTAGTCGCTCCTGAAGATCAGATAGAGCCACAGCTTTCTCTCTAAGTATAAACAGAGGCCCAGGGAGCTAAAAGGATGCACAACAAAAAACATTAAAAAAAAAAAATTGTCTGTATAACAGCTGGTTTAGTACTCTTGCAGATTTTGTACGTATTCTACTGCACGTAGAAGTATTCTACGTATACTTCTGTAAGTATTCTGCACTAAGGTCTGTCTTTGTCATGGTCTTCTATGTTGCAAAATAATTTGTTACCCTAGAGACAGAAGTAATTCGAAGCTTTTATCTTTGGCAAGAAGAATCAATTAAACAGAATAACACTAAATCGGGCAGCCTGGTGTGTCTATACGTCAGTCAAATAAGAAAGTGCAGCTTACTGTAGTAAGCTTTACTTGCTCATCAAACTTGCTAGCTTGAATTTTATAACATTGCAGCATCAGACCACACTTGCTTTGATGATACATACGCTAAAATTGGAGTGATACAGAGAAGACTAATGTGGCTTCTGCTCAAGGAAGATTTAAACCTGTTTGTAGCGTCATGGAG
>NW_008801908.1:0-557 GCF_000699145.1 Aptenodytes forsteri | reverse complement strand
GTATCTGCATGATGGATCTCCATTGCTGGTCAACTGATTCTGTATTTTTGGGACAGTCATTCAGCATGAATGTCCCCAAAATGAATGTATCATTCAAGCATCCCATTTTGCCAGCATTTTTTTATCCCACAGAATAGAAGGAAGGGGAAAAAAGTCCACTCCAGACTGAAATCGCAACTTTATTGGTCTTGGGTTTTTGTTTTGTTGTTAAAAAAAGAGAAATTGTGAGCACTGGTGTAGTCAGTAAGAGGCGCGGGAGTCCTGGGGGAAGCCAAGTTGGTATGTGTTAAAACGGTTCTCAAAAGAGGAGTTGAGAGTTAATAGAGAAACAAAGCAGTTCTGCTTCACGTTAAATTTCATTATAAATATTTGGTGACAGATAATCCATAAGATTTTTTATACTTTTAGCAGGCAGTTGACAGACATTTTTTAATAAAATGCAAAGCATTTTAAGTGCACAAGCAAGATAGAGGGGACATATTCCTGGTTACTGTCTAAAGCTGTATTTTCATTTACAATATGACCTTTGTCACTGAGGATGTCCCAGGATGAAGCAT
>NW_008801907.1:0-557 GCF_000699145.1 Aptenodytes forsteri | reverse complement strand
AAAAAAAAATCTTGATTCACAAGGGTGATCAATAGTTGTATGGACATCAAGAATACATAGCATTAAATATGCTGTAACAATGGTATCTTTTAGAAGAAATACAGTTTGTGCACTAGGATGGGCGCTATGTGGAAGGTTGCTTTTCTCACCTGTACCTAATGCAGGATTTCTGAGACATCGATGGGGTAATTTCTTACACCCATGGTAAGACGGAAGAGCTCAAGTAGCAGGGTTTTCTCTGTTTCCTTTTAGTTTAAAATTAAGAGTAAGCACTGCAGTGCAAAAGCACAAGGAAGGAAATACATGCTTCGTGAGCTCCTTTTGGTACTCGTAACTTCAGACCTTTCAAAAACATTTGTTAGGTTGCATGGGATATAAATCCTTCCTTTCTTTCTGCTGCTGCATCTATGAAATGTCAAAAATCTTTACTATACTTCAAATGAAAATGATTAAAAATACATTATTCTCACGTCTCAAACGTGTTCTAGAAATGCACAGTTCACATTACAGCTCCTGGGATTTCAAAATCGCAATAAATTTTCATTCCTGCATATACA
>NW_008801906.1:0-557 GCF_000699145.1 Aptenodytes forsteri | reverse complement strand
GGGGGGGAATCAACTTCACAGTAGGTAAGTTACAATGCAGAAAACGTATCGGAGTAAAAACAGTTGAGCACAGGAGAAAATGAGAAAGAGACATTGTTCCTCACTTGAATTCTTCCTTTGAGGGAGAAGGGGAGCTTTGTTCATGGTTCAGTTTGAAAAAGTGTTTATTTGGCCCAGGATATAATCTGGAGTCAGTAATATCACAACTAGAAGACAGTCTGATGGGTGCCACGCAGGCTTAGCTATAGGCCTTGCGTTATAATAAGCAGTTTCAGTTAGTCATGAGTTCCTCTAAAGGAACAAATAAAAGTTGACACTGAAGAACAACTTAAAACGTGCCCATAGCAAGGACCACGTTTTTAAGTTTGCATAACCATCATTAGAACCTGTGATAATGTGACACAAGAATTCTCAATGCTAAATAAAGCATCAAGAGTACAAGTACCACTGCATTCATCATCTGAGTGGTTTCGTTGGTTGGTTGGTTGTTTTTGGTCGGTTGGTTTGTTTGTGGGTTTTGCTTGGTTTTGGGTGGTTGGTTTGTTTGTTTGTCTTTT
>NW_008801905.1:0-557 GCF_000699145.1 Aptenodytes forsteri | reverse complement strand
TTTTTTTTTTTTCTTTCACCAGCATATCTTTACTACCCCTACTCCAAGCATTCAAGTTTTTTCCCTTATTTTCAAATCTACCATGATGGCTACTTCATATTTGTCCTTCATAGATCTTCTCTTCCTCTTCTTCCCCTCTGCTTCCCTTCTGGTTCTGTAAGAGTGCCCCAGGACAGCCCTTATCCAAAAGATACTGTGTTTCCTTGGACGTGCCAGTTATGGCAGCTCCAAATCGGCTGTGAGGTGGCTGAAGCTTTGTTTTGATGCAAGTAAGCCAGGATGTAAGGTGTATTGTTTAGGACTCCCAAACTCATTACACAACACACTCAGGTCGTCTTGTAATCTGGTATGAAAGTATGAAGTTAGTCACTGATCTTGTAGTCGTAAAAGTAGATTTGGGAGAGTTCTTCAGAGGCCTGGGGTACCTGGAGCCCCTCCAGGTGCCCCAGGGCAGGATCAGGGGTCAGTAAGAATCATTTAGTTATAGTAAAAGTATCTTTGCAGATCTTTTGTTTACAAATTTCCGTAATTTTTGAAGAGAGAGACATTTTATAAAT
>NW_008801904.1:0-557 GCF_000699145.1 Aptenodytes forsteri | reverse complement strand
ATTCTAGAATATAATTTTGTTGAGTAGAGAAAGTTTTCTGTGGGTACTGGAACTAGTAAAGCCTAAATTATTTATTTAGCTATGTCTTTTCCCATCTCATTGGGTCACAATATCCACATACTCCTTCCTCTAAGATTTTTTCTAAACCTCTGACTTATTCTCACGTGGTATTTCCACACCCTCCTTCAACCCAGACTTAATTTCTCCTCCTCCCGTGTTCCTGACTCCTATAACTTATCTCACTTCCATGTCTGTCTTTGTTTCAGCAAAAAGAAGTAAAGAAATGTGGTATGGGTCCTGTGGAGACATGTGTGAGATAACTGGTCAGCTAGTATTCTGGCAAAGATCACCAACCATCCACCCACTAATGAATAACAGCTGAGTTCTTTGGACTGTTTCTCCATAGTAACGTTAATATAATCTTCTCTTTCTAGCCAGCTGCTGACTTTTAAGAAATCTGTGGAAACTGGTATCTCTGAAACTTATACACTAGTTAGATTTATTTGAAATTGAAAATAGGTCAAGTGACAGACAAATGGATACTAGTAACACAATGA
>NW_008801903.1:0-557 GCF_000699145.1 Aptenodytes forsteri | reverse complement strand
GGCTGCCCTCCCGCTCCCCGGCAGCATGGTCGTCCTCGAGGCCCAGCAGACGGTGGGCCTCCCCGCTGCAGCGTTGCACGGCGACATTGATAAGCTGCTGCACAAATGTCGCCGCGCGATTCTGGAGGCTGACCTGCAGCAGCCGGACCAGGACCTCTTCGTCCAGCCCAAAGAGGCCCAGGACGGACAGGATGAGGTCCTCCATCACGGCTGCCGTTGAAGGCTCCTCCGCAAAGAGCAGCCCCAGCTGCTGTTGCAGCCAGGGCAGAAAGCGTTGGAGGAGAGCTGGGTGGTCGTCAAAAAGGGACGCCCAGGTGTCGGGCTGGAGGCCGCCCACTGGAGCCCTGGGCACCGACTCCACGGCCAGCGGCTGGGGTGTTACAGGGCGAGGGGGGCTGTGGGTGGCTGGGTGCCTGGGCGCTCCTCCTGCCTGGCGGGTGCCAGCCGGCGCTGATGCCAACCCAGGCGCTCTGATGACGACCTCTTCAAAGTCGTTGTCTGCCCGCACCGAGTGCACGATGGATTGCACTCTCCTCTTGCAGAGGGGGCACTCGGGC
>NW_008801902.1:0-557 GCF_000699145.1 Aptenodytes forsteri | reverse complement strand
GCTGCACCATTGCTCATCTTGTCTGCGGGAGACTGGGTTGACTCCAGCAGAGAGATTCAGTGCTAGACACTTCCTACTTTTCTCTTGGAACTTCGTTCTGTTCTTAATTAACACATCGGCGTTTGGGCCAGACCCTAATTGCACAGCTCAGCGGTGCTGTCATTTTCCTGGCACGGGGCTCCAGTCAGTGCTGTGGCCGAGACGGAGGAGGCAGGGAGGGCAGAGAAGCGCTGACTCCAAGAGACACCTCAGAGGAAGGCAGAGCACGAGGCCAGAGTCACTAACCCGACTCAAGGAGTCCGAAGTCAGGATGTGAGGTATTACTCTTCAAATTTGGGACTTAGCTGTAGGCGCCTATATGAGGCTGGCTCACATAGGCTCCTGCTAGGCACCCACAATGACCAGACTTTGGGATAAGCTTCAGTTGTCTGTTGTGGTCAGAAAGAGAACTGAGAGCCTAGGAGGCTTGATGGTTCAATTCTGTCACTGGTGTTCAGGAGATGCAGGTTTAAATCCTTCCTTTTGTGTCTGTTTCTTTATGCCAGGCAGAAGACTTG
>NW_008801901.1:0-557 GCF_000699145.1 Aptenodytes forsteri | reverse complement strand
CTGCTCCAACCGCCTTCTCTCAAAGCAGGGCCTCTCACCTTCGACATGAAACTGTGGGTGAATGTCGTTCCCTTACACACACAGAGGGCTGTTCATTACGATTACACCGGCTCTGGACTCCCACGCAGGGACTACACAAGTGCAAACCCAAAGGACAGTCCCTGTCACCAAGAGCTCACTCATCACGCAAGGACAGGTACCCAGCTCCCTCTCCAATTCCAGTGTCCCTGGACACATGGCTCCTCTCCTCGCTCAGTCCGGTGTACAGCACCAGGTGTAACAGCAGCATGGCCTGCCGAGGAGAACAACTGCAGATCAAGTGGGCATTATGCAAGAAAACCATGCCAACGTATTTGTCCAGAAACTGGAATGAATACTCTCCCCGAGAGTAATGTCCTGACGGTGCTCCACAAAATCCACAGTCCCCCTGGATGCTGGCGGGAGCAAGCCAGGAAAACCTGAATGCCAACACCCACGAGGTTTCTGCCTTCGGCTCTAGGAAAGACTCCTGTTCATCTGTTACAGGAAAGCCAGTGTTATCCTTGCAGGGCGGGAAA
>NW_008801900.1:0-556 GCF_000699145.1 Aptenodytes forsteri | reverse complement strand
ATAGATAACCTGGTACCTGAAGCTAGCGCCTCAGGAGATAGTTGAATAGCGGGCTCATACGCCATTAAGGCCGGGTGTTAAGGCACAGCCGTACACATAGATCAGGAATTATGCACAGAGAGTGAAATTTATGGGTTTAGTCCTCTGTTGGGGCAGGAGTAATTGTTAAGTACATGACATTTTCCTTCCGTAAACCATTACAGAATCCTCGTTTAGTCTAGGAGGATAGGATATAATCTATATATCATTGCTTGACTGATACCTGAAAGTATTACATTTCCTTTCCGTAAACCATTACAGAGTCTTCGTTTAGTCTGGAAGAATAGGGTATGGTCCATACACCATTACTTGATTGATACCTGAAAGTATTGCTTTACGTATCCTTGGGGAGAGCAGGGGATAGTAGTAGTTTATCCGGGAGTACATTGATAGTCATAGTACATGGATTAAATGTGTTTACCAACATTAAGTATAATGTATAGGGTACATAGAATAATGTACATAGTACATGGGGGGTAGGGGGGGTAGGGGGGGGAATTTTAGGCGGGTGGTACTC
>NW_008801899.1:0-556 GCF_000699145.1 Aptenodytes forsteri | reverse complement strand
TTGCTTTACTGTACAAAGTATGACTTTTATACCTAACTCCAAACCTCTTCCCCATTCTTTCTGTATGAAAAATTCTATTTCTGAAAGCCTTGCAACATTTATATTTTATGTTTTTCAGCCCACGAGCACAAAGAAAATATGTTTCCAATACTTAGTAACTAGTAAATGGTATTTTTATCTCAGGAAGATACAATTCCTTTTGCTCTTTGTTTACTGTGTTAATCTTGATTTTCAATTACCTTCCCAGCTGAGCACCAAAATTGTTTTTCCTCCTTGACCCCATTCACCTAGTAGATTCTCAGTAATATTTTGAACAAGTTACATTGTTCTCAAACTCAGCAAGAGAGAACCTGATAGTCCTAGTTCTCTAGGACTACAATTTACTTCTTTTCTCTAATTGCAAAATATACTTGAATGTCTGTTTTCTTACTGATCTGTAAAGGTACAGTGTTACTATGGGCAACCTGCTCATGATCCTTTGGCATCCTGCTCCAGGAGCCCCTGCTTGGCTTGAGCAGAGCCTCGGCCAAGATGACCTGCAGAGGTCCCTTCCAAC
>NW_008801898.1:0-556 GCF_000699145.1 Aptenodytes forsteri | reverse complement strand
CTGGAGGTCATCTGGTCCAACCACTCTGCACAAGCTCAAGCAGTTGCCCAGGACCATGTCCAGGTGAATGGACCATGTCCATTGCACTGAGCTGGTAGCATCTGCTTTGTGTCATGGAGTGTGGGTGCAGTTCTGCCTAACCCAGGCGGATGTTAAAGTTCAGAGGGTTTTGCCTTGAGGGAGATTGCAAGCACCACTGTGTGTGTTACTGCTGCTGTAGTAACTGAGCCAGCCCCATACAAAACTGGATGGGTAATGGGACTTGGATCTTTGGCTGTCTCTTGGCATGTCATTGCTATGCTGTAGGTAGAGAGGTACCGGATTTCAGAATATAGGGGAAGGATAAGCCTTCTGGAGTTGGGCGTGTTTCTGGGGTCACTCTGGCCTCCAGCCCATGTATCTTCCATAGCTGGTGTACTGCATTTGCAGGGGGACACCGTGGTCAGAAAGGGAGTTTTCCCAGGGTGAAGCTCATCCTCCACACCCCATGGTGTGCTGTACCCTGCAATTTCTCCAAATGCAGGAAACGTAACTGCGTATCTTGGGGTAGTGGCAG
>NW_008801897.1:0-556 GCF_000699145.1 Aptenodytes forsteri | reverse complement strand
AGTCAGTTTTCTGTGTACTTTTGGCTTCATAGAATATTTTTGTTGTTACATGGCTGTGAATATAAGTACGTTACAGTGATTGGATACCGGCCATTGATTGAAAGAAAGCAACCTGCCCTTCTACCGCACAATACGGAGTTTAAAGACACCTAGCAACCCATAGACGAACAACACTTTTTGTGTGCCTGACCGTCCTTGCCCCTTCACAGCTGTGCCAGCCCCTTTCCTCTGCAGCGCTCTGGGCCTGCTACCTCTGCACTGGCATCGTCTGCTCTTTCTCATTCGTCAAATCCAGAGAGAGGGTAAAGGGAGCGTTGCAGGGGTAGTGCTGTGAATTCTAACCAGATTCAGGGGAATCTGACGTGTCAGTGTGTTGAAAAGTCTTTACATTGGGTTCATGCTGCATGAACCATCAACGTGCTCCTCTCTGGGTAGGACACAGCCAGCTTTTTGAAAACCTGGTAGAGATTATAGAGCATGGGCAGGAGCACTTCTCTCTTGCATAAGCCCCAGTCTAAACTCGGAGGGGAACTTTTTCATCTTGACTGTTGAGAAT
>NW_008801896.1:0-556 GCF_000699145.1 Aptenodytes forsteri | reverse complement strand
ATATATATATATATGTATGTTATATAGAATACATTATGTTATACAAAACACATTATATATTTGTTATATATATAACATTATTTATTTTACGTATATATATAAAACCAAATAAACATGAGTTGATGGAGAATAGTTCCGCTGAAGTTAGTGGCTTTAGATTGTAGGAAATTTATGGTAAGAGAACAATCAGGGCTGCAGGCACTGATCAGAGCGGCACCAAAACCTGTGCATTTTGCAGATGTGCTTAAAAAACTAAGCTAAAACGTGACTCCATGCCTGTCTCATAATACACTCTGCTCATTGAGGTGGGGGGTTAGCCTGTTTCTCTGTTGCATTGCTTGTTGCTGCACCTTAGCTCTATTTAAAGTGCACCTCCAAAGCCCACGCACGTGGGGGGGAAAAATCCTAAAGTGCAACTGCGTCATATTTAGAATGATGGAGTTACCTTTTCCCTTTGCAAATTCTTCTATTTATTCGACGTTCTACAGGAGAAGAAGTATAAAAGTCTCCTTTTAATTAAGCTCTTTATCCTTTGAAGTTATTTTGGATTTTTTTT
>NW_008801895.1:0-556 GCF_000699145.1 Aptenodytes forsteri | reverse complement strand
TGTACCGTGTCTTCACTTTCCCCAATATAAAGTTAAGGTGAGACCGAGTGTAAGTCAGGAGCAAGGTGAAGAGAGATGAGAAGGGGTCCGTACCAGGGGAAATGGCCATTTGAGTATCTTCTGAGCATTCATTCTCATGCTGAAAGATCAGAACTGGGTGGAAAAGAGACTACCTCAAAAATAGTTAGGTCTTTTATAGTTATCTTCCTCTCTTGGATCCTAGTTTTAGATAAGTTAGAGCTCTAATATTTTCATCTTTGGCTCTGTAATTACTTTTCCTGGCCTGTTATGAGTTTAATGGATACTGAACAACTTGGATTGCTGAGATTGTACTGAGCAGTCCTTATTGAAAAGCAAAATTAGGCTTGTAGCTGGTAATGGGCTTAGTAGAAATGGAGATTGATGCGAGTTTCCTGATCTAATTTTTGCTTAAACTACTGTGCTATTTAGTAGAATTGGAGAGAGGGAAATGATGTCTCATCTGTGGCCCTTTCAAGGGAAAACACATCGATGCAATTTTTTATCACCTATATCTTTTTTCTCCTGAGTGAGGTCC
>NW_008801894.1:0-555 GCF_000699145.1 Aptenodytes forsteri | reverse complement strand
GTGGAGACCTTTATTTCAAAATAGAGGTACAGTATTATCTTCAAAGGGGAAAAGAAACACGTGTGTGTGTATATATATGCACATAATAGTAGTTTATAGGCATACCTAAAAACTAAAAGATTAATGAGATATCTTTTACCTTTAGCATGAGGCAAAGTGTTGGAGGAAAATTTAAACTGGCTCACAGGGAAACGAGGAAATTCAGTCTATCATGCAACGACTTTCTACATGCTTCATGGAAATTATGCTGCAGAAAATGTATGCAATGTAAAGCAATGATGTCTTAGCATCAGATTACTCTCTATTGATTGCTTTTCATATTAATATTACCAGTATTGATATATAATTTAAAAAGTCTTGTTTCAGTTTTTGTTAAAAATTTAACACTTTTTCTTTCTTAAAGGTTAATATTCAAACTTTCTCTTGATTATTTTGTTTTAAAAGTTCACTTCAGTAAAACCTGTGAAGTGCAGACTGGCCTTTTTCTTCTTTTTCACTTTTTCCCTGGAGGAAAGAAAAATATTTTTATTCTGTACTAAACTGTATTGGAAGGGG
>NW_008801893.1:0-555 GCF_000699145.1 Aptenodytes forsteri | reverse complement strand
CAATGTCCAGGGCTGCTTGCATGGGGTGGGCAGGAGGGATTAGGGGAAAGGACTCACCGTCATCTTCGTCACCTGCCCTGGGCTGCAACAGCTTTGCTGCAGCCTGGGTCCTGCCCTGCCTTTTATCCCGTGCCCTTGGCCGGCCCCTCTCCTCCTATTCTGGGAAACAAGGGTGAGTCAGAGACTGAAAGTGAAAGTCAGGTACAGGGAGGGAGGAGGAAAACCCCATCCAGAGAGGTGGCCTGTGGTTTGACCCTGGCCAGCAGCTCAGCATGAAAACTTGGGGCAGGTGAGATAAAGATGGTTTAATAAGTGAGGAACAAGGATGAAAAACAAACGATGCAGAAGCGAACACTGACCTCCTCCCGGCTGCCCAGCCAGTTTCAGAGTTACACGCACCTTGGGAGATATCCTCTTGCCCCTTCTTCCTTGATTCCACTTTCTATTGCTGAGCATGGCGTTATCTGGTGTGGAAGGGTGGTGCCAGTAGCTGGCACTGGCATTCCCATTCGCCCTCTCCAGTACAGTGCTCAGGATCTACACACACACACACAC
>NW_008801892.1:0-555 GCF_000699145.1 Aptenodytes forsteri | reverse complement strand
TGGGGTCCGCACGGACCCAGGCTGCTCTGGCGTTTTCAATGTGAAATATTTTGATGCTTTTAAAACCTCTCGTGTTCAGACTTTTCCCTCCCAGTTGTTCCAAAACGGAAAGGGTTTTCTCCTGCGTGTCTCGGGCTGGGATATTTTGAAATGCAGAAGTTGGGTGAACTCAAGTGCTAAATTTTCCCAGTGTCCTGGTCACAGCCAACCGATGGAAAATTGAAAGTTGCAAATCAACCTAGCTGGGTAAATTAAAACAGGCTGGCAGACATTTAGCCAAACAGAAAAGGAGACTTCATTTCCCATGTAAATTTTTTGGGACGGATTCTCTGCTCAGCTTCACACAGCCATCCCTGGGAGGACTGGGTCCAAACTACCAGCACCACGGACCCGCAGCGATTCCCGCAGGGTGCTGGGAGCTGTGCAGGGATCCGTGCCCCGCGGCAGGGTTGGAGCGCACCCCGAGGCCCTGCAGACGGGAACTCCTGGCCCGTGGCAAATGGTGATGGGGCTGAATGTTGCCACCAAGGGCCAGGAGCAGCCGGTGGTGATAAC
>NW_008801891.1:0-555 GCF_000699145.1 Aptenodytes forsteri | reverse complement strand
ATGAGTGGGACTCAACTTAGATGACATGTAAAGCCAGCTCTTACAGTTATTTGATCATGAATTTCTCTAGACAGCAACAACTGATCAGCTGTGTGATGTACAAGCATCCCTGGACAAACGGTCAACTGACTGAGTGAAAATTTATTTGCAAATGAAAATACAGACTATTGAAAAAAAATTAGAGTTGGCAGGTATGCATATCTTACCAACTTATGTAAGGAAGCAGTACTAAAGCAGTGCATGAAGTTAAAATACGAGCTATCATGTATTTTGCATTATCTACAGATTCATAATGCCCTTGCTGTAGTATGCAGTTATAATTACAAGTTTGGTCGCTGACAGATTCTCTAAGGCAAGAACTATATTCGTACATTTCTGCAGGACTAATTACAATGCCTGCAAAAAGGCTGAGGAGTCATCATGCTTGAGCACACTGGTTGAAGGTGGTTAAAGTCTCTTCCAATGAAGCTCCAATGAATCCAAAGCAGAAGCAAGAATAATGACTCTAGGTGACTATCTGTATATTTGCCCAGAAGTTTTGCTGTTGTAAATATA
>NW_008801890.1:0-554 GCF_000699145.1 Aptenodytes forsteri | reverse complement strand
TCCTAGGTGGCAGCAGGCTTGCAGGTTGAACTGGAGGTAGAGATTTTTGCCATGGTAATTGGAGGGGAAGATACTGGTGGCCTTGAAGAGATTTCCCACGATATTGAAATATTAACAGAAACAGAGACCCTTCTCCTGCCTGTGAGAGCAAATATCCTTTGTTGTCTTCCTTCCCACACACGCCTTCTAGCATCAACCCTGGGGACCATCCACCTGTCAGGAGCCTTAAGCATCGTTTCCAGTGCAGACTGCTGAGGTAGCAAGCTTTACTGTCCTTTTCAGAAACACACAAATGGGTGTTTTCAAAAGCACAACAAATGAACAATTTAAGATTCTGACCCCAAAAGCAATTTACATCAGAGTAACAAGGTTTTGAAAAGCGGGGAAAGGAAGAATGGTAAGCCCATAAAGATGTGGCTTTTAAAGAATAAATGAAAGGAATAGGAACTCTTTCCCACCACCCCCGATGGAAATCCTTTATAACATTTTTGAACCTATGGTAGCATCTGATGGTACAGCCTCACGAGCAACAAAATCATCTATCATCCTGGATA
>NW_008801889.1:0-554 GCF_000699145.1 Aptenodytes forsteri | reverse complement strand
CTGTCTTCTGCAGCCTACAGCAACATCTCCAATACCAAACTCGGTGGCTTTCCCTTGTCCCCTGATAGACCGCTCAAGAAATAAGGCTTCTGGGAGAGGGACCAACAGTCCTGCATTTCAAGGATGTGAACAAACTTCCTGGGGTGATTTGTTGTCAATCTCCCAATCTCTACCCTCTCTCTGTACAGTACCCTTTCCTTCAGTGGTATTTGGCTGAGGTTTTTTAAACTGATCTGCACAACTGAGTCAGTTACTTGTTTTTCCCGAGTGTTGCAGGGAAAGCCTGCTCAGTCCACGCGGCTCAAACCAAATTGGGATCGAAGCGCTTTATTGATCTGTCAACAACATGAAATTAAGCAGCAATCGGTGAAGTGTTGCAATCAAGATCCACAGTAGTAATACAACAGGTAACCCCCCAAACTAGACACTTACTAACGTTAATAAACACCAGCAAATTCCTAAACACCCTCTGTAACAAACGCAAAAGAGATTTCTTAAGCGCTACAAGCCTTTCCATAGGAAAGACAAGCATTGTGCAAAGCCCTGGTGAGAAG
>NW_008801888.1:0-554 GCF_000699145.1 Aptenodytes forsteri | reverse complement strand
TAGGGCAAAATAACTTTTGTGTTGTCCTCTGAGAAGAGAAAAGCTCCATGCATGGCGGTTGTTATAGTTGTCAGGGGCACGTGCCTGGGGTGCAGAAAACCTTGTATTGCCTGATTTAAACCAGGAGTTTGAACTCGGCTTTCTCAGAAGTAGCACTTCACCCCTTTTTCTTTGGTTGTTATTCTTTCCCATGAAAGCTGCTTTACTGTTTTTTCATAATCAAGTATTCACTGGGCATGAAATAACTTTAAATGTTAGAGTCTGAAAGACTTACCTTAGATGCAGCAGTCTTAGTCATGTGTGGGAGAAGGATTTAAACTGTCCACCATGCCTGCATGAATACTAAGAGATACTGGTTTGGTGTTGGCCTTGCTTTGGATTAGAAATTTTCACCTGGTCCTGAAAAACTTTTCTTGATAAAACTTCTGTAGATACAAGTGTCTTGCTGAGGAAAGTTTGACTATTGATGCGTTACTATTTTCCAGTGAAGGAAGCCTTTAAGGAATTCCTGACTAGGCCTGTGAATACAGATCATAGAATCATAGAATCATTGA
>NW_008801887.1:0-553 GCF_000699145.1 Aptenodytes forsteri | reverse complement strand
GTGCGAACGGGCACGGCTCTGCCCTCGTGGGCACGGCTCTGCCCCCAGCCGCCCCATCCCCGGATCCTGTGGGGTTAGCGGGACGGGTAACGGGCGAGGGCAGCCCCGCAAGGTCAGTGAAGGCCATCGAGTGCCCGAGTTAGTCCAGGAATGCCACCGACGTGCGGTCGCGCATCGCCCCGTCCCCAGCCGCCGACGGAGGAATGTCAAACACGGCCTCCCCTCGGCACCGCACGTGGTCCCGGCCACGGGGATGCCTCTGCGGGGGACGGGGACACGGGGCTGCACGTCCCCCTGCTCTGTCCCCAACAGGGACACGGGGCTGCACGTCCCCTGCCCTCTGCACGTCCCCCTGCATTTAACCAGCCCCGTCCTCCGGCACTCGTCCCACCAGCCCCGCGCCCGCATCTCCCCACCTGTGCCCACACGCTCCTCTGCATCCCTTCTCTCCCTCCTCCCCATCTGTCTTGCTGCCATTTTGGGGTGGATTTGCGCCGGTTTGGGGGTACGGGTGGCCAAAGCAGCACCCAAAAGGCCCCGTCTGGGTCCCCTT
>NW_008801886.1:0-553 GCF_000699145.1 Aptenodytes forsteri | reverse complement strand
ACAAGATGCCCTATCCTTGTTTCTTCGGGAAATTAATTTGAAAAATACCATTTGATGCTGGCATTAAAAAAAGCCCCAGAAGCCAAAAGACACATGAAAAGCGTGAGGTTTTCTCATGTAGATTTCCGTACCTTTGGAAAAAGAGCAGTGCGGAGGCTAAACTTTGTCCTCCCTGCTGGTCCAAACTCAGTTAGTAATTTAAGCTAACACTTCTGACACGGGAAGTCGTCTGTTTTGCAGATTTAACTGGTTTTAAATTAAATGTTTTTATTTCTTTTCATAGAGAGCGAAAGTTTTGGCCACATCTGCTTCTGGTTTTCCTGGGTTTACTCCTCGGTCTATTCTCAGATCCAGCCTTCGCACCACACCCCTAGCGACTCCCTCTGCATCTCCGGGACGATCAGTTACTCCTCCTCTACGAGCAAAGAAACGTGGAGTATCTTTCAGGGAAGAGAACTCGAATGCAGAATGGACTGCTGGGGTAAGCTGGGCTGTAGTTAGTGATTTTTACCGTTAACGGCTTTATAGACTGTGATTTGACTAAGGTTTTGTT
>NW_008801885.1:0-553 GCF_000699145.1 Aptenodytes forsteri | reverse complement strand
AATGGACATAAAAACTGATATCTGGATGCAGACATGTGTCCCCGGCAACCAAACAATGGAAAGTTATAGTTATTTCCCCCTAGCAAAAGGCACTGGGCTGAGGCAGGGACCTTTTCTTGAGAGACGGAGCTGGATTTGGCAGCAGAGAGTTATGGGCTTGGTGGGTAGGAGCTGGCCCAGGACAGTTAAACTTATCAGGGATGGGGCATTAGGCTGGAGAAGTCAGTGATGGATAATTTTTAGAAATATCTTTAAATGCAGTGAAAGGGGAAAGCAATCGCTGTGACACCAACAGTATCATGCTGGGACAAATTAAACAAGCAACCCCCTACCTTAGACGTATGAAAACAATATGGCAACCTATCATATACTGTATGTGTCAACTTAGTGGGGATACCTCATCCTCTTCTCTCCATCTTGTATGAGAATTTAAGGTATCAGTTATTACCCAGAGCAGAAAAGGTAAAATCTCATTGCCTGCAGTGCAGCACCTGATGTGGGGCTGGCTTTGGGGCCTGGGGAACAGGATGTTTATGTGGCTGGGATCCCTGGA
>NW_008801884.1:0-553 GCF_000699145.1 Aptenodytes forsteri | reverse complement strand
TGGTTGCGGAGGAATCGAGGCCATCGAGGCTTGTGTACACCGAAGAGTTTTTACGTTGACTGAATGATACCTATGTAAAAATACCTGTCCGTATGATGCGTGTTCTTCTGTACAAAGGAAGTTGTTTATTACTGTGGTTTGCTATTCCTGATACAATCAGTAACTTCACCTCAAAATATGTTTTGTTTTATGAATGATTGTATGATTATGTCTGTGCCGCTGGCTATTTTAGTGCCTTTTCTAGCTGCTTGCTTTCACAGCTTACTCTGGACCTGTGTGCCCTCTTCTCTTACTGCGTACGTGGAGCATTTTGATAATTGCAAGTGAACTTTTTTAAGAGGTACAAGTTCTAGCAGAGCACTCTTGTTAGTATGAATCTTAGCAAACTGAGTTTCCTCAAGTAAAATCCTAACACTGTAAAATCTGTCAATGTAAAACTATGCAAACGATGTGAGCGGCAGCAGCAAAAAGCAAATTCCAGCTGGAAGCCTGTAAGGCAGCACTTCTCAAGGAGGTACCAAAACCATTTACTTCTGTTTTGTTTTTTTTTAAA
>NW_008801883.1:0-553 GCF_000699145.1 Aptenodytes forsteri | reverse complement strand
TGAAAACCCCCGAGGACAGAGAATCCACTGCCTCTCTGGGAAGCCTATTCCTGGGCTTCACCACCCTCCTAGTGATGAAACAGTTTGTCATGGTGTCCAACCTGAATTTCCCATGCTGCCTTTTGAGGCCATTGCTTGCTCTTATCCTGTCTGCTAGTGCTAAGAGAGTTTGGGTTGACTGTCTTTATAGTTCCCATCTTGGTAGCTGTAGACAGCTCTTAGATGGTCCTCGCCTACTCTTTGCCAGAGAAAACAGGTCCATGTCCCTGAGGCCCTTGACCACCTTGGTAGCCCAGGGCTGGACCCTCCTTAGTTCCTCAGCATCCCGTTGAAGTGGGGGTCCTGACCTGAGCACTCGGTATCTGCAGAGTGGCCTTGCCAGTGGCAGGCAGAGAAGGGATAACATCCCTTACCTGCAGTCCTCTCTGTGGTTTGCCTTCTCTGCAGTGAGACGGTGGCTCCCGTTTCAGCTGGCTTCTGCCCCAGCACCTGGGTCCTTTCCAGGAGGGCTGTTACTCAGCCAGCTCTCCCCAGCCTGTGCTGATGCATGGGG
>NW_008801882.1:0-553 GCF_000699145.1 Aptenodytes forsteri | reverse complement strand
CAGCCTCCCCTCATATTTCAGACACACCAAGCCCTTAACCAGTTTTGTGACAAAGCAGGGATCTGCAGGGAAGACCCGTGTGGAGGCAGGGGTAGCCAGCAGGCAGCCATGCCACCAAGGGATGTGCTGTCCCAGGTGGTCAGGAGCGCCTTGGCAGGGGTCAGAGGGACAGGGATGATCCAGCGCGGTTATGAAAGGCACAGAGGTGGCTGGAGCCTCTTCCTGCCCACACAACCTCCCCTCTCTTACACACGTTTGCACATTACAACCCATACACACGTGACCGACCACACCGATCAACCCAGGCAGCAACACTCAGCACTCAACAAAGGGCACCGAGGGCCTCGTCCAGGTCCCCTTTCTGGCTGATCACAATGAAGGTCTGTGAGTGGGAAAACATTACACACATGTACAATGTGGATCCCTCCATCAGCCGGGCTGAGACACCCTGCTGCCCTGTATCTGGTGCCTGGCTCCAGTTGGCTGGACACCCTGGTCCTTCTGGTAGCCAGCTCCTCCAGTTCTCTCGCCCCTAGAGACTCGCACACAGACA
>NW_008801881.1:0-553 GCF_000699145.1 Aptenodytes forsteri | reverse complement strand
CTTCTTCTTCTTCTTGCACCTCAACTTCCGATACGTCTTCCTTCCCCTCCTCTTTCTCCCCTCACAACCCCCTGCCGCAGCTCCTACAGCGTTCCCCCCGCTCTCCCCTTGAGTCCTTTCTGATTTTGCGATACGAGTTTTAAAACTCAGCCCAGCACTAGCCATCGGAGGAGCAGACAACCTGCCCTTCTTCAAGGCAGCCAATTCGTACTCCCATCTGATAGGGTATCCCTGCAGTAATTGGTTTGTTCTCCCAATAGGCTCTAATTAGGGTAAGAAGGGAGCCTATAGGTGCTAAGCATCCTGCCCCTAAATTGAGTTAGGCTTGTTAGGAAAAAAAGCAAAAAATACGTCTGGGCTTCAGCCTTCTCTAGTAATCTTTCTAGGACTGCGCACAGTATGTCCGTGCAAGCCCTGACTCTTCCCACAGCTGTGTTACCTACTGAAATCCAGACATCTGATCATCTAAACAAACTCTCCCTGCTTCCC
The DNA here is from genome assembly GCF_000699145.1 of Aptenodytes forsteri. Classification (NCBI taxonomy): domain Eukaryota; kingdom Metazoa; phylum Chordata; class Aves; order Sphenisciformes; family Spheniscidae; genus Aptenodytes; species Aptenodytes forsteri. Next base: position 64 of record NW_008801881.1, on the reverse strand, counting down.
ACAAACACGCTGCAGACAGTTAAAAACAAAACGACAAAAAAAAAACCCAACAAAAAAACAACCA
>NW_008801880.1:0-552 GCF_000699145.1 Aptenodytes forsteri | reverse complement strand
CTTAAACTGAATCAAGACAGGTTTCCTGTTGCTCTCTTTCCAATTTATTAAATAGGTAAGCTCTTGTGATTGCCTTCAAAGTCCAGAAATTTCCAAACAGATTTTCAATTTCATTCAGGGAATTGGGACAAAAAGCCCTACCCCTGTTTTTCATTGCATCATACTCTAAAGTAACAATTCCTTGAAAACTGACATACACCAGCCCTGCTGCTGCCTGAAGGAGCCTTGCTTCAGCTCTTCTTTGCCCATTTTGCTGCTTTTGTGGCTTCTCATTCTGGGCTGCCGTTTTACCTGTTTGTGTTGTTGTCCTGCCAAAAACTGACCCAGGAAATAAAAAAGGTAGTTAATGAACCAGATCAGTTCTTTGATCCGGTGAACTTCATGGCCACACAAGTGCTGGGCTGGTACAGAAGAATGGTAGGGGGCAGAGCCTGGGCATGATATCAAGACTTAACACAAGTTAAAAATGTTAATCAAGCTGCGGTCTAATCAAGAGTGTAGAAACTGTTCTTTAATTCATGTTTAAGGCAATGATAAGAATTTATTTTAATT
>NW_008801879.1:0-552 GCF_000699145.1 Aptenodytes forsteri | reverse complement strand
CCCCTATTAAACTCTAGGGTGGTTACAGGTTTATTTGAGGAAAATAAATATTAGAAAAGAGTGAACCAAGTCTTAACTATTAGCATGTTCTACTTTTTTTTTTCTCAGTGAGCTTATTTATAAGCACAGCAGTGAGTATCATTTCCCATAACCAAGCTTATAAAAGTGGGTGAGAAAAGAACAATAGATAGATAATCTCTCTTGACTTTTATATAATTAAAAAATTCCTGCCCAGAGATCGACAGCTGAAATACTGGTTCTATTGAAATCAACATCGAAACTCCTAATGACCTTCATGGAGCCAATAGTGATTTGTCTGTCTGCTTGCTCATTTGGTCTATCTTGATTTATCTCAGGTTTGCTCTTCCTTTGTGTGCTTATTGCTCTTGATGCAGCCTATCAAGCCATGCAACCCCCTATGATAGCTCTGTGGAGATATATTTAATTTGATTTGCTGCTGTCCCCAGGAGTTTATTCTCTGTCAAACAGCTGCCTGTTGCAGTGAAACCTCAATATAGAAAAGCATAACGGTTTATGGATGGAGCATTTAAC
>NW_008801878.1:0-552 GCF_000699145.1 Aptenodytes forsteri | reverse complement strand
AAAAAAAAAATCAAAGGGAGTTCAGACTGAACTAGGAATTTAAGCAGAAAAGTCCAAATTATGTATGCGCTCAAACCCAACTCCAGGGTGATCCTCTCTCATAAACAAGCTTGTCTTATCTTGAAAGTAGACGGATTTTCTCCTGCTGCTGCTATACGCGCTGTACCTGCCGGGAATAGCTGGGCACACATTCACCTTGCTATCCAAAGATGATCATTTGGACTATTCACATCTCTCTTACATCTCCACACAACTAGCAAGTACTTGGATTCACTATCAATATGAAAGACTTCTGAACATTAAATCCACACAAGTTTTCAAAACTTATTTAATTATTTCAGCACATACTATACGATCCCTATGGAAAAAAAATTCCTAGAGGAAGTCCAAAAGCCTCTTAAACAGAGGTTCTGACAGAATGTGTTACCTACCACATTTAAAAATCCACTCAGTCAATTTGCTTGTGAAATTGAGGACTCACGCTACCAGACCTGCCTGCCAATAGCCCTGCTTTGGTCCTGCCCCTGGGGAGGAACAAGCCCAGGCACCAGG
>NW_008801877.1:0-552 GCF_000699145.1 Aptenodytes forsteri | reverse complement strand
TCCCTGGCTGCGGACGTAGCGCTGTTGAAGGCAGCAATGCTGCTGCTGTCTGTCCCAGGGCGTTCAGTCGCCCCCTGGGAAGTCTGGAAGCTTTGACTGAGGGACTGTTTGGGAAAGCTGGTCTGAAGGCAGAACATCTTTGGGAGGGCTGTGCAAGGAAACTGTTTTGCTCTGCTTAATGACCCACGTTCAGCGCAGGCAGGTCAGCGCGCCCACACTGGCCCGTGTAAGGTGGGACTTGTCCCATCTCAGGTGAAGTTTGAAATGTTTGCAAGCTGCAAGTCACTTTGCAAATTGCCTTATTCGTGCTCTCCTGCTCCACCCAGCTTCTGCAGTCGAGGCTTCAGCCCTCGCAGCAACCTCGAGCTCCAGCGCGGGGAATGATGGCAGGGTCTGCATCATCAGACCAGACGTGAACCTGGAGAACACCATGCTGCCCGCCAGCTTGAAAGGTGAGGGGCCGAGCGCCGCTCTGCCGGCTCGCGGCTGTGCTGGGGCCCCTTCCCGGGGCATCGGCTAGAGGGAGGCTGGGCATCTGTGTGCTGCAGAGTC
>NW_008801876.1:0-552 GCF_000699145.1 Aptenodytes forsteri | reverse complement strand
CTGGTGGCATTGATGGCAGTCGTAGCTGTTGTTCTCGTCTTCTTCCCTTGTTCCACCAACCTCTCGATCTGTGCGTAATTATCTACAAGGCACCAGCTTCAAACCGTCCACATAAAAACCTTGCTGCTGGTCTTCTCTAATCTTGAGCCCGCCAGGCTTCCTGGTTTTAGAGAGTGAGTCTGTTACCTGGGGAGAGACATCGGTAGTCAAAATTTTTTACTAAAATAAGAAAAAAATTGCGACACTTAGTAAGGATAGAACAAAAATTAAGATAGACTGCGGCTGAGCACGGGGTAGTTACTCTGGCTTCACCGTGTTCAGAAACTCATTCCCAGAGAGTTCCACTTTCCAGGTAAACTTAATCTACATGGAGAGCTCACATGTGTAGACTTAAGACGCTTGCACAATTCAGGATAAAGGCGCTATTTCCCTCTGCTTCTGTTACCGTCATTGGATGAGGAGTTTAACAAAGCTTATTCCGTGAGCTGCTAAAACTAATGAAGTTTGTTCTCCTGAGTATTCATTTTTTTCCTATCATCTCTCCCGCCCATT
>NW_008801875.1:0-552 GCF_000699145.1 Aptenodytes forsteri | reverse complement strand
GGCCTGAGGATACGCAGAGTTTCCCACGCGGGCACCGAAGACCTTGCTGTGCCTCCGGAGGTGTCGTCCCGGGACTTCTGAAGGCCTTCTGCTGGCCGGCGAGCATCTTGCTCAGCGCCTCGGAGGAGAGATGGGAGGAGAGGACGTGAGCTCTCCTCTTTGAATTGTCCTGCTTCCTCTGAAGGCGTGACTATTGCAGGGAGGCTGAGAGGTGGCAAGACCTTCCTCGGTTGAAGCTTCTCAGAGTTTTGCTTGGACTTCCTTTCTTCCTCTAACTTCTTCCTCATCGTTTCCAGAACTTCAAGGACAATGGTTTTGGCATACCCGATCAGTTCTGCATCCAGCTGCTGAACTCCGGAGATGGCTTTTCGGATGCTCTCCTTGGCAATCTCACGACTCACTCGTGAGACAGCAGCAGCGTTTGGCAGTGGTTGCAACACGGGCAGCTTTGCTCTCTTGCTTGCTTCTGGGATCTGCCCTTCCGATGCTCTGGGTGATCCTTGTCCTTCTGTCACGCCCTGAAGCTTCAGGATCTCAGAAAACTGACAGCCA
>NW_008801874.1:0-551 GCF_000699145.1 Aptenodytes forsteri | reverse complement strand
GGGGCGGCCGTGAGTGGAAAAACGCCATAAAAAGCCAAATTTTGCAAGGGTGGGCAATGCCTTCCCACCCGGCGGCCCCGCAGATGTGGATGTGCCCGCTCGGCTTCCAGTGCTTTGGCCTCCGAACGGCAGCATCCGAGGCACCACTTCTCCTTTTGAAACCCAGTGAGTCACCGAAGGAGGACAGCCAGGCGCCGGCGCAGGCTGTTACCATAGTAATTAGGGCTGGTGAGCCGGTGCCGGAGCCCCGCGGACCCCCTGCTCCCCCGAAAAGCGCTGCCCGGGGGTGGCTGTGCCTCCCCGTCCCGCACGTCGGTGCCAGGATGCTCGAGACCGGCACGCTCGTGACACATGTGCTGCCGTCGAGGACCACGGGGCTGCACCACCTGCTCCCTCCCTCCGGCCCGTCACCCTGTTTTGGGCTGGGAATAAGGGGTTCGCCTTGGGAAAAGCACTATTTTTGGCACGAGTTGCATCAGTTCTCAGCGTGACTTCTCCGAGCGTTTCATCCTTGCGCCTGGAGCGGGGTGCAGGAGCGGGATACGGCCGTG
>NW_008801873.1:0-551 GCF_000699145.1 Aptenodytes forsteri | reverse complement strand
GCTGATAAATTATATTTTGCAGTAATTCTTGGGTAAGGCAATGAAAATGTTGGTTTCCATTTCCTCTCCGAGTGCCATGGGAAGTTTTTCAGTGTAAATATTACATATTACAGCATTTGTGGAGTTGATGTTTATGCCTTTTTTTGAATTTCAAAGCACGTGACAAAACTTAAGGGTGACATTTTTGTTCTCCTGATTGCAGGTTCAGTGAAAGTCAGGTGGTATTTCCGCTCAATGTCTTGCATATTAGAGTCTAACGTGCATATTTTTCTTCTCTACACTTGTGTGCATGAAATAAATGTGATTTAGAAATGATCAGCTGGACAAAAAAAATTGCATTGGAGATTTTTCTTGCAAGGAAATTTGGGATAATTTTCTTTGAATTCTCTTGGTTTATCATGGGCAGTGACTACACAGTACACTTATTATATATTGAATATTCCTCCTCTTGTTTCAGAAAAAAATAAGGCTTCATGTCATCTTTAAACACTCAGCATCAGTGTTTGAGAGACAAAGGGAAGATTTTTTTTTCCATAAATACTTGAAAATCA
>NW_008801872.1:0-551 GCF_000699145.1 Aptenodytes forsteri | reverse complement strand
AAAGGAACAAAGGTTTAACGGTATGGTGCTTTTTTTCACTGGCAAAACTTGATTATTTTATCACTGAGTTTTGTTTACATTGGTATCACAGGGTGGAGAGTGGCAATAAAGGAGGGTTGGGGTATGTTTCAGAGATGAAAGAAAAAGGCAAAGAGCCTGAAAAGGAAGTGGAATTTCTAGGGAAATTTCCCAGTTTTTAGGGAAGACTTAAAGTTGCAGATTTTCTGGGGTTACTGGATTAGCATCCTTTTACACTGATGCTGTTCCTAGCACACTTACATGAACGGCCACAATAAAACAAGTCAGACTGATGCGACCAGGAATCATGACGTGAGAAGCAAGCCTAGCAGAGAGCAGAAAACAGACCCTTGCAGTCTTCTGCAAAGTATAATGTGATTGCACGACATTGCGCGATTCAGAACCATTTTGCTTTGTGGGATACAGAGAACAGCAAGTGTAAGAATTACAGTAGCAGTTATTTTCACAGTTGGAGTAGTAGTATTTTGCTCCTGTCTGGTAGCTCTCTACAGCCTTAATATTTGAGGAACAGT
>NW_008801871.1:0-551 GCF_000699145.1 Aptenodytes forsteri | reverse complement strand
TTTTAGCGTCATTTGTATTTTTCGTTTATATTGTATTTTTTATGAGCATCTGCTTTCATTTTTTATTCTCCTTTCTGCAAGCAATCAGGTTTGGACCACACTGTAAAACACATTATTATGAAATTCTGTAGTTATACAAGGCAGATTCTTCCTGCGCTAGCACCAATAACCCCTCCTCGCTGTACACTTACATTCGTAAGGTCACAAAGTGGCCCCAAGTAACTAAACAGTGACGAGTGGAAGAGCATTTTCAGATAGAAATGATCTTTGAACCACCCCTTTAGTCACCAGGTTACTTTGACCTTCCACCTAGCTGGCTGTAAGACCAGTAATCGGTATTTCTGAGGAAAAAAGGAGGTATTTTGTGCAGTGTGTGTCGCTGGGAGAACACCCTTTGTGTTGAGCATCTGGCTGAAAAGCGTGCACGTGCCTTGTGTTACTTCTGCCTTTGGCAGTGAGTTGAGGGCTGCTTTATTTCACCTGTACAGTTGCAAAAAACTCCTGATATTGATAATTTTTTCCAGTGGTCTGAGGTAGGAGTGGCAGTTCCC
>NW_008801870.1:0-550 GCF_000699145.1 Aptenodytes forsteri | reverse complement strand
GAACAAAAAAATCTTGCACTCGTGTCTCCATGCCTAACAGTCACAAGTGACCGCCTCCGAGTGGAACGTATTCATACTCAGTGGTCATTCAGTCACCGCTCCTGGTACTGGGCAGCCGTCGTGAACAAGTGAATACACAGAGCATGTACACACTGTATTTAATCCTGGTGATACTGATTGCATTAAAACTGTACAGTAAGCTTGCTGCAACCAGTTTGGCACATTCTGTGAAGAACGTACCAGTATAATTTCTCCACTGGACAGCTTGCTCAAGTGGACAGGAGAGATTCAGAACTGGAACTTCTGTCAAACTGCTCTTGTCTGCAAGTTCCAGTCCTGACTTCCTTTGACCATTTGTAATTTTTCCTTACTCTAAAACACATTTTCTATGCTATACAGTGGAAAACATTTTAGGTTTCAAATCAAAAGTAGTATCAGCTTCATTAGAATAGTCATTTAAAATAAAGAGGAACTATTGTAGACAATCAACATAGAATACAGTTTATTTCCAGTCATTTGCCTAATTCACATGCAAACTGGTTTATAAAAA
>NW_008801869.1:0-550 GCF_000699145.1 Aptenodytes forsteri | reverse complement strand
AAATGGCTTTGGGTCAGGGGAATGACTTGCACTTTTTTCACTGCTGGCCTCTCCTTCTCAGGTGCCCTTATGCAGGGGACAACTATCAGACACAGCTGGTACCTCTGAATCTTGCCTCAGGACTACTGTTCCCTTCTCATTACCAGCGTTTCACCTTCTACACATTTACCTTTGTGGACTCCACTTCCCAAGAGATGCTCTCTGGGCTGGTAAGATGCTGTCCTGGTTGCCTAGCTTCCTACTGAGGTCAAGTAACGTGTGAGCAATGAGAACCACTTCATAACTATGAGATTGTTGGCCTCCTTGGGGGGTGGGGGGCAAAGGCTAGGAAAATCCCCTCCTGAAACAGGAGGGGAGAGGTTGATGCAAGAAACTGTCTTCCCCGAGACGAATGTGGTAGAGGTAAGATGCTTCACTGGAGGGGTGTGACAGAAAATGAGACTACTGAAAGGGTAGGTCTACTTAAGCAAGTGCTAGCTTGCTGCCTAAGCTGTTCTGTTGCACTAGCTTAGGGTGTGTGCTCTAACTATGCTAATCAATATTCTCTAAA
>NW_008801868.1:0-550 GCF_000699145.1 Aptenodytes forsteri | reverse complement strand
TAGCATAGTATGCATATGCATATGCAATATACAAATATGCCGTTGCACTATTTCTTAGCACAATCCTGACCCAGAATGTCAGGATGTTGGTGTGACTTTATGTCGAGTTGCCCAGCTCTCGTCTCTCTGGGTCGCTTTTCCCTTAATAAAGGTCTCTGCCTATTGCAGTTTAGGTTGTAATATGTGCGTGGATTCATCTTTGCCAAAACCCCAATAACTCAATTGGCTGATATGACTACTTCTCCAGGGGAGATTTAATGAACTAGCCTATTCTAAATCCAAGTCTCTATGGAAGTAGATCAGTATTATTACATTTCTACTGCATTCTAGACATAAATGCATAAAATTCAATGGATTAATAAAACTATTTCCTTTTGGTTATTGTTGCATTTCCTATGTGCATATAAGCTAAATAAGAGTGGGAAGGGGAGCAAATATAAATAATTATACAAAAAAGCCCCAGTCCTTTTGTCTCAGCTAAATGCCCAACATTTTTGATGCTAGGCACTCTATTGCAGCTAACTGTAAACTACATTTAATGCAATAGGAA
>NW_008801867.1:0-550 GCF_000699145.1 Aptenodytes forsteri | reverse complement strand
ACCATTTAGAAACAGTGAAAAACAAAATCTGGTATATGTTTCTCAAGATATTAGTCATTCTGCATGTCAGATGCCATTTCAACTGAATATACCACTGCACTAGCGAAAGGATTGAGCAATCATTGCAATAATGGGATACCACTTTCAACACAGTTTATAGTTTATACATTTGCTCAATATGATCATTCAGAGTATCTTTCTGAACATATCAAACACCGCTTTTTCCCAAAATAGGGACATTCATCAAAGACAATGGCATTACCACTCTGAAGGTCAGGCATAACAACATCTTAACTTCCACTCTCTTTTGTGCTCACATTGAAGTTTAACCTCTATCTAGAAAAGAACAAGTGGGTCAAGAGAAAAGTGGGAACTCAAGCAGCACATTCAGAGATATTTAAGTGGCAGAGTTTTGGATTTGGGAAATTATGCACTGAGGACTTAACCTTGGCAAGAGTCATGCATGTCAAAGCAGAGCAGTATTGTAAGCAATGTACTGAAGTTAGAAGCTTTGGGTTGTACTGTTGAAGATGATCTTAAGTTTTACTGA
>NW_008801866.1:0-550 GCF_000699145.1 Aptenodytes forsteri | reverse complement strand
GTCCTAACATCCAATGTGAAGGTGCCCCGAAGGGCTGCACTGCCTCCCCAGGGATCTTTTCCCAAGCTCACTGCCTCAGAGAGCTGGAGAGACAGGGCCTGAAAGATGGGCCCAAGTGATGTTTCTCCAGCACCCCCCCATTGCTCCCTCATCCCTCCACCTGCAGCAGGTGCTGCCCCAGGGATGTGCAGCCCCGGGGATATGTAACCCTGGAGCTGCATAGCTCTGGAGATGAGAAGCCCTGGGACTGCAAGAAGACCGAGCACAGCAATAACGCGACCAGGGGCTGAGTACCCCTGTCCTGGGTTACAAACTTGGTCCTGAAGGGTGCCCGCTGCCCTCCTGGCTCCAGACACGCCTGTCCACCCCAGACCTCTGGGTCAGTGCTATAACCAAGACCAGGAGGCACCTAAGAGCAAGACCCAGGGCCAGGTTTTTCAGCCATACGGGGTAACTGGTTCCAGGTTTTCCTTTCTCTCCCCGCATCCCCTCCAGGCTCCGGTGCCGCTCTCAGCCCAAGCATCCCGACGGGCTGCAGGACCCCAGGAGC
>NW_008801865.1:0-550 GCF_000699145.1 Aptenodytes forsteri | reverse complement strand
CGCCACGGCCCTTTGCTTTCCTGCTCCGTCACCGCTGTCCCGAAGCTGGGGCCGGGGGGAGAGCCGAGTGCCGTGGCAGGTATTTATCCCCGTGACGGGAGCAGAAGGAATGTGCCCTTGGCAGGGAGGGACGGACGCGGGGACACCGCTCGCTGCCCTTGCCGCCATCATGTCCCCTGGCTGTGAAGCTGCCTGCCCTGGGCACCGGGCTGAGGGCAGGTAGGGCACTGCGGTGCTGCCGTGCCGGAGGTGGGGGGCATGGGTGACACAGGGTCTGGCAGTGCCTCTCTGTGCCTGTCCCTCGAGGCCACCGGCGGTGTTTTGACCCCGCTTGAGCTCTCCACGTCCTTCGTACCGAGGACCTGCCGGGGGAGACGGAGGCAGATGCCACACAGGGGGGTTCGAGAGAGCGCCGTGCCATGGGACCGTCCGTGCCAGCTCCGGTTGGAGCCTTTTCTCCCCTGGTTTTGTCACCTGTGGAGCTGTCCTGCCATCCCTGCCCATCTCCTCTGGCTTGCAGCCCTTGTCTGCATGCCAGCTCAATTTTTCC
>NW_008801864.1:0-549 GCF_000699145.1 Aptenodytes forsteri | reverse complement strand
CTTAGTGATTCTATGATTCTATGATCCCTCTAACCTTGATTCCCTTTGCCTCAAATGAACAATGCTGTATCATATTCCTTAAGGTCAGGAGTCATCACTGTGACTTAAGTCACAAACTGCCCTGTTATGGAAGGTAACAGCTGGTTTTCTTCCTTGTTCAAAGCTCAGTATATGCAGTATTTTGTTACAAGGATGAGATTAACAAAAGAAAGAATGGCTACCTGTTGGCTTTATTGGTTAGCTTTGTACTGGGCTGCAGAGAGATAAGGAATTGTGTCTGAAAGCTAAAAAGATAGGTCCAGCAGAGTGCAGTTATTTGCTACCTTCATAAAATTAACTAATTAAGTATTAGTTAAGTATCTTAGTTGTACTAAGATACAACATTAGAGTTGTACTCTCATGTTATGGAAAGGAAGGAGGCAAGGATCAAGGCCAAGTATCATTCTATGTGGGATAGATTTTAGTTCTGATGGACCATGTTTGTCATTTGCACCCAGTGAGGATGGGTACTGGTGTCCCTGTATACCTGGCACAGGACTGGACAATCTC
>NW_008801863.1:0-549 GCF_000699145.1 Aptenodytes forsteri | reverse complement strand
CAATGCCAGAGCTCACAGGACAGAACTTCCCTTCAAATGGCATATTGGATTGATTTTTTTGATGAGGAACATTCACCTGTTTGTTGCTATCATGCAGTGGAAGGGTACAGCTTTCTCTTCTTGTTTAGAATATTGCTGTGGTATTGTGATTTTGTAATTTTAAGACCCTGAGACCCTGAGATCATCAAGCCCACCGGAATCCCAATGGAATGCCAATAGGCTTTTGATCTGGCTGTAATTACTCCAGTTGATGCAATATTCCTGATATGTTTAAACTAATTCTAAATTATAATTCCTACTGGTTTTTATCCTTTGGGTATCGCTGCCTTCTTTCTAGGATGGGATTACGTTATGTGTTGAGACTGGAACTCTCTTTGTCTTGCTGTATGTGCCTGTGTAATTTTCCCTCAGTCCTAGGGAGGCATGTCCTGTTGGCTTGTTATTTTTATATTTGTCTTTTTTTCCATGATTCACATTTACTGGATTTTATTTTAAAATGCATCAGGTTCCTCATTAGTTTGGTAATGTTTATGGCGGTCATTTCATGTT
>NW_008801862.1:0-549 GCF_000699145.1 Aptenodytes forsteri | reverse complement strand
TGTGGGGAGGTGGAAGGGAGCGCAGCAGGGCTCCTGTGACGCTGGCTGCAGGGCTGTAATGCTGGTGCTGGTTCCTCCCACAGGTAACAAGTACGTGCCCCGTGCCATCCTGGTGGACCTGGAGCCCGGCACGATGGACTCCGTGCGCTCCGGCCCCTTTGGACAGATCTTCCGGCCCGACAACTTTGTCTTTGGTGAGTGAGCGTGGGATGGAGGCGTCCCAAAGCGGGAGCTCTGTGCACAGCACGGGCTCAGAGCGAGCATGCCAGCGACCTGGGGGACCTGAATCCCAACAGCGCGGCGGGGATGGAAGTGAGGGGTGAACCCCGTGGGGCAGGAGAAGTGGGATCATCTCTGTTCCTCCCCGGGGCGCTAACGGGGCACCTTGCTTCTGGTCCGCCCTCCAGGTCAGAGCGGGGCTGGCAACAACTGGGCCAAGGGGCACTACACGGAAGGCGCGGAGCTGGTGGACTCTGTCCTGGATGTGGTGAGGAAGGAGTCGGAGAGCTGTGACTGCCTCCAGGGCTTCCAGCTGACCCACTCGCTGGG
>NW_008801861.1:0-549 GCF_000699145.1 Aptenodytes forsteri | reverse complement strand
GCTATTGGGGCAAACGTATCGCCAGTAACAGGGACTCTGCAAGCTAAACCACGCTCTCGTGCATTTGTCTCTTCCCAGTCTGCATTGGGTTGGTAGCTTCGTAGTGCCGTTTGTGAGGAAGGGTCCAGAAGGATCTTACAGTTTTGTAAGGTGAATGAGGGCATAGCTGCTGTTCATTTTTCCGATAGTTGGATGTAAAGACCTGCCTTTATTCTGCAGCATTGCCGTTGCCTTCAGAAAGCTTTGACACTGTGATTTCGGATATTCCGTTTGGGAAGAAGTTCAAGATCACAAAAGACATACAGCTCCTTCCGGATATTCTCCAGGAAATGGAGAGGTACGTGTGGCCTTTGACGTGCTTGGGGCTTGGTGTAAATGTCATGATGGCTTGCGATCCGAAGCGTTTAGTCAGCTTCAGGTTTGCTTTATTCCAAACACTCTCCAGCTCTGTAATCTGAGCCTGTGCAGGCTGTGAAAGTCTGAGTCCTTTGCTTGTCCCGTAAAGGCTGTTGTGGCTTGTCTTGCAAGCTGTGGAAGTGCTGATGGCAG
>NW_008801860.1:0-549 GCF_000699145.1 Aptenodytes forsteri | reverse complement strand
TTCTGTTCATCCATCATTCCTTCCTTCCATTCTTCCTTCCGCCCTTCATTCATTCCTTCTTTCCATCCATCATTCCCTTATTCCATCCTTCTGTCCTTTCTTCCACCCTTCTCTCTCCTTCCTTCCATGCATCCTTCTGTCCTTATTTCCACCTGTCTTTCCTTGCTTCCATCCTCCTGTCCTTCCTTCCCTCCTTCCGATCTTCCCTCCTTCCTTCTGTCTGTCCATCCCTACTTCCTTTCTTCTGTCCTTTGCTCCTTGCACCCATACTTCTGTCCTTCCATCCTGACTTCTGTCCTTCTGTCCCTCCTTCCTTTTGTCCATCCATCCTTCCATTTATTTTCCATCCTTCCATCCATCCATCCTTCCTTCTTACCACCCTTCATTCCATCTTTCTCTGTCTTCCATTCATCCTTCCTTCCTTCTTTCTGTTCTTCTATCCATCCTTCTGTAATTCCTTCCACCTGTCCTTCCGTACAACCGTCCATCCTTCCACCCCCCTACCATTTGTCCTTCCATTCGTCTGTTGTTCCTTTGTTCTGTCCATCC
>NW_008801859.1:0-548 GCF_000699145.1 Aptenodytes forsteri | reverse complement strand
AAATCGCCAGTAGGTTTATTTTGGCAAGAAGAATAGTATGTAATGTATATCAGGACCAATCGTTATGCAGTACCTGTTAGTTTTGTATTAGATTAAATTGTCTTTCACTAAAGTACTTGAAAAAAAACCTACTATATCTGTATCGTTGAAGTAGCAGAATGTGGTAACCAAGAATATTAGAAAATAAAAGCTGTTGTGTTATCAGTTTTGGCACAGTCATTTATCAATCAGTATTTTAAACATTGACAAGTGGTAATTTAATAGGGAATGACCCTGTTGGCAGGAAGTTCTAATGACAGATGATGCAAACTCATTTATCACTATGGGGCTGTGCTGGCTTCTTACCTTTCTCGGTATCACAGCTCATATTTTCCAAGTCTGGGATGTGAGAAGCCACAAAGGGCAAAACCTGTGGCACGGAGCCTATAACCACTCCCATCTAATCTGATTAACCCCTTAGCTGCAAATTTCTCTGCCAGTATAGCTGGTAAGATCTAAAAGTTTTCATGCTGATTTAAGTACCGTTTGATTTTTAAGTAGGATTTGCC
>NW_008801858.1:0-548 GCF_000699145.1 Aptenodytes forsteri | reverse complement strand
GTTTTGTGACAGAACACAAATCTTAACTATTGTGGTGGAAATAATGATCCTGAGGCTTTAATTATAGCCAAGTCTGTAGTGTAAAGGGCAAAATGACTGATATGAACTGGATAATTAAAATATAAATCCTGTTACTTGTGAATGTTACTTCATAAAAACAAAGCTATATCCAATTTGAATGAGCTGATGTGCATTCTGGTAACTTTTCTAAAACGCTTTTAGTATTCTTAAGCCACAGTCATCGTCAGATCGACAGTATCCATTTAACAGCCACTTACATTCCTTGCTCCAGTACCAGAAAAATAGTTCTGGTTTTGATTGTTGGGGCAGCTATCAAGCTTCCCATATTATTTTCGTTATTTCTGTGTGAACATTTAGTTCACTGTCTTTAATAATCGGCCCATGGACACTCAGTATCCTCGTCCGTGTGCTTACCTTACTGTTTTTTAGAGTTGGGTGCTGTTGAGCTCTAAACTCTTAAAATCTCAAGTGTACTTTCTTTCAGAATCAGACTATAATATCTGATGGTGTTAGGACACTTACAGAAG
>NW_008801857.1:0-548 GCF_000699145.1 Aptenodytes forsteri | reverse complement strand
CTTTTCCTTGCTCTGCCCCGTGTTTCTTGAAACAAGTTAATACTTCAGGTGGGCTGGGACATGCAGCTAATTCCTCCTCACTTCCCCAGTTCACCAGGAAAACCCCCTAGGCCAAGTGCCTTGTGACGGCCCCCCACGGCTGTGTGCAGGGCCAGCCAGGCATTCAGCCTCTCTCTTCTTCACTGTCCTTTCTCTACAAAGGCATTTCCCACTGGGACCTGCCGACTACACCAAATGTTTTGCACCAGGAGCTGCTGGTTTGGTTTGATTCCCATAAGAACGGCACCCGGACTCTGTAAAGTATCGTTTAAAATGCCGTTTCTTAGACCAGACTAAGACTATGAAGAAAGAGAAGGCAGTACAGATGATCCTACATCCTTCAGATGCTAGGAGCCCTAAGCTATGTGCTGTCAAATAGGCGGCTCCAATCAGGGCACAGCACGCCACGCAGATCCTGCCCATGAAAGGGTTACCCCCTTCTGGTCAGTCAAGCTTTTAGAGGATTTTCATAAAATCAGACAGCTCTATTCATCATTTCTGCTGTCAAA
>NW_008801856.1:0-548 GCF_000699145.1 Aptenodytes forsteri | reverse complement strand
TTGCCGACTGGGGTTAAACCACGACACACTTCCATTGTAGATTCTGAGGGCGTTGCATTCCACCCAGTTACACCTGTACTGGGGCTAACAACTTCTGCTTCTGTTCAACTAAAGCAGCATTTCTCTTTATGGAAACTTCATTACAAGGTTCACCTTGGAAAGTGTTAGAAAATAGCATTTAAGATGCAGCTCAGCTTTTCCAGAACAGAGGAGTTACAAAGCAGAGGACATTTATACAGAGCAGTGAACTGCTCTGGACCTTACATTTTTGGGGATGCCTCTCTTTCTTTTGCAAGGGAGCAGAAGTATAAACACGGAATATTTATTCTGGTTTTCCTTTCTCAGCTGGAAGAAACTGAGCTGCTGCTGCCAGCTCTGGGGAACGCTCATAGGCGAGTACTGCATTTCCAGAAAGTTTGAGTAACTCTGAACTAAAGCAGCTCTTCCAGAAAGGCATCTTGTACTCAGGAAAGCATTGAAAAATGAAGGATCCACCATATTTCTTCATGGTTTGTTCCAGTGATTAAGCAACTGTACTTTTACAAATG
>NW_008801855.1:0-548 GCF_000699145.1 Aptenodytes forsteri | reverse complement strand
GCAGCTTTTTGATAAACGCTGTAGTAATGCACAGAAAAAGGCGGGGGGGGTATCAGCATAGTTAATCCCTTAGTGTAGCAGACGTAGGGGTCACTGAAACTGAGTGCTGTCACAGGATACATGCCTCACATTCAGAGCCTGACTATTTTGCTTTTACATTTATTTTTAATAAATGCCTCAACGTTAACTATGGCACTCTAGCTGCAGGAGACCATTCTCCGGTGACAGCTTTCTACCTCTGTTGACATCATTTCTTAATTAACTGCAAGTGCGAGATTTACTCAAAAATATAAATATTTTTATAGGAAGGCACGCAAGCAGATAAGTGAAAAAAAATTTAAATAAATATGTTGAGGGTGACAACAGAAGACTCAATGACTAAAAGCCCTAACAACGTGTCATGCAGAAAAAACGGAGAGCTCTGACATTAGGTGGCCAGAAGTTGCTGTAAACATTCACAAAGAGCAACTCACCATGCAATATACTGCCAATGTACTGACAAAACAGCCTGTGTATTTTCAAGGCGTTTTTAACATCCAGAACATTTC
>NW_008801854.1:0-548 GCF_000699145.1 Aptenodytes forsteri | reverse complement strand
TTCCTTCTAAATCTAAAGTTAAAATATTTCATTTGCTAAAAATAAAAATACAGAAATATTACAGTCCTGATATTGTACTAATGTTTGAAAACTTTTTATGACAGTTTAAAAATAGTATGTTAATGATGAGCATATTGATTTATTTGGAGTTCTGAAGTATGAATGTTACATTAGTAGGGAATGATTACTTTTTATAATATGACTGTTTCCAAGTAAGCTTTTACAAGGTAGTTTAACATATTTTTTTTCTAGTTTAGACTTTATATATTTGCAGAAGAAGCATTTTACTTCCTGTTAGTATAAAGCTGTTTTGAGTTTGAATTTGCATTTATATGCAGTTGAAGGGAAGTTGTCTTTAACCTTGATGCTCAGCAATTTTGTGTAAGCTTAGAAAGTTGTAGTTTGTTAGCAAGAATTGCACTGGGCTCTATTTGTGTGTGAAGTTTGGGGCAGGGGGGCAACCTATTTTTAAATTTATGAATCTCAGCTTCATGTCGTAAATACATCTTATTTATAGTGCATTTAGAATAGCAAACATTTTTTAAATG
>NW_008801853.1:0-548 GCF_000699145.1 Aptenodytes forsteri | reverse complement strand
AAGCAAGAAGAATCAGTGTGAAGTACCAAAAACCTTTATTTTTCCCCCAAACCGTAACAACATTTGACATTATATTGATTTCCTCATATATTTGTTATTTCTCTACGTTAGGAACCAGATACAGAAAATACAAACACGATCTGTTGAATCAAAGACGGCACAGCATTCCGTTAGAAAAAG
Organism: Aptenodytes forsteri; assembly: GCF_000699145.1. NCBI lineage: Eukaryota > Metazoa > Chordata > Aves > Sphenisciformes > Spheniscidae > Aptenodytes > Aptenodytes forsteri. The sequence goes on along the minus strand of NW_008801853.1, from coordinate 368 downwards.
AAACAAAAAACTAGAGGAGCAAGATAAAAATGGTGAAAAATAGTCATTCCCTCCAGCCCAAACTTTCCAAGAATCATCATCAAAATAGAGCAGTGGAAGTAGCTTCTCTTTCTAAACGCACTTCTGCTTTAAGAAAAAAGTTAGATTTATCTTTAGATTTCAATGTAAAAAAATGTTAAACTATCTTTCAAGCAATTTTGGAAGTTTGCATAGACCCATTCCCTTTCCAAAAATATCAGCAATCTCTCTATAGAATCTGATATAAATCAAGTGCGCGCCTCATCTGAAGATCACCAAGCTCAATTAACTTTCAAGAAAATAAAACATGATCTCCCCTTCCCCTCCCTCCCCCCACAAAAATACGGGCT
>NW_008801852.1:0-548 GCF_000699145.1 Aptenodytes forsteri | reverse complement strand
AGATTTTGATCAGGTAAATCATTCTCAATGCAGGTGCTGCATTTGACAAACTGAGTACAATTAATGTTGTCTTTTTGGTAGCCTGTAATATTTAAAAGTCAAAAACACTGATGTGGATTCTTGACTAGTTTTTTCCGTGCTGTTACCGGTGACATTTTCTCTCCCATGTACTGCGGCCTTCGGGGAGGAGTCTGACATACTGCTACAGCAACTGGATGTCTAATTCTGTTTTGTCGTGTCGGATTGCTTGCTTACCTTTTTGTGCCCTAGTTCCTATGAGAAAACGAGGACTAACCCAAGTGAGGTGTGTGCACAGACTGACTTACCTGAAACTTTTAAATTTAAAGCACCGTACTTGTTTTACATGGATCTTACAAAACTCCAAGACATGGGGAGTTACCTCCAGTTTTAACCTAACCCTTAAAAGGCCGTCCAATGTGATTGATATATCAAACCTCTGTTTTTTCCCCTGTGGTCTTTTGAGGCTAAATCTGAGGACTTACAAACTACTTTCCACGCGGTAGCCCACCCTCTAGCAATGTGTGGGT
>NW_008801851.1:0-548 GCF_000699145.1 Aptenodytes forsteri | reverse complement strand
GTTGGTGAAGAACTGAGGTTAACTGGTGCTTAATATCAATCGAACAGTAATAGTGAAGGAAAAGTCATTACTAAGGCTGATGTGAATCAGTAGTAAAGGTATTGTGGCAACAGCTATTATTGCTGTTTACTTGGTTGTCTGGACCATTGGCTTCTGATATACAGTGGGCTATTTGTATAAAAGACCTATTTACAAGAATGGTAATTTCCCCCACAACATTAAAAAGGGAACCGGTGAGCAATGATGACACATCTGCCAGGTTCACCCAAGCTCACCCGGGTGATGCTGCATATAAGAGGAAAAAGGCAGATTAATGGTCAAATATAGAATGAGGAAAAATTGGGTAAGCAGCAGTACTGCTGAAAATACTCGTTAACAGATCACAAACTGAATATAAAGCTTCAGTACCACGCTGCTGCTTGAAAAAGGCAAACAAATTGCTCTTGGGTGAATGAATAGGATCATCATATGAAAACATTATTAAAGTCCTGGAAGTTCTCTTTTGGGAGCCATGGTTTGAGAAAGATGTAGACAAAAACTCTCTCTCT
>NW_008801850.1:0-548 GCF_000699145.1 Aptenodytes forsteri | reverse complement strand
TGGGATGGGATGGGATGGGATGGGACAGAGTGGCACGGCATGGGACAGGACAGGATGGGATGGACAGAAGAGGGCGATGGGATGGGATAAGATGGGACACATATGACAAGATGTGACAGTACAGATAGGACACGACAGGACAAGATGGGACAGGTAGGATGGGACAGGAGAGGGTGGGGCAGACAGGACTGGATGGGACAGAGTCGGGCGGGACAAACATGGCAGGATGGGACAGGACAGGATGGGATTGGATGGCACAGGATGGGATGGGATGGCACCAGATGGGATATCACGGGACGGGACAGGACAGGGCAGACAGGGCAGGATGGGACCTGATGGGACAGACAGGATGGGACAGGACAGATGCGATGGGATGGGATGGGACAAACGTGATGGGACGTGGCAGACAGGACAGAATGGGATGGGACAGGGTGGGACAGGGCAGATGGGATGAGATGGGGCCGGATGGGACGGGACAGGATGGAACATGATGGGACAGACATGATGGGACAGGGCAGACAGGAGAGAACGGGATGGGATGGGATGGG
>NW_008801849.1:0-548 GCF_000699145.1 Aptenodytes forsteri | reverse complement strand
AAATCATGACTACTTTCTTTTTGTTTGTCTTTCTCCCTCGTATATTTGCACATTTAGAATCATATACAGGCAAAGCATATCTTGCTAAAACAATACGTATTAACTTTAGTAGCCCTGAATTCACAAGACAGGCTTAACAAAGTTTTTGCAGCCCTGTCAATATGACAGGAGGACTTGCTGAAGAGGTTGTTTCTGAGGGCTACCTGCTTCTTGAGTCAAGGTCACCAGCAATTATTTTCCAGCGCAATAAGAAAGTTCTAACCTTTTTTTTAATCCTTTGCATGGGAATGAAAACAAGACTTTTTGATGTGTGACATTTATGAATGGTTCTCTCTTTAGCTCTCCCCTTCCAAGGTTCAAATCGGTTCAAAGACTGTTTCTTCTGTGTCATGATCAGGGCATACATCATGCATCAGAGATGCAAGAGGTGCAAGTCCAGGTCTCCTGTCCGTCCAGAGTTTTCAGTCTGGGCTTTCGACATCTCAGGAAGGCGTCTTTCTGGTTTTGTTCAGAAAATCTGCAACGGATTTAAGGATATTTTACAAATG
>NW_008801848.1:0-548 GCF_000699145.1 Aptenodytes forsteri | reverse complement strand
ATGAACGGGACTAGCACCCCCATCATATTCTGTTGTTGAATTAACGTGCCCGGGGATATGTCATATACTACATCTACCAACAAACTCCCGTCACCCTTCCAGGACTACCCTGGTTCTTTGGAAACGTTAAAACGTGCATGAAACTGCTTGCACACGCTTCAAGCTAAGGAAAACTAACCCTGCAGGATCAGACCTGTGCTTGCGCTTCACTTCGCCGGGGCCTGACTTGGCAAACACCAGGCACCTGCAGAAACCTCTCCACCGCCTGGCAGCTCTGCCCAGGCCATGGGAATCGTTCCGGGACTTGCCTTGGGCGGGCAGGGCAGGGAAACACCTCACCGGGCAGGGGCACGGGGGGGTGTGCGTGGCACCCGGAGCTGGACGCCGGGTCCCCCGACGGCCGTTACCTTCGAAGTACTCCACCTCCTCTTCCAGCTGCTGGAAAATCTCGTCAGCCTCGGCCTTGCCGAAGAGGAGCCGGTAGTCACAGTTCAGGCCCTCCGCGCGGATCTCCTGCCACGGGGGCTGCCCCGAGGCGGGCTCCCCCG
>NW_008801847.1:0-547 GCF_000699145.1 Aptenodytes forsteri | reverse complement strand
TCGCATGTTTTGCCTTACCTGGGACTTCACTAGCCCAAACTCCGGGATATACTTGATCTAAAATTTCAGAGGGGATTTCTTCATTCTTTCCCGGAGCCTGTAATGCAGTTAAACTTAATAATGAGATTAGTTCCTCCTCCTTAACCTTTAACTTCATTTGACCATCCTTGAAAAATATTTCTGCTTCTAATACTTCTAACAAATCTCTTCCTAATAAAGATTTTGGGGAACCGGGCAGATATAAAAACTGATGTAATCCTATATACTTCCCTATTTGGTATCGTAAGGGCTTTAAAAAGTATGCTCTTTCTGTTTGTCCCGTTGCCCCTACCACCTGAACGTAATTATCATCTTCTGGTATTAGCTTTTCATTTAGGACCGAGTAAGTCGCTCCAGTATCTATTAAAAATTCCATTGTTCTTCCCGTATTCCCCAGCTCAATGTTAACCAGGGGATCAGCTGGGGTTTGATCTCCAGGTCCCCGTCAATCTTCCTCTCCCAAACTTCCCACTATCCTCGGGAATTTTGCCTTTTGCTTAGGACATTC
>NW_008801846.1:0-547 GCF_000699145.1 Aptenodytes forsteri | reverse complement strand
GGTTTTTACAGACATTAGTGCAAATAATTGCTAATTGCATCCCAGAGAAAAGTGGCTGTCTCCTATTTTTCTGCAGGCAAAATTCTCTCAGATCAGTATGTAGAGAGAAATCGGGTGTGCTGGACGGGGGGGCTGTGGCCCAGATCTCTCTGGCGTGCTTTGTCTGTGCATCTAATAGGCTTTGTTATTAGTGCTAAGTCACGATGCCTTTGGTCACCACAAATGCAAAGCGGAACAGTTCAGACTATGGAAACTGGGTCAAATTACTAAGGAGGAATACAAAAGGCTAGTGTGTGAGCCTGGGAGGACAGAACCAAAAGGCCAAGGCACAAAATGATGAGGGAACAAGGAAGGATATAGAGGATGAGAAGAAGCTACTGCACATGCAAGAGAAAGATGGGGAAGTGTTGGTCTGGTCCTCAGTGGAGAAGGAAGGTTGTGGATGAGCAACGCCCAGCACATTAGTGTTTCATGTTGAATTGCTTCAGCTTCAACTGAAATGTGCAGCTGCCACAAGGCAGCCAGCACAGACGAATGCAAAAAAAAA
>NW_008801845.1:0-547 GCF_000699145.1 Aptenodytes forsteri | reverse complement strand
TAGAGCCCTGTCAAGTTCGGGGTTTTTTTCAGTTGTGTGGTGCACAATCAACAAACCCACAGAATGGAAAGATACGGTTAAGAGGCCAAGGTGTGACTTTTCTTCTGCTTCTGTCCCTAGCAATGACTGCACAGTTTCACTGGCTACCTGTTTCCCAGTGTCCTGTTCCTGCTTCACTGGCCTCATAAAATTTTTCCTTCAATGCAGGCAGAACCTCTCCTGCTTCAGTTCTGAAATCTTGAGATTTACTCCCAAAAAAGAGTTTCCAAAAATCATTTTTAGGTCAATATCAGAGAAAATTACTGAGGCGCTCATGTGTTAAGCATGGGTTTACATCTTCATTACAAAATCCCATCATGACAATGATTACTGAGGATATCTTAGTTTGTAAATAGACCTCAGTCATTGTGAAATTTTAAAAGTTCCCCTATCTTTCAGTAGGTGCAATGAAATTTTAAAGAATTCCATCAATAGTGACCACTTATAATCGCTTCCTCTTTAGGTTTTTGCATTGTGTTCCACCTGTTGTGGTTTAACCCAGCAGGCA
>NW_008801844.1:0-547 GCF_000699145.1 Aptenodytes forsteri | reverse complement strand
CCCTGCTGCCTCGCTGGCACCCCCAGCTCCTGGCTTGCCTGCCTTCACAGGGCAGCCCAGCCCTTGCTGATCCCTGACATGGCTTGCTCAAGCAGGAGCTCTTCATTAAACAAACAGCTTTCTTCCTCAAGAATGACCTAGGTTGAGGAGCTCTGCCAGTCCTGTAAAAGCAGAGCAAGCTGCCCTGAGAGCTAGGACCCTGAGCTTTTTATAACGCTCAAGTTGGACTGGGAATCTTGTTGAATTACTTGAGGGGAAATTTAGCCAGCAGCTCTGGACACTTTAATTTCTCATTTGCAAATCATAATGCTGGAAAGAAAGCATAAAATATGAACAAGTTTCATTTTGTTTTTAACTGCCATTTTGATTTCCCAGAAAGTGCTGCCCATCAGACCCCACGTTTTCCATCAGAAAAAAAAAACTGGAAATTTTAAATGTCATCACAAATTTTTGTTTAATGGTTGGGTTTCATATACAGGCACACTTATGGCATTTAGATTACAAAATGATTTTGCTTACATCCCCAAAACTAAATGGAAAACATTTT
>NW_008801843.1:0-547 GCF_000699145.1 Aptenodytes forsteri | reverse complement strand
GCAAGGCGGGGGAGCAGCTCCCCCAAACGGTTTGGGAACTGGGTCTCACCTGGAGCCCACTGCTCCCAGGCCCTGCAGAGGACAGACAGGACAAGGGATTCGGTGGGGGCAGCCCTCACACCCCTGCAGGGTGGTCCCAGGGGCAGGGGAGGGGGGGGAAGGCCTCTTCTCACCGGTCCCCCACCGACACCCAGCACCTCCCAGGGCACGTGTGGGATCCAGCCCCACCAACGCCCTCCCCATGCCAGGGGTCTGAGCTCACCTGGGGTCTCCTTGCCACCACCCGGGTGGGCTCCCAGCACCACCAGTGCCACCAGCACGGCCCCAGCTCCCAGGACACGACCAGTCTCCATCGCCGCTCACAGCAGAGGCTGGAAAGGCGCTGGGGACCCCCAAACGAGCCGGACTTTGCCAGTTCAGGGTATCACCCCGGTCCTGCCCAGTGCCGGGACGGGGAGTCCCAGCGAGGACCAGTGAGGAGCAAGGCTGGGCAGCATCACCTGTCACCAGGCAGAGCCGGGCCCCGCAGGGCTCCCTCTGACACTTG
>NW_008801842.1:0-547 GCF_000699145.1 Aptenodytes forsteri | reverse complement strand
CACAGCATGTGCCCTGGATGGACAAAGTCTGCTGTGGAGTCAGCACCGTGAACAAAAATCTGGCTGGATGGAGGGTAGACATTTCAGATCCATATATGCTATAGGTAGTTGCTAATGGGACCCACAAGTTTTCCTAGGACAGCCTTGGGATACTGCTTTGTTCCTGCAGCAATTCCGGTGGAAATGGCTGCCAAAAAGGCAATTTACTTCTGAAAACACCCCTTTAAAATGAGAGCGTGGTGTCACACAATTTGTCTGAAAGACAGAATCAATAAAGACTTTTTCCCTAATCTTCTGTGTGTAAGACAGGTGTCATACAGGGGTCTTGTTGCAGGTGGTGTCTGGGTTTTATCCAAATTCTGATGCCAATGGTCCTTCTTTTTTTTTCACATTGGTGTCTGCACAGCCATGTTTTGATCTTCTTATTTGTAAAAAGAATGACTTCAAGTCTGGTAGCTTAAACATGTCATGCGAATGCCCAGTGAGATACAGTTTAACTGGCTCCCTGGGTATGCCAACACAGAGAAGTATTTATCGTGTCTGCTTG
>NW_008801841.1:0-547 GCF_000699145.1 Aptenodytes forsteri | reverse complement strand
AAAAAAAAATCTGTAAAAATACAAAAGAGAAATAGAGGCAGGGCAGTTTCTGAGGGCTGGTGTGGTGGGTCAGGTGGCTTGTGTAGAGTAGGTGGTTTGAATGTGGGATGGACGCTAGGAAGTTCCTATTAAAAAAAAATGTCTCTGACTTGGTAAGCCCTCAGATGGCTACTATAAGCTGTTGTATCTTTGCCACCTGAGATGTGGCATAGATATGCCCCCTCTGCTCCGTTTAAAAGAATCTGTATTTTTTTCTCCCTTTCTCCTATGTTTCAATAAATAAAAAAAGAATGTAAAGCCCCATTAACAAACAGGGTCCTGATCTGCATAGTACTTTCCTTTAGTGGCAGACTTACAAGGCCTCAGGAGATATTATCCAGATGCATGACTTCCTTTAACTGATGATAAAGTCTTTGATGTCACTTATTACTTTGAACTAATCCTGAGATCATAAGTATGTGTTAAAGTATGCAAGGTGCATTCTACCCCACGCAGCTAAAAAAATAAATAAATGTCACCATACTGCTAGGCTTTTTTTTCGATCTTT
>NW_008801840.1:0-547 GCF_000699145.1 Aptenodytes forsteri | reverse complement strand
AAAACCTGCTTAGCTAGTTGATTTAAAAATTAATGACAGCCTGGTTTCTTAAACACTGGAGTCATAGATTATAAGTCTGAAAGAGCTGGCTACAATCCTCTATAACATCTTTTATATAGTAAAATGTTTTTATTATATACCAGCATATAGTTGTATTTATCAGCACAAAATCTCCCATTTGATGCCTGTTTCTCCAGTCTCACTTCATATTTAATTTTATAAAACTCCACTTGATTTTTCTCCCATCCAGACAGACATATTTAAATAGGTCTAAGTAAGCTGTTTCCCCACATTCTTTACATGCCTTCGATTTCTGCATAATCGTCCAATCTTTATCAGTAGCAGCATTTCTGACTTCATAGCTGACACTGCTCTGAGCAGAAGATTGGAACAGATGACCTACTGTGGTCCCTTCCAACCTGTATGATCCTATGATTCTATGATTTTCTTCCTAGTAAACAGAAAAAAAGAACAAATTACCGAGGTTCTCTCCTACAGTCTTCATGCTTTATATTAAATTACAGCTATACTTTGAGACCAATTCATC
>NW_008801839.1:0-547 GCF_000699145.1 Aptenodytes forsteri | reverse complement strand
GCTTGGGGAAGGGACTCCAAGGCAATACCCGAGTCGGGCTGCGGAGCGAGGCAGTCTCAACTCCACCCACCTGAACTTCCAGATCCCAGGAGTGCGTGGCAACCCTCCTGCCCCACTTGCGAAACCTAGCAACCCTCAAACTTGTTCTTGTTTGCGCTTTCAGCCCACTCAGGCCTGCACGGCTGGTATTAAATGACTTTGAAGGGTGCTTTGCCACCTCCGTCTTCCAGTTAGGCTGTAACCACAGTTTGTAGAGCTGAAAGTGCATTTAGACAGTACTGCAACGACACACACAGTTTCTGAAGTGATCTACGCCTTTACGACTGCTTTACGATTTCACATCGCAGTGGCCTTCTGCTGACTCCACAGCATCAACCCAGTTTAACAAGCTACCCCGCATTTCACGTTTGCTGCTTTATTGTCATCAAAACCAGCTCACCAAACAGAGGGTGAACGCAGCCCGGAGGATCTAGAACGTTCACCTGCGTGAAATGAGGCTCAAAGAGGCCAGGGGAGGCGGAGAGGGGAGATGCAGCAGATCGCTTCC
>NW_008801838.1:0-547 GCF_000699145.1 Aptenodytes forsteri | reverse complement strand
GCTGGCTGCAAAGGGCCCTCTGGGGTCTCCTGTCCAACCTCCTGCTTGGAGCAGGACTGTCCCCAACATTGGCTCTGATCAGCCATCGCTCCCTCCAGCCGATTCTCACTGACCCCCAAGGATGGAGATTTCACAGCCTCTCTGCTGTCCTGTGCCAGGGCTGCACCACCTTCATGGTGAAGCTGTGCTCCCTGATCCACCCTGAAGCTCCCAAGCTGCCATCTGTGGCAGCTGCCCCTCCTTGTATTGCCTGGCACTGCTCAGAGGAGTTTGGCCCCATCACCTTTGTAGCTGCCCTTCAAGTAGCTGCCGGGTGTGAGCAGATCCCCCTCCGCCTCCTCCCAGCCAGGCTGAGCCCGCCCGGCTCCCCCAGCTCTTCTTGTGGGGCCTGAGCTCTCCCTGTGGGTCAGGGGCTCTGGTTCTCCCACATCTCTTTTGATCTGGGGGCACCAAAACTGGACATGGTATCCAAGTGCAGCCTCTCTGGGACTGAACAGAGGGAGAAAACTATTCCGTTTGACCTGCCGACCACCCTCCCTGTTTTCCC
>NW_008801837.1:0-546 GCF_000699145.1 Aptenodytes forsteri | reverse complement strand
AATAGAAATTGCATTGCATTTATAATAGAAAACAAACCAAGCCAACTGCAGGCTGACCATGCCTCTGGTTTCGCTGCAGAGCTCTGATCATCAGGTCTCCCTACACACAGGGACACTTCGGGAAGCAAAGCCCACCGGTGCAGAGCTGAGCAGGGACTGTTCTCCTTGCACACAGCGGCGTGCAGACCACAGCAGAGTGCGGGCACGCAGGAAGGCTGAATTTGGCTCTAGTTGGAAACACACGCAGTATCTTGGTGAAACCTGTGTGGCTGCACCCTTAAACGCCAAGTTATTTTGGTTCCAGGCATTTAATACTTGAGACAACCAAAAAGAGTGTGCTACAGGACTTACCCTGCTGTTGCTGTTTCTGCTGAAATCGGAGGGAATCTTGTCAAGGGTTTGAATGGAAAGAAGACTCTGCTGTGGTCTTACAGGCAATAAAGCAATATTGGTCTCAGTGAATGTTTAAACGTTTGAGGGATATTTTAAAATATATTATAACATTAACTTATATTTGTTCCTGGGTTTGATTTTTTTTTTTTTTTT
>NW_008801836.1:0-546 GCF_000699145.1 Aptenodytes forsteri | reverse complement strand
GCACATGGGCACGAGCAGGGATACATGGACATGCATGCACAGGGTCAGTGTACATGGATGCACAGGCGTACAGCAGGACGGCACAGACATACAGACACACATGCACAGGGTCAGTGCGTCTGAACGTACAGGCGTACGGCGGGACTGCACGGACATATGGATGCAGATGCACAGGGTCAGTGCACGTGGATGCACAGCGGGGCAGTACGGACATACAGACACATGCACATGGGTGCATAGGTGTACATGGGGACAGCACGGACATACGGACATGCGTGCACAGGGTCAGTGTGCTCATGCACAGACATACAGTGGGACAGCACGGACACACGGACGTGCATGTACAGAGTCAGTGCACACACATGCACAGACGTACACGGGGACAGCACGGATACACAGACACCCCCACGCACCCACGGGGACAGAGAGACACGGACACACAGAGGGGGACGCGCGCCGGGACGCAGGCACGGGGACGCGGGGGACAGCAGCGCACCGGCGGGGGCAGCAGGCCCGCGGGGACGCGGACGCGGAGGGGCAGGGCTG
>NW_008801835.1:0-545 GCF_000699145.1 Aptenodytes forsteri | reverse complement strand
GGGTTTCTCCATGGGAGCATGCCTGAACAAATCAAGGCTCCTCTGCGAGCTGGGAGCCTGGGAAAAACCACGACCGAGGGAAAAGCAAACATCTCCAGCCCCAGGGCTGCGAATAAACACGGGAGTATTATTAGTAACCGAAGCGGAGCTGAATCAGAGCTGCTGATTTATGCTCTTATTTCCTTTCAAGAAGTTACGCTTCAAAAAGTGGCTCGGACTTTTCTTACCCGTGGGAGAAGAGCGAGCGGCTGGGCGGGGAGGGGATGCAGCCCCAGACGTGATGCTGTATGGCGTCGGCCTGGCTCGGGCACGGCCCCTCTTCTGCGGCACAGGTCCTCCCGTTCCCCTGGGATGTGGAGGGTGGTTTCCCCAGGACACGGGGTCTGGTGGTCGCAGGGATGGAGGGGGCTGGTACCCAGGGATAGGAAGACTGGTATTCAGGGATGGGGAGACCGGTACCAGGGATGGAGGTGACTGGTACCCAGGGATGGGGTGATGTGCCCTGGGAAGGAAGTGACTTAGGGACATGGTTTAGTGGGCACGGT
>NW_008801834.1:0-545 GCF_000699145.1 Aptenodytes forsteri | reverse complement strand
ATGTGTGTGTGCGTGCATGTCAGCAAGCTGTGTACATGTGTGCGTGCATGTGCATATGTCTATGTGCATGAGTGTGTGCACAGGGGTGCGTGCTTGCATGTCAGCATCCATGTGCATGCGTGTGTGCATGCATGCCTCTGTGTGTGCATGTATGTGCACACGAGTGCATGGGCATACATGGATGTGCGCATGCACGTCACCGAGTTGTGTACATGTGTGTGCATATGAGTGCATGTGCATGTTTGTGTGCATACACACATGTATGTGTGAGCATATGCATGTGTGTGCACGCGAGTGCGTCGCGTGTGTGCTGAGCCGCGCAGGCTTGCTGGGAGACTTCAAATCCACGTGCTCCAGGGCCACCCTGCACGGCGGGGGAAGGAAACGTGTGCGTATGTGCGCGTGTACGTGCGCGTATACATGTCTGTGCATGTGAGCGTGCAAGGCTGTGACCCTGACACCCCCCCCTCCCCCGGGGGTTTGAGTGTATGCCGCGGTGCCGGGCAGCGTTGCTGCAGGTCTCAGGGCGGGCTAGCAGCGGCCAG
>NW_008801833.1:0-545 GCF_000699145.1 Aptenodytes forsteri | reverse complement strand
CACTTAACTCTTTTCGTATTAGGTTGATCTAAAACTGCCAGGAATACCAATAAAAATTGTAATGGAAGCTATTCAGCAAGCTACAGGTAGGTCTGTATTTGTATTTGCACCCATTTTATCATATTAAATGAGAAAATGTATTAAATGCCAAGTTTTGTGAAACTAAATAATAAATTATTAGGTTTTTTGTTCTCATTGTGGAAAAAAGCTGCTATCTTCAAAAAAATTGGTCTGGTCTGGGTGTTGTCTGTTATACTTCAATATAGGCACTTAATACAAAATAAATAGCTTTTTGTGTCACAGGAGAGCATTCAGTCTCTAAAAAGCCAGGCCCTTCCCACCACGCTTAAGTTTCATATTACTGTACATAGTGTCAGTGAAAGCGGCTGCTGCTCCTGGATGTTACTTTTTATTAAAACAGAACAAAAATTGTGTGATACTAATGGTCACCAGTTGAGTACAACGGGCAACTTGTTTTGAAAAACTGCAATAAAATTAGTGGCATAGCAAAGTGGGGAGGGAGGGAACTTATACAAAAGAGCAAC
>NW_008801832.1:0-545 GCF_000699145.1 Aptenodytes forsteri | reverse complement strand
AGCATATGAAGTGGAAGCATTTCTGGATATTAAATTCTGGCCTCATTCTATTTCTGTTCCCAAGGTAACTGACAGAAAGTTTAGCAGAAGTTTGACATACCTTCTCTCTTTCTTGCTTCTTCTCCCGTGCAAGCTGCTACCAGTGACAGAAGATGAAATTTAGTTACTTAATTGCATTTACTGCTTTAAAAATATTTTCAGCTCTGCTTTGAAGATCACGGAACTTTTCCTATTTGCTCCTACTGAGAATTTGTCTTTTCTATAGCGATTAGGGGCTACCTGCTTCAGACCCCTTGGCGGTGCTGCTTGTAAAGGAAAGTCTGAGGTATTTGAGTAACGCAACACCCACCGTCAGTTTTACGGGACTTTCCGCGGACTGCCCTGCGGCAGCTCCGGCTCAATAGCCCATTCCCTGAGGTAACATGACTGCCCCGGGACCCTCAGAGGCCAGGGACGGGGCTCGCAGTTAAAAGGAAGGCCGTCCCCTCATCCGCGGCCTCCTCGCAGCTCCGCGGCGGGTGCTGAGGGCAGAAAGCGCTCACTCA
>NW_008801831.1:0-545 GCF_000699145.1 Aptenodytes forsteri | reverse complement strand
GCTGATTAAAAGAGTGGCTGTTTCCGTGCAGGGACTCTGCTGATCCCAGGCTGTCACAGCACCTTTTAATGAGTACCAGTGGAGCCCAAAGAATATATATGGGACAGTTTTGAAGTAAATAGCAGTCTTGACTGTGGCAACCTGATATGGGCATAAATAAATACAAAGACTCTGCAATAGCGTATCTTTCACGTTATGGGTATTTTGGTTTCCATGTAAAAGATCCCACAAAAAAAGCATGTTCAAATTGCCATTCAAGAGAAACATAACCTTTCATTTAATCTCAAATATTCAGCTTGATAGCGTGTTCTTCCCTCATACAATCATACAAAGCTAAAGTGGTTTTAGAAAAGAGTGGAGAAGAATGGAATTTGCTTGCAAGTAGATATAGCCCTACCCCAAACTATCAGACTGAAGTTTCTTGGTGTTCAACACCAAGATAGATCAGCACTTTGTAAATAATTAGCAAGTATCATTTTCATGGGCTTAAACAAGAACCAGAACCCAATTCCTAATGTATTTTTAAATTATCTGCTTTTTTTTGG
>NW_008801830.1:0-545 GCF_000699145.1 Aptenodytes forsteri | reverse complement strand
TTTTTAACACTACCAAACTTCTATTGACACTATCCAAAAAAAGCATTTTGTATTCTTTCTATAGACCTCCTCATTTGTATAGAAGTTTTTCATGAGCAACCACACCATTCTTCAAATTTTGTCTTAAAACCTGAATCTTCTTAATAACCAGGCAGCTGGTAGCCCATTTTCATTCCTCTATAGCATATCAAAAGCATGTTCGACCTTTTGATTGGTAGCATTTATTATGCAATGTTTTACATGGCAAGGTCCTTTTCTTACGTATACAATGCTTAAAAAAAAGACAGGACATTGACACAACATAAAATGGAGATACTTGAAATCCTTTATGCTGAACTCCACAAATAGAGGTAAAAAAATGTAAGCTGGAAGTAGCTGAGGTATGGAGTAACCCAAGCGCTGCATTTTGCTAGGCTGACCACGATGCCAACAGGAATTTCCATAATAGTATTTTGCCCGAGTTTCTGGTGGGACACTAAATTTCCTGATTCCTCCATCGCCTGAACACCTGTCACAGGAACATGGTCCCAGAGACTGTTTAGAGA
>NW_008801829.1:0-544 GCF_000699145.1 Aptenodytes forsteri | reverse complement strand
TTTTTTTTTTCCTTCTACCCCTAAAAATCAAGGGAAGATAAGGAGCAAAAGATACCACAGAAGTAGAATTTGTATCAAGATAACTGGAAAATATACATGAAGACTAAGAATTGCTGTAGTAGTCACAAGTTAAACAGATCTGCCTCTGAGTTTGGTGTGATGCCATAAGTCAAGTATTCTTATGATCATGCTTCACACTTCTGCTTGAGCCTCTCTTGCTTCTTAATAAGCTTTGGCTGCAAAAGCATATAATATTCTTACTAATTGATTACTTGGCTTGTAAGGAGGAGCTGTTTGGCTTTATTGGTGCAGCAGGGTGTGCTTTAGAACTGCTACAGTGAATGCCCAGTAAATTGGGGACATACGAGGCGGTGTTGGTTATGCTGCCCTGTCACCTTCTGACAGGCCTCACTGTTTAATAATTAATCACACTTATTGTAGTCGTTTCTGATGGTCCCCTTGCTCTAGGCATTGTACACCCAGGGTCTCTGTGCCTGAGAAGTTTCCGTTTCCAGGGCAGGTATGTGATGAGGTGTAACAGGCA
>NW_008801828.1:0-544 GCF_000699145.1 Aptenodytes forsteri | reverse complement strand
TCATCAAATCCTAGCCACAGGAACCATATTCCTTTCCAGCTGAAGACCCGCCTAAAGCAAAGCTTGCAGCTTCAAGGGAGGTATGGACCTTCTCTGAACTCTCATCCCTGCGCAGCAGGAGGGGTTGCTGCGTGGGCTTAGGCAAGGTGTTGGGTTCATGTCAGGCAGTGCCTGCCTGTGCCGATCAGCCCTGTGAGCGCCCAAGAGCAGCGTCAGTGCAAGGCAGGAGGGACAGCATCAGAGGCTGTCTCTTTTGCCCCAACACAACCCTCCTTCCCCTCCCATGCGCCTGCTGTGCCTCAGGATTATTTTGTTAGCTGTATGTGTGAGTAGAGGTGGCCTTCACAGCCTGCGGTGAGGTGGGACTGTTCATGACGCAGTCGCTATTCATGTGTGGTGGGACATGGAGGTGAGCTGTCCCCCCAGCCCTTCCCACCCCCCGGTGGGGTGGTTCGTGTGCATCTGCACCCCGGGATGTGGCCGTGTACCATGCCCTACGGACCCCCTCGTTGCCTCTGCTTAGAATCATAGAATCATTAAGGTT
>NW_008801827.1:0-544 GCF_000699145.1 Aptenodytes forsteri | reverse complement strand
ACATACAAAATCATAAAGATAAGTGGAATGAAAATATGAAAATTGGTCAGGGTGCAAAACATCCTCGTAGCTGCAAAGCCTCTTTTGAATGCAGACAGTTCAGTATTTTATGATTAGAAGTCTGTGTATTGCCCAGTTGTAGAAGATAATTTTAAAAATTCCAAACTTTAAACTGCATGATGTCTTTGTTTGAAAATGTCCTTAAATGCTGCTTGTAGAACTGCATTTATACTACGCTACACTGAGCAAAATCTATCACTTCTTGGAAAAGACTACAAATTAGACTTATACTCCACAGTGAAAATACTGTTCAGCAATTTCAAAGCTGCTGCTGTTAGTCCCAAAGGTAAGAACCGACAGTGTAAGGGTGCCTAAAACAAGGGCTAGTATTGGAGAAAAATGGAAGGGAATGGCTAGTGTGGTGCAAAATACTAGCTTCCCCGAAGCTTTCTAAGCAGTTAAGTCCTGTTCTTGTTTTTCTTCTTTTCTCCTTTTCTGTCCCCCTGATGGTGACTTGCATGTGTACAGGTTAAATTTTTTTTTT
>NW_008801826.1:0-544 GCF_000699145.1 Aptenodytes forsteri | reverse complement strand
TGGTAAATATGATCAGCAAAAGCAAACACTATAGAAACATAGAGACATTAGGTTAATAAAACATAGATATTATCTGAATTAATTTTTCAGTTTTTATTCATTTAGTTCTGGTCTTCAGTTTGAGGGTATTGGTTGCTGGAAATGCATAGATTTTTCTATTTCCTTTAAACGTCATCAATTTTCCTTGATTTTTTGGTCTAATTATCTACTACTTCATAGCCATATTGATATTGAGTATTTAAAAAGATGAGTTTATCTACTTTGATCTGTAAATTTGGATTGGTTTCTATGGGCCATGTACTGACCACCACCCATTAGTTAAAGAATATTCATGTCTTTGCTAGTTACAATACAAATAGGATGAGCAGCAATCTGCCAGCCTTTTCCCCACTATACTTTATATCAGATCAAATGCTTGCCTGCAGCAGCAGCAATTCGATACTGGTCTTCATGAAGCTACTACAGAACTCATTACTCTGGGCAAATTGCTTTCTATAGTATAATGTACTGTGTTGGAGTCTAAAGGGACATGAACCCCAAACAG
>NW_008801825.1:0-544 GCF_000699145.1 Aptenodytes forsteri | reverse complement strand
CCCCAGGTCCTTTTCCGACAGGCAAAGGATGATGTTGATCTACGTTCCATTTTTCTTGTCCGTTTCCTTCAAGTCTTTCAAGAACCTTTTGAACTGCATTTTCTCTTTCGTTCTCCCACAATAATCAAACCATCAGCATATTCAAAATGTTGCTACAGGCCATACGAACTCCTTTTTCCTGAGAATGTCAAAATGATCACACACCTGTTTCCATGCCCACATATGCTGAGGAACGTATCTGTTTACCTTGAGCTTAAACTGACATCAAATAGGGCAAAGATTTGACATCCTGCTTATTCTTTCATCCTTTGAGCTATAAGCACACAACTCTCTTATCCTCAGCTTTATCTGGGTTTCCAGTTTCTCCCACTGTGTCCCAAAGGCATTGCACGGCATGCATTTGTAAAATGTATCAAAACTGCATATATGCTTTGCCCTTATACCTATTGAACTAATCATAACTGAAGTTGGTCCTCATGCTTGTATAAATACAGAAATAGAGATGGATGTGTTCTTTTTCCCCTGAAAATTCCCTGTGCTGCTG
>NW_008801824.1:0-543 GCF_000699145.1 Aptenodytes forsteri | reverse complement strand
CCCCGGGGAGCCAGCCCCGTCTCCCCAGCTTGCCCTACGCTCCAGCTGGTTGCTCGCAGCAGGAGGCAAAGCTTGTCTTTGCCTTCTCCTGTCCACCAGGTCCGTTGTGGAGACGTGGCCGAAGCTGAAAGGGGAGTGCTCTCTGGCAGAGCGTTGCCTGAGGGCTGGGCGCTGATGGCACCTGGCCTGGGAGCCGGCTGAACTGCGGTGGGAGTGACTTGGCTGTGCTTGTTTCCTAGACGAGACACCATCCGTTCCGCTGGACTTCGGGCAGATTGCCGCGGACATCCACTTCCGCCGAGAAATCGTGGAGCGGTGCATACACGAGACCCTGCTTTTCTTTGCTGGGGCCCTCCGAGACAACAAGGAGGTGGAATTCTCCTTCAAGGGCATTGGCATCCTTGCTGTGCGGAGAAAAGCGGTCAGCATGACCTTCTTTGATGACTGCCTGCTGGGGCTGGATGCCACCGGGAACATGCTGGCAGCTCTTCTCGAGGTGAGCTTGTCATTTCTCCGGGGCTCCTCCTCGTGGCTCTTTGGCAG
>NW_008801823.1:0-543 GCF_000699145.1 Aptenodytes forsteri | reverse complement strand
GCACACACATTTGCACACACACATGCACTCACACATGCAAACAGGAACACAGGCAGGCCCACGGACACACATTCGCATGTACACCAGCACACACACGCGTGCAACATACCCATGCATACGCAGAGACATACATGTGCGCACACAACCACATCCGTGTGCGGGCGCACACGCATGCACACACGGACCTGCACACAGACGTGCCCTCAGATACACAGACACCCCCAGACACATGCATACACATACTTGCGCATAGATGGACGCACGTATGCACGGATACTTGCACACACACGTGTACACGCATGCGCACACATACGTTCTTGCATGCACATTTGTGCCCACGTACATAACACGCATGCATGCAGGTGTTTGCGCGTGCACACACACCTGTGTGCACAGATACACGTACGTATACCCAGACATACAGATGTGCAAGCGCATACGTGCACACAGACCTAGACACCCAGCCAGCCCCACCCATACACACGTGCCCACGCGTGCACGCACGCGCGCGCACACGGATCTTTAAGGAGCTGTCGCACCGCC
>NW_008801822.1:0-543 GCF_000699145.1 Aptenodytes forsteri | reverse complement strand
TGGCATCTAGCCAGGGTCATCCCACCACAACTTCTTGAATTGCCACCTTCCAAAAGAAACAAGTAATAGTTCAGAGGATGAAAATTATTGACCAATTCTGCTGATTATATATATTTATTGTAGGTTGTGCTATAAATGTACCAGACATGGAATAAGCCAACTCTTTCATTCTATAAAAAAAACCCACAAAACCAACACACAACACATCAATTTTTCCTAGTACACTGGAAATATTTTTCATAGAAATAAACACATTTTGCAACCTTTTCTTTTTCTCCTTTACTTTGATAAAATAAAAGGTACATAGCAGGGTGCCTTGTAACAAACTGTCTCTTGAAATTGCAACAGGACATTCTATATGCCTAGTGGCCATTTAATTTAATGGTTTTTTTATTAGTGTACACCGACTGGGTTATTTAAACCACAGGGGTCTTTGCAAGTAAAAGCACAATTTGAACATGGAAGAAAACCAAACCCAGCTATTTTATTTTAAAAATTAAACATATTGCATTTTGTTTCATCTTTTAAAATGGTGTTTTTCCT
>NW_008801821.1:0-543 GCF_000699145.1 Aptenodytes forsteri | reverse complement strand
CCTCAACCATTCTGTGATTTAAACACTGAAGGAAATGCAGGGGAACCTGCAAGAGCTCTTCCATCACACTCCCCTCTGCCAACCCTCACTGCTCTTTTCTGCCTGCTAGGGGATCCTGCTCATGTCCTCCTCCTCCTCAACAAAGCTTTTTCTCGCTTCAGTATGTGCTTGGGCCTGTAGAGCTCCTAGTGAGCCCCCCGAGCTCAGGGTTGTGATCCTGCCACTCTCCCAGGGCTTTCAGGTCACCTCCATGCCACAGCCTTGATCTCCCTTGAAAGGGAGAGGCGGGGATTTTGGAGGGGATGAACCCACCCCGTACCACAGCAAGGAGGAGAGTGGTGCCCACAGAGGCATTTATCTGCTATTCCCAGGGTCACCGCCTGTCGTAGTGCAGCCAGAACAGGTGCTGGGGCCTCCATCTTCTCTGTCCCATGGTGGACACCAAACGTCATTGCTCTCTGCGACTTGCTGCCTCGAAGGACCTGCTCTGCTCCCAGCACTGAAGTGCACTGAAGCAGCTGTGGTGTGCAGGGGACCTCCAGG
>NW_008801820.1:0-543 GCF_000699145.1 Aptenodytes forsteri | reverse complement strand
TTTTTTTTTTGTTGTTGTTTAGAAACCCAACATAGTAACAACTTTTTTTTAATCTAGGTACCACCAAGTTTAACCTTTTTAAGTAAATGGATTCTCTCTGCTTATTCACTGTTCTCTGATACATTTTTTTTTTCTGTGGTTAGAACAGATTAAGACAACCCAGCCAAAGAAAAACAGTGCTTCTCCTTGTTGTATTATAGTATTCCTTGTTCTCTCCATCTATTCATTCAGTGGGATGGTTCGTTCTCCCTTCCTAGTTGTTTTCTGCACTGTATTTGTTATTGCTTCCTGTACATCAGTACACACTTTTACATTTCTAATCCTGGTTTTTCCATGCTTTTTATTGTCAACCCTCTTCTCTCATTTTATATTGTGAGAAAGAAAAGGTGCAAAAAAGATTACATGGATTTGTTTTTTGGTCAAGTGTCTTATCCTTACTACAGTGTATTGAGGAATAAAGCTGGCATAGAGAAAGCAGGGTTTCAAAAGCCAGTGATGAGTGAGAGCTGTGAAACAGGGACAACAAACTGTAATTTATTGAGT
>NW_008801819.1:0-543 GCF_000699145.1 Aptenodytes forsteri | reverse complement strand
GTTCTGTTACAAATCTATACTGCTAACATAGTGCTTCTTTGCAATTACAGAATGCTCTATCTACTTTTTCTATTTGTTCTCAGAATGCATCATATTGTAGTAACATAAAACATTTCCAGCTTGAGCATTTTTAAAGCATTTTGTGGACATCAGTGAATTGAGGTTGTCTGGCATTATCCTTTACAGGCAGGTGAATATGATCCCCACACCTCCAGGAAACCAGATCGCACGGACTGGACAAAGATGCAGAAGCAAAAACAGAACAGAAGCTAGGCTAGCTCACTCACAGTTTGCAGGACATAATTTTAATTCCACCTCCTATTTCAATAAAATAATGTGTTTGTGAAAGCTTGCACTTATTTTTTAATAATTTCGAAAGGTGAAGTGTCATAAGTATATGTATTGTTTTTATAGCTAGAGTTATTTTTATTATCTTCATATACTTAGAATTACCTGTATTGATACTTGGAACAATATTTCCAGTGTTTATGATTACAGTTGCCTAACCTGCAATATAGCCAGATAAGCAGTTTAAAAGTAATT
>NW_008801818.1:0-542 GCF_000699145.1 Aptenodytes forsteri | reverse complement strand
AAGGAACTCCTATTTTTGCTGTTCTTAATGTCTTTAGCGTCTTTGTTCCAGCATACGGTGATGAGTGGAGACCTTGCTACCATCGGTGGGGTGGGCAGATAATGACTTACAAGGCAGGCTGCCAGAGGAAAATTTATTTTTTAACTGTTCTTTCCATGGTCTGTCAAGTTTGGGCTAATGACTTGTATAGGACTCCCACTGGTCTCGGGATCTCTCCATAACCGCCTGCCTGGAAATTATTTGCAAATGCCAGTACTCCCAGCGCTGCAGAAGAGCATCGCCACACCAAGGAACAGTGGGAGGTTTGAGATCGGCTGTGCTAGGAACGACCTGGGTAGATCTCTAAACGCAGGAATACACACTGCATTTATTTCCAGACTTTATTGCTGGCTATTTTTTATAGCCTTAGGGTTAGTTTTTCCCTCCACTTGTGGTTCCATAACCAGGTCTCAAGATGCCACGTTAAGAATCAATACCTTACAGTATTTGGCGAGTCTCGTGGCCAGTCATTAGAAGGTGTGAGCCCTTGAGCTCCTAAAGTG
>NW_008801817.1:0-542 GCF_000699145.1 Aptenodytes forsteri | reverse complement strand
CTACTGGCAGATCCTGCAAAGGGGAAAGCAGCAGCCACCTCCATTGGCCTGGGACAGAGAGGCACCAGGGTGCACCAGGATGGGCTCCAGGGGCTGGAGAGCAGGAATTCTGGGGTGCCCGAGTGTGGTGGAGGCAGCAGCTTTCTGACATCATTTAACACATGTCCTTTACAGGAACTTACCAAGTTTGGGAGACATATTGTGACAAAAAAGAGTAGGACTTAAGGCAATCGCCTCCACTAATTGCCAGTGAAAACTCTGGACTGAACAGAGTGCAAGCCAGTGTGGGATTTGTCTTTGCTCAGTTTTGCCACCTGAAAGTTTGCTTTTGAGGTTAGATTTTAGGTTTTTATTTTTTTCCCCCAGTCAATGGAGGTAGACCTCTCCTGCACTAGTGAGAAAGAACTAGGCACTTCATTTCAAAGTTCTGCTTCTTAGATTAACGTACAGTCATGTAACATCCTTTTCTAGAGCCTTCCCCTGTAGTAGGATCATGCTATAAAAATAGCAATGGGGTGGGCTATGAGTCATCCCTCTCATTA
>NW_008801816.1:0-542 GCF_000699145.1 Aptenodytes forsteri | reverse complement strand
CCCCCCCCCCCCCCCCCCATTTTTGCACCATACACCAGTGCCGATCTGGGGGTAAAACACCTGTTCTGCATTGCCACAGACTGGCTGGTTGGGGGTGAAAGTGCTTGTTTTGGATGCTCTTAGGCCTGGTGCATTGTAGGAAACTCTGGCAGTGCCTCTGTGGTGACTGTGGGGCTGGTTTTGGGTGGAAAAGGGACATTTGGGGGGCTGTGGGCCTGGGCTCACGGCTCCGTTCTCCCTTGCAGTCCTGTTTGCTATGAAGGAGGGGAATGAGAAGGTGCCCACACTGCTCACGGACTACATCCTCAAAGGTATCTGCTCGCCTCGTGCATCCCCCGTGCACCCCTCATGCATCCTTCATGCAGCTCCTGTGCAGCCCTTGTGCCTCTGTGCATCCACCATGGATCCCCTTCTGCATCCTCGTGCATCCTTTCAGCATCCTTGTGCATCTCCCTGGCATCTTGTGTGCATCCTTCATGCATCTCCATGCATCCCTTATGCATCTCCAGTGCCTCCTTCGTGCATCCTCTGTGAATCCCAGG
>NW_008801815.1:0-542 GCF_000699145.1 Aptenodytes forsteri | reverse complement strand
GAAGCAGCCAAATGCTGTGGCAGAGCAGCGAGAGGAACGCTTGGGATGGCGACCCAGGGAGGAAGCGAGCATCCTGCAGGCTGGAAGCAGAGGCCGTAGCACAGCCGGCCTGCCTGTGTCTCCCAGCCATTGATAAAAAGACTGTGGAACTTCGCGTGCTGTTTGAACTCTTCTTCCTCGTCCCGCACTGCCCTGCTGCCCCCCAGGCACCCGTAGGGTACCTACCCTGCCACGGGTGCCGCACGAGGCCCTGTGGAGCCCTGCTGCCCCCCAGGGGAACCCCGCCGGGTCCCCCACGCACCCCTGCAGAGCCCTGCTGCCCCCCAGACAGCTGTAGGGACCGCATCGGGTCCTGCTTGTGCCCCTGGGGAGCCCTGCTGTCCCCCAGGCCCCCATAAGGGCCCCAGGAGGGCCCGCACATGGCCCCGTGGAGCCTTGCTGTTCCCTTTGGTCTCCTTTGCTTACGAAACGATTTTCAGCAGGGCTCACGGGGTCTTGCCTTCTGCTAAAGAGCTGATCGTCTCCTACGATGGGAGGGACTT
>NW_008801814.1:0-542 GCF_000699145.1 Aptenodytes forsteri | reverse complement strand
AGACTAATAAAATAGAAGAAAAGGTGAAGCCATATTAGTAGATTGCTTTAGTTCTCACTTATCATTACACTGTTTACAGGGAATGTATAACATCCATAATATCAGCAGTAAATCAAGAATTGTTGCATTATTTCTCCAGAAATAATATAAGGAAGGTATTGGAGAATGGTTTTCTGACATATATTTTTAATACAGTTTGGTGATTCGCTTTCCCCCACTTTAAATATTTTATTTCTCCATAGAAATAATTAAGAAAATGAAATCATATCAAAAGTTCAAAATGTGTAAAAGCTTATTTTTGTAATTATTATTATTTTAAAGATGCACACTGTAGATGCATGGGGAACAAAAATGCAGGCAAAAATGTGTAATGATTTGATCAGCACGGTAGTACTAATGGTCACTGACAAATATACTCCATGTTTTTTCACCTGATCTGCAAAAGGTAGTCATATAACCAATGTTCTAATTTTAGATACTGCTTTTGTAAAAGCCATGAAGGTCTATGGATAAAAGTGTGTCCTGGTTTCGGCAGGGATAGA
>NW_008801813.1:0-542 GCF_000699145.1 Aptenodytes forsteri | reverse complement strand
AAAAAACCCCAGGCCTCTTGTTTAGGGGCTTTCTTCACTTTATATTTTTGGTAGGCTGTCTCTAATGCTGCTGGCTCCCAGCACTGGCAGGGGCACTGCAAGCCAACAGGGACTGGCTGGAGGCATGAGAATCCAGGAGGAACACCTGGAGCGAAAATCTTGCTCAACCTGAGCGTTATCTGTGGGGACGGCAAGTGCCACCTGGCTCACGCCTGGGAGGATGGCACGTGCTTACTGCAGGTGGGACGGCTGGAAAGTTTAGCTGTCAAATCCTCAGTTTCTCTACTGAGAACGTGTGAGCTGCTTTTAAGGGGCTTTCGACTCGATGAGGCACGCACGAGTGATTCTAGAGGCAGTAAAAGACAATTTTGGCTGCAAGCGCACCCCGCTTCGGAGCGTTTGCTCCAAAGCCTCTCGATGGAAAGGCTGTACCAACTTGTTTAGCCTGGCAAAGTGAGGGTTTTGTAAACCTCGTCTGAAAGACTTGGTGACCTGTTCTGAACTAGTCTGCTTCAGACATGCAGAAAATGAAAATTTGACAC
>NW_008801812.1:0-542 GCF_000699145.1 Aptenodytes forsteri | reverse complement strand
TTCACAACAAAACCCACTTCACTCACAGTCTCGTACTCGGAAGTGCAAAGATGCACGTGGGCATGAAGTCGGCATCGAGGCCTGAAAAATTTAAGGAGCTTCAGGTAATGGTTAGCCTGGGCTGATAGGGATCAGCTTGTGAGAGCTGCAGTGCCACAAGGAACTTTAATAAGGCTGTATGACCAAGCAGCCAGCACAGCTCATTCCAAACGCTGATTTTCAACAGCACAGAGATTCTGTTTTGCGTGCTGCTTCCCAAGTATGTCCTAGGAAAAGAGGCTGGACTAAGGTTTATGCATGCAAACAAGTCAAGGATGAAAATCCAGCAGGCGACTTGGATAGATAAAGAGAAATGTTTCTAAGTAATGCAGAAATAGAACACCCTACGGAGCAAGCAAGGCCTGCACTTGTTTCAAATTTTGTTCAAGGCGTGGGTTCTAAAGTTTCTGAAAATACGTGAAATACATTAATTGGCTGGGAGGGAAACAAGTAGAGGAAATATGATCATAGAATCAGAATCATAGAATATCTCAAGTTGGAAG
>NW_008801811.1:0-542 GCF_000699145.1 Aptenodytes forsteri | reverse complement strand
TGGACATTTCTAACAGCAGCAAAACCAAGACTAGGATCTAGGTTCGTAAAAAGCAAGCTAGTACCACACCAGGCTCTGATAACCACACCACACAAGATTATGAGTTCCACGTTACGCCATTTTACACACATTTGGAACGCACCATATGGTAGAAGCAGCTTATTTGTGGAATTGGACTGCCCTTTTCTTCTCCTTCTCTCACACACAGACACATTTTTCTCCTCTTTTTCAACTGTTATTTGTGGAAAGACGTTACAATCCTCACACTACTGCATTCTTCACAGCAAGAATCCTGTCTGCTTACAAATGTCAACTGGTCTGTTAGCACAAAGAGGAAAAATGCAATACCATCTGACTGGTTAAATAAATAAATGCCTTTTCCACAATTCTAAGTCATCCATCCCGTGTGAAACTACAGAGACCATCCTTCTGCTTGATTTATGATACCCTGTTAGCCACAGAATTACTTAGCAAAATCAGTTTGGCTTGATGTAAAATTCTCTCTCTTCACCAGGAGCCAAAAAAAAAAAATGTAAGCCCCA
>NW_008801810.1:0-542 GCF_000699145.1 Aptenodytes forsteri | reverse complement strand
AAGGACTTTGCATCCTTATTAATGGGTTTTATTGTATCACCTCAGTTAAAAAAGAAAGATGAAAGAGAAGGAAAAGCATGCAGCCTTGTGGTGTTGCTGTAAATGCTGGTTCTTTGGTGTAAGGCATAAAAATATGGCTTGAGCGTGATGGCCGGCACAGGTTTCTGGAGAAGCTGGGGTCGAGGGTGAAGCCAGGAAATCAGCCTGGTTTGCGTGCCTGCTCTTGCTGTAGGAACTTAGAGCTGAAGAGCTTAAGAATCACAAGGTGTCAAATTATTTTCATTTTGTTACCCATCTTGTTATTCAAAAAGTATCCAAATCTTAAACCCAAGAATAAAACAGGTTAAAAAGAGTGGGGAAAAGATGAGCTATACGTCTGCTTCCACATACAACCCAACCAACATAGATGAATCACTGTGGAAGTCTTGTAATTTTCTGCTAAGCAATAAATTATTACCTTAGCCTTCACTGGAAATGAGGAAAAAGTTAGCTAAAAGTGTTTGAGAAAAATAATACCTCCTACCTTTTTGCTGCATAATAAT
>NW_008801809.1:0-541 GCF_000699145.1 Aptenodytes forsteri | reverse complement strand
GAACGAAGGGTGAGTGATGCCTTTACATGCGAGGCCGACAAAATAGAAAAAGAGGTGAGGTGAGCACTGACCAAGAATGACTTAAAGGAGAGCAGTTCCCAAGGCTATCAGGTGCTTCTAAAAGTCAGCAGGTATAAGCTACGTGCGTAGGAGTCCATCACTCGGGTTGGTTCTGTTTTGTCCTGGTGGTGTTGGAATTGCGGAAGGTTCTGGCAAGCCTTGAGGCATGCTTATAGACACATACGTACATCGAAATGCTTAGGCATGCATTGGTTTTTGTTTGTGTAGCAGAAAAATAGTGTAAAGGATGATACGGAGAATTGGCTAGAGGAAGCCTTGCCTCTGATCACTGGAGAAAGCGCTGCAGTGCACCTACAACTCTTGCATTGGCATCTGATTAGATTTTAACATTATCTTAAGTAACAAGCAAAACCCCACAAAGGCACAGTCTCAGAATCTTCCGAGAAGAACATGCAGGGAAACAGAAATCTTCATTAAGAGATGACACTTCTTTAGTTGTCTTCACTTGCTAAGGATGGCT
>NW_008801808.1:0-541 GCF_000699145.1 Aptenodytes forsteri | reverse complement strand
TGAACTTTGCAACATTACTGAGATTTGTTGATACAGTTTGCAACAGAGGTTTTGGGCTGGAATGCCCAGAATGCCCCAGGAGACCCTCACAAACTGCCTAGAGACCAATGGTGCAACATGAACTAAACAATTAAAGGATAGGATTACTTATCGTATTGCACGGCCCTTCTCCTTGCTTACATAGGATTTGGGTGGTGGGGGGCAGATTCCTATTCAGGGGTTAAAGTTGTTCCATTTTTAAATGAGTACAGTGTGCTATAGGGAGTCTGAAAGAAGAGCGTGGCCTCTAATTACTTATATGTCCCCAGGTTCTTTATTTTCGTCAGACATTTCAATATAAGTTGCCTCATGTAATCAACAAGCATATGGAAAAAAGACTCTTGAATGCATTACATTATCAAAAGCCATCCTCTTATCTGATTACATATTTATAACTTGTTGTGCAACATGGCCACAAAGCAACCAACAAAGACAAGAAAAACAAGCAAGCAAACAAAGGAAAGGCCAAAGAAGTAGCACATAATTTCAATGACCACTCTTT
>NW_008801807.1:0-541 GCF_000699145.1 Aptenodytes forsteri | reverse complement strand
ATACATTTGTGCATCAGACAGAAAAATGGTAATGCTTTGCCCTCTGACTGTTTAAATAGTAAAAATGAACAAATGAACAATATGCATATATAAACCAGTGTGACCTAAGATTCAGCCCATAGACAAAGTATAGACAAACTGCAAGCCAATGATAGCAAGTCTTCACAAGTTCAGTGGTTTGTGTCAGTCCAGATATGGGTGTAAATGTGTGATAACTAGCAGGTCTTTCCTGAATCTGTGTGCTTAGGCTACAAATCTTTCAAGATGAGTTGTTTTCTTTTGCTGCAAGAGGTATTTGCATAAGTGCTGCAGTAAAACGTACGGCAGCAGGAGAAGACGTGCATCAGTTTCTGAGCTATACTCGGCCTTTCGAATTTGTGGCACAGTGGTTCACAGAACTAAGGAGGGGAAACACAGACAACTTAATTTGAAATAATTTAAGAAGAAAATTATATGTGCATAGGAACTATAAGGCTCATTTGCCATGTGCTAGCAGAGCTTCATAAGAAAATTCATTATGTCTGTATCTATCTATATTTCA
>NW_008801806.1:0-541 GCF_000699145.1 Aptenodytes forsteri | reverse complement strand
ACATATCTCTTTCAGGTCCTCAAGCTCCAAGTCAGCACACCTACTTTGGCTATGGCTTTTCTGGAGACGGCCTTCAACAATCTGCATAAAGGAAAAAGAAATGCAGATGAGGGTCACTCAAAAAATTAATACTGGGTTTTTACTTCCAAGCTAAAAAGATTCTTTGATTTTGGTGGACATCTTGATGCAACCATTCCTGCCCAGCTGGATGCCATTAAGAATCACAACCAGATTGCCACAGGGCATCCTGACAAAGGTGTTTAAAAACCCATTAAGACAAACCTTTAGTGCAACTGAGAGTTTATGGAATTAAATTAAGAAGGAAAAAGGCTCACTTCCAAATTAAAACAGCAGAAAAAAAGCTTATTTTAAAATTGTTCCAAAGAAGTTTATATAAGGCCATTTGACTATTCTGTTCTGATTTTTTATTTTTTTACAGTTATGGGCAGCCGGTGGGGGGAGGGAGGGGGGCAAAGGGAAGAGGAAAAAACAAAAGTAGTAACACGATCCTGTAAAATGAATGTATTGTTTGTAAGGAATG
>NW_008801805.1:0-541 GCF_000699145.1 Aptenodytes forsteri | reverse complement strand
GAAAAGAAAAACAGCACTTCCCAAAACATGGCAGTCGGTCACATTTGGACGCTAAAACATAGAGGAGGAAATTTTGACACTAACAGCTTCAGGGGCAAATGCTAACCATACAGTTTGAAAGCTTTTAGATGTTGTATGGGCTAAACCTTGTTGGAAAGAGCTCTGCACAGTGAAGAGTTCTCGATCAAAGCTGCTTTAAGGTCAAACCTAAAAAGATTGCCACGCTGTGAACAGCTGAGCTGATGAAATAGCTTGCTGATGCTGAAGGAGGGAGATCTTTCTCCCCTTCCCTTACCACCAAAGTCCCAGTCCCTCTCTTGCATACGCTGCACCCTTCCACACGCTCATGTGATTCATTAGCCCAGCAGGAAACCATTGACTTTTCTGCTGAACAGCGATCGTGCTCTGCCACGTGAGCTGAACTGGCTCATGAAGGCTCCAAAGACTGCTAAAGTTGGCACAAGGTAATCGGCAATACCCTCACCTCCCTCCTTTAGGGGCAGGTTGGCAGGCTGTCACATTGGCACGTCTAGTGTGTCTA
>NW_008801804.1:0-541 GCF_000699145.1 Aptenodytes forsteri | reverse complement strand
TGTTATTATTTACCTTGACTGACAGGAAGCATTTCATCATCCTTCCAGCCAGGTATTTCAAGCCTTGATAACACAATCTACCCCACAATCTACAGGTTAACCTGTTTGTATCTGTGAACTAGCAGTACTCCATAAAGTTACATTTATTAATCTCAGCATTTTAGAAATAATTAACGGATGTAACAGAAATAAAACAGCGCCATATACATGCTGTCATTCCTGATCACCTGAGACTTAATTCTGGTCCCACTGAA
Source organism: Aptenodytes forsteri (assembly GCF_000699145.1). Taxonomy (NCBI): domain Eukaryota; kingdom Metazoa; phylum Chordata; class Aves; order Sphenisciformes; family Spheniscidae; genus Aptenodytes; species Aptenodytes forsteri. Next base: position 287 of record NW_008801804.1, on the reverse strand, counting down.
AAGGGGGAAAACTTCAGTTTCTCCACAAGAAAGCCTTTATTTTCACAGTTTTAATTTTTTTTTTTTAATCAACATTACTCCCAATATAGCATCTGATATATTGATGGACAAATTTGACGCTCACAGGAAATACTATCATGACTGACCTACTTAAAATTACAAAAATACACTTTTACATCCTTCCCAAGACAAATCGTGCAGCGATTTTCAAAAAGTCCCCGCGAGCATAGGAAGAAACTGAAACTGCAGCCTTCGCTATCGCCGCAGCCCACCACCACGCACACACG
>NW_008801803.1:0-541 GCF_000699145.1 Aptenodytes forsteri | reverse complement strand
CAAGAGAAAGTTTATTCAAAGAATTTTTTTTATTTCAGTGCTCAGTTCCATTGAGAGTTGCTAATAAATTGTACACCCACAGGCATAAGCTCATCAGAAGTAAATACTACCTTGTATGACCACTGTAATATTTTATTAAAATAGATCATGATTCATTGAATTAATAATTAAAAATGGAAAACATTTCTTTCCTACTCTGCACCAGACTGGGCTACTCTAGGAATTTTATTTAAAATAATTTTGGCTTAAAAGTAGAGAGTACCTTTCAAAGACAGTGGTACTAAACAAAATAAACTGTTCAAAAAATTAATTTGTTCTCCATTCTGCAGGCAAGAGCAAAGTGGTGCAGGATAGCAAAGAAAGGAAAAGAGCAAAAGGAAGAAACCTCTCCTGTCAATGTCTTGTTCAAACCCTGGCTCAGGTACATCTGAGATAATTTATGGGAGCATAATGATCTGCATCAGGAATCTCAAGCTCAACCTGCCGCATGACTGAGCTAGTTTCTATAAAGAATCTAGCAAGCTGGCGCCACGGCAAATGA
>NW_008801802.1:0-541 GCF_000699145.1 Aptenodytes forsteri | reverse complement strand
CCTGAGCCCACAGCCCAGGGACAAGCTACAGGATGATGCCCATCAGCCCCGCTCACATGCTACTGGTCCTGGGGACTCTCGGGTCCCCCCCCGGCCCCCTGTGAAATATTCCCCTGCAGTCGACCCCACTGAAGACATGAAATGCAGTGGGGTGAGGGAAATATTCCCAACATAAAAGTCAGCGGTAATTCAGTGCATGCCTGGAGAGATGAAACCACAGCCAAGAGATAATGAACGCTGTTCATCCTGGAGGGAGATTATCAGCAAAGTCCCACAAGGCTCGATGCCGGCACATGTCCTTAAGTCCTCCTTCACACAACCCTGCCACTCCTCTGAGTGTTTGGTGGTGACAAACATGCAAATGGGTCCAAAGAGAGTTAAACAAATAGACAGGTTCACCAGCTCCTTAGTGCAATGGTACAGACACTTCTAGGCCACAAGTCCTGTAACCGCCAGCTTTTGCAAAACAGGGAAAGGATGACTGCGTCGGGTTTACATGGCAAGGTTTGGAGAGGGGATGGGGCTGCAGGGGTGGCTTCTG
>NW_008801801.1:0-540 GCF_000699145.1 Aptenodytes forsteri | reverse complement strand
GCCTAGGTATGGATCTCGGCTTGTGTGCAATCGGGAGACTTCGCTGGGGGCGATAGTGATATTGATTGGAACATCTTGTGACTTACCATGCTGCCTTCTTCCTTGTGCCTTCTCAGTGTGTTTAATCCAGAATAAAACCTCACCCGAGACTTGTATTGAAGTTACATTCTGGAGGATAACACTCCTGCCTGCAGACATACTAAGCCTGGCTCTGGCCAGCACAGTAGGATAGCTGCAGCTATGTAGGGTTCAAAACCCAGGTAAACGCTCTGGCTGCCTGGTCTGAGTCCTGTAGTGAGCTACTACCCCTCTCTAGGCAGGGAGGAGTTTAAAACTGCCTAGACTGCAGCAGTGCTGTTTACCACAACTGAAATATATTCCAAATCCTGGATACCTTTTAAAATAGGCATCTGAATGCCATGTTACCAAACTTAAGTCTAATAGCCAAGCTGTGTGCAGATGTGAGATTTTGATGACTGTCCTGGCTTATGAAGGTTGAAAGGTTGGATGATCAGGTCTAATTCTGCTATGGTTCACCCC
>NW_008801800.1:0-540 GCF_000699145.1 Aptenodytes forsteri | reverse complement strand
TTAGCCCATCTCACTAGGGCTGTAATTAATGGGTCTCTGGTTCCAGAACAGCACTTTAAATGTTTGACAGGTGGACATGGGAGCAGCCCAGCACCTGGCACCAGTGCCCAGATTTAAGCAATTTCTCAAAAAATTAGTGCACTACCCAGAGGCAGGTGGGCCCAGCTTGCCAAATACTTTGCTTCAGGCAGTAGAAAAGGAAAAAATGTCTTTTTCATGCAGGCTCGTTCTCAATCCTTCCACAAAGAGTGGAAATTTTAATTTCCAGGCTGGCAGGACGGATTGCCAAAACACGTGCTCCAGGCATTGTGGACCAGAGGATGGTGCCCACTGAAGGACACTCAGGCCTGATGGGAGGATGCAGCCGCAGCTCTGGTCCAGCAGCTGAGAAAGGCAAAAGACAGAGCAGAACTCAGCACGCAGTAGCATGAGCTGAGCTGGGGGCCAAAGGGCTGAAAGGCCAGCAGGGATCTGGGGAAATGAGGGGCTGGCTGGCATTTCCCTAACGTGACAGAAGGAAGCCCTCAGTCCAGGAGCAGC
>NW_008801799.1:0-540 GCF_000699145.1 Aptenodytes forsteri | reverse complement strand
CTTTGTGTTTATGACACTGTTCACACATCTACTTTCTTATGTTTTTAAATCTCTGACCTTGATTCCTCGAATACTTAAGTGTATCTCTGTAGAGGTCTTTTATTTGATTAACATTGCCGCTACCCCGGCTTGGAAGCCGGAGAGCCAGAGATAAATTTGCAGCTGTGTTTTGGTGATCAGCCCTGCAAGCTTTCTTTGCTCCTGTATCTGCTAAATTGAAGTTAGCTGCACGGCAGTGGGAACATCTTGTACAAACCAAAACAGCTTACATATGCAGTTGCCAGTAATATTTCAATTACTTCGACTGAAAGCGGGCTTGCAGTGCTTTGCATTTGATTTACAGTGCACTTCATTTGGATGGGTTCTTTAATTGGAATTAATGGGCTTTGGCCTTGGGTTCTTCTGTCAGGAAATTGATTATGTGGTTTCCACTCACATTTGTGGGGGTTTTTTTAGAAGGATCTGTGTCTCGGAGCTCAAAGAAGAATTTTATTTAATATCTTGTTGATGCCCTCATCTAGCTTTGTTCTTCAAAATAGA
>NW_008801798.1:0-540 GCF_000699145.1 Aptenodytes forsteri | reverse complement strand
GTGTCACGTGCGGAGGCATGGTGTCACCCTGCGGGCAGGAGGGAGGTTTCATCCCTCTGACATGCCGTTACCCGAGGAGCTCGCTGGCCGTACTTCTGTACAGCGTCGCTGCACGTGGGTCTTTCCTTCCAGGCCCTCCCAAGATCAAACAAGAGGTTGGGTGTGAGCTTCTGTTCCGTGTGCTTGTGGACACCTCTGGTTCACTGGACAAATCCTTCCTCTTCTCAGGCAGATAGGAGGTACACAAGAGGCTGGTTTTGATTGTGGTTCAGAGCGATTGCAGAGGTTGACCTCTGGTGTGTCGCTGTTTGAAACCACATGGAAATGAGTTCCCACAGAGCTCAGCTCTGATTTTCCTCTCAGGTGATGGTACAGCGGGTGGCCTCCATCCACTTGAACCAGTGCCCAAACCTCATAAAGTGAAGCCGATTTGAGATAGAAAATTAAACTGCTCTGCCTGGTTTCTCTGCCCAGACTTTGACCCTGACTGGCTTTTGTCACTTCTGCTGGTGGCCGTCTCTAACGTGGCTCTGGGGGGGG
>NW_008801797.1:0-540 GCF_000699145.1 Aptenodytes forsteri | reverse complement strand
CCATGCCGTGCCATGCTGTGCCATGCCATATGGGACAGCGCCATGTGGGGCTGCGCCAGGCTGCTCCGCACCGTCAGGCGCTGCTCTGGGCTGCTCCCTGCTGTCTGTACCGTGCCATGCTGTGCCATACCGTACAGTGCCGTGCTGTGCCATACCGTGCCATGCCACGCCGTACTGTGCTGCCCTGCCCCATGCTGCACTGTCCAGGCCCTTCCTGTGCCATCCAGGGCAGTGCTGCGCCATGCGGACTGATCCCTGCCGGTGCCGGTGGCAATACCGCGCTGGTGTCACTGCTGTACCTCTCCGTGCTGGTTTCACTCCTGTACCAGTGGCTGAACCGTGCCTCTGTCACTGCTGTACCGCTCTGTGCCAGTGTCACTGCTGTACTGGAGGCTGAACTGTGCCGGAGATACTGCTGTACCGGTGGCTGTACTGTGCTGGTGTCACTGCTGTACCGGTGGCCGTTCCATGCCAGTATTACTGCTGCACCGCTCTGTGCTGGTGTCTGTGTTGTACCGGTGGCTGTACCGTGCCGGTGTC
>NW_008801796.1:0-539 GCF_000699145.1 Aptenodytes forsteri | reverse complement strand
TTTTTTTTTTTTGAGGTGTTTTTTTTCCTATTAATTATTTCACTCTCTCAATAGCCAGAAAGATTAACAATTCTAGAGCAGGTTTTGTCTCTTGCAGACTCTGAGGGTATGGTCTTTGGAAAATAACTTCTGCCTGTGCCTTCACGTGGGATGGAGCATTATGGGTTCTAGACCAAGTTTAGGGATAATTAAACTGAAGTGTTTGGAATTTTTAGGTATTTGATTTAGGTGGCAGAGGTGGGAATAAAGTGTGACAGTCCTGACTTCCAGCCCTTAATCTTCTCTCAGGACCACCCTGCCAGGGATGGATACTGGTTAAACCCTTAAGGCAGCTCTGCTATCTGTGGTCTGAACTCCACTTTCCAACACAATTTTTGAAAATAGCAAACCAGTGCATTGACACATTAGTAAATCACTGTTTGTCACACACGCAAAAACTCTTCAATGTATTGCTGGCTTTGTTTGTAAATTAAAGCATTGCCCAAGTGTGGTGTGTTTGCTGTAATCCCACCCTTGCCAGCAAGAATTTCTTTAAGTAG
>NW_008801795.1:0-539 GCF_000699145.1 Aptenodytes forsteri | reverse complement strand
GGGGCCCCCCCGCCTCCAAGGCTGTGCTGGCACGGGTGCAGCCAGCAGGTCCAAGGAAGGGGGTCCCTCCCATCCACTTGGCTTTTGAGGGTCTCTCTGAGGGGGCTGTGCCCAGCTGTGTGCCCCAGGACAAGAGAGAGGCTGACCAACGGGAGGGAGACCATGAATGGCCACCAAGGTGGTCGTGGCACAGGAGGAGAGGCTGAGGAGCTGGGTTTGCTCATCCTGGAGAAGAGATGGTTGAGGGGGCCTTGATGGAGGCTTTGCTGCCTGAGGGGAGCTGGATGGGTGGCAGAACCAGGCTCTTCTCAGAGGAGCTCAGGAACAGGGCAAGAGCAATGTTCACAAGCTGCATGAGGGGAAATGCTGACTGGAGACAATGGAAAAAAGTCTTCCCCGTGCAGGTGGTTAGACACTGGAAGAGGTTGTCCAGAGCAGTGGTGCATCCTCCCTCCGTGGGGGTATTCAAGCCTTGGCTGGATGAAGCCATGAGCAACCTGGTGTAGAGCAGTAGTTAGCCCTGCTTTGAGGAGGCGGCT
>NW_008801794.1:0-539 GCF_000699145.1 Aptenodytes forsteri | reverse complement strand
TGGCAGCCATCCAAGGTCAATCCACCACACACTCACTAATACTGAGGTCTAGGTAGAACTTGAAAGCAAAGACAGCCTTTGAGAACTCTCTTTAATTCTAAAAATACTCTAAGTAAGCTTAAGACCACAACAGCTTTTATTTCCCACTTGTCAGAGTTTTGCTCTGTGTCTCAAGTAAAGAATACTGAGCCAAGCTTCTGGTTTTGGTAAGGCTGACTCAGATTTTTGAATGTTTGGAGTTGCTAATATTGGGTATATCAAACAGATGTGTCACAAATATACATGGGTAATATTTTTGCAGTTTTGACATCCATTTGAAACTGAAATTTCATTGCAAAGCACACAGTCAATCAAATGTTTAATTTCAAGCATAGCTATTCCGATGCATTTTATTTTTCCTCTATAAGTGTTTAATTAAATTCAGCATTGTGCTTTTGACAAATGATATTTAGAATGTCAGATAACATGTAATTTTTTCATCAACTACAATATTTATAAAAACAACTACATCCATTGTTTCCATCTGTTTGTATTTTGTA
>NW_008801793.1:0-539 GCF_000699145.1 Aptenodytes forsteri | reverse complement strand
TTCGTGCCAAAAAAGTTATAAATATGTGACTTGTATAGTTGTTGTCTGTAAGTTAGCATTAGAATAACCTTGGAGGAATGGTAGTTTTGTGCTATCATCAGCACAGCCTGCACAGCTAGAGGATAAAGGATTAGCAAGAGAAATTTTGATGAGGGTATTTACTACTAATGACTGCCTTCAAAATTGCCTTTTATCTACAGCTTTTCAAAGCATTTTCCATTCATTAAGCCTTATAAAATCTTTGTAAAATTGGTAGCAGATATAGAAATGCAGATACCTTTGTGCCAAAACACACAGTAATACTTTGATAGAAAAGGGCAGCAGTACACACTAAACTTCATTTAAAATAGGACTTGCACAATTTATAGTGATGCTATCGCTCTGTTAATTAGAGTTTGACCAGAACAGGGGAACAGTCCTGCTCTTAAGAAAAATGGTGTGGAATAATTGGTAAATAGTGCTCAGGGCTTTTGGTTTGTGTTGTAGCAGTAAGACAGATGTATGTTATGCAGTGATATTAAAACAAAAGTTAAGGATAT
>NW_008801792.1:0-539 GCF_000699145.1 Aptenodytes forsteri | reverse complement strand
TTGACTTTAGAAAACGAAAAGACTAGTCTGGTCTCAACAGCTCACTTCTTGCATTTCTAGAAGGCCTTAAGTTCTGAAGAAAATAGGCTGTAAGCACAGATGGCAGAGGCCTGTAGTGTACCAAAGATGACTCAATCAATTCATTTAACACATCCTTCTGGCTTTTGCAAGGCTGAAGTGCAGTTGCTTTGAAATCTGTGGTGAACCCAGAAAACTTTGCTAAGATAGTTTAAAAGAATACAGAATGTATACACTGCTATTTCAGTTTCTAATCATGAGTTACCCTCTCCATAATTAAAGGACAGTGAGGCCTCCACCCAACACCAAATCTCTCTAGCACTGTCAAAGAAAAATAACCAGGGAAACGTAAGGGAAATGCTGACTTCCACAGAGCCATGAGTTGGCCTGGGAGGCAAGCTGGTGGTGGTAAGAAGGTCTGTGATACCTACGGGTGGCAGCAGGTTAAAAGCAGCTTTAGAACTGAGGAGCTGGGTGGCTGGACCTGATCTGAGCGACAGGGAGCAGTGGGCGATGCAGCT
>NW_008801791.1:0-539 GCF_000699145.1 Aptenodytes forsteri | reverse complement strand
CAAAGTTGGCGGCGTCCATGATGCCATCCTCCACAGGGTGTGTACAGTCCAGCGTGAACTTCCAACACCTGCTTCTTTCTTTTTGCCACCTTTCGCTGTGGGCTTCTTCACGGGCGCCATGGTGGCTCCAGCGAAGGGGAAAAAATTCATTTTTTATTAGAGAATGTGGCACAGTATCAGTTTCTGGTCGTCTCTTCATCATTAATACCCATTTATAAAGACACAAAGGAATCATGTTATACTATTTAGGTTTGCTGTTGTTATAAGTCTTTAATGATTATGGTCTAAAATCAATTGACAATTGCATGTGAGATGTTAAAAAATGTGTTCCTATGGCTATGTTCACTGGTGTGTTATTATGCCCCTTGACTCTAGAATAAATTTACTTAGTAATAAGCGTGTTTGTAATCTCTATCTTAATAATACATATGCTCTTACAAGCACCTGATTATTCATGATTGATACACTACTGAATAATATTTTCAAAATTTTTGGCAATAATTACTATGCATGTGGCAGGGGGAGGTTGTATGTCAGCA
>NW_008801790.1:0-539 GCF_000699145.1 Aptenodytes forsteri | reverse complement strand
GCAGAAATAGCTAAACACAGACGTTAGGTGAATATGGTGCTTAATTTGCCCAGCAGCCATGGTTTCTGAGGGGGAGTCCAGTGTGCCCTGCTAGTTGCAGCCTGGCCTTAGTGCCACGGGACATTAATGCTATGAGTGGAGAATCCTGAAGGGTAAAAGGCAAAAAAATCCCTCTGTGATCTTCATACAGCCACCCTTGCCCTGCGACAGGATTAACTGTAATTAACTTTGTAAAGTTCCAAAAACTGCATGTTTGAACATGTCCCTTCGGTATGGTGAACATACGATTATCCACACTTCTACAGTTCATATCATGATAGTCTCCTTCTGTGGGTGACTTTCTTTATGTATATTTATCATTTAAAGCAGTGTTTCAGCTCTGTGTGTTGACTGCAAACTTCTCACAATTTTAAGAATTTCTTTCAAAAATCACCATCCAGCTTTCCTTCTCTACATCTTTCTTATGTTAGTTTTGCCTACAAACTAAACCAAAAGTTGTTAAATAGGAATATGAACTGGCGGGGCTCATTGAGAGGGCT
>NW_008801789.1:0-538 GCF_000699145.1 Aptenodytes forsteri | reverse complement strand
AGGGCCTCCCCACCTCACCTCTGTCCCTGGGAGCCCAGAACAGAAGCAACCCCCAGCCAGCGCCCTGCACTGCTCCCCCTCCATACCTGCCCACCTTCAGGCTTCCAACTATGTGGCCAGATTTCACATCGATGACGGCAGACACGTTGCCTGTCTGGGGAGAGAGTGCAGAGCTCTGGCAATGCTCATCCCACCTCACCCCAAACCAGACACCCAGGGGAACGGCTCTGACCAGCCAAAACGCAGTGGGACCGCTGCCCGTCCAGGGGCATGATGGCACGCAGCATTAAACCTGGCATTTGTCAGCTCAGGTATTTTTCTGTTGGGGACACCCCCACTGCACCAGGACTGGGTTGGTTTCAGACAGTGTCCGGCACCTCTCCTGGCAGGAGCTCGGCAGCAATGGCTCAGCATTGATGAATGCAGCAGGAGGAGGGGGCACAGCTCAAACTCCCATCTTTGCCCTGCTGAGATGCAGGAGAGAGCTCACCGACCTCACCGCATCAGCCAGAGCTGCGGCTGCACTGGCAGGGGGCCC
>NW_008801788.1:0-538 GCF_000699145.1 Aptenodytes forsteri | reverse complement strand
TGGCTGACGACAGTGATGCTGATGTTAAAGAATGCCCATATAAGGGCATTAATTTGCAGATGAAATTATGGAAATTCAGTTCTGTGAATATTGCTGGGAAGACCAGATTAAATGACTGGCTTATGCTAGGGCTTTTGAAAAGGACTGGCTGATGGAGGTAGAACAGCAGCTCAAACAACATAGAATGATCTGGGACACCAGAGGAAGCAGATCTCCCTCAGCTTCCTTGGCACCAACTGATTCCCAAGCACAGCCGGCCTGCCCATGTGCATGTAGGTTCCTCCCCAAATTGAAGGATTTGCTCTGCTACTTTCCTGTAGTTCTGAAGCTCTTCTGAGGCTTTCCATAAATTACCGTAAGGTTCATCAGGCTCTTACTCGATTCTTCAGCAAAATGGTGATTATTGGGACGCATGAGGATCTGGGTTTGTCTCCCACTAACGCAGCACTTTGCTGTAATGAGTAAAGGCAAACACAAATCATTGTGTAACGCTAGCACAGTTACAGGGCTTGGGATTTTTGTTGTTCTTGGCTTTTTT
>NW_008801787.1:0-538 GCF_000699145.1 Aptenodytes forsteri | reverse complement strand
ATGGTTGTACAACTCTCTTGTACCCACACTGGTCCGCACTGAAATCTAAGCTGATGTGAATTCAGAGGTTTTGGTGTCTGAGGTAACTATATTAAATGGAGCACTTCAGCTGTGGCAGTCACACCTTTGTACCACAGGCATACTCTGTCACGTAAAACCAGCCTCAGCAGTTCTGTCTAAGAATCTCTATCTCGAGCAAGCACTCTTTTCCTGATCTAATCCTTCTCATTTTGTAACCATCAGTCGCTCCCTCTTTCTCCACTCTAAGTTATAGTTCTGTGAGCAGGTTCATACCAGATGTGCATTTCCTCCAAAAAAAAAAAAAAAGAGTTTTGTTCCAGAAATTATGCAGCTGTGTTACCGAGGCAGGGTGCCCAAGCTAGCTCTGCTGAGAAGCCCTGAAATTTGTAGGGATGTGGCTTCTGGCCTAGGTCTGTCTGGCTCAGGCTGTAGGTGCTACAGCCACCTGCGTAGGCACATAGGTCTGTGCAGAAGTACAAGTACAGGTTTCCCATGCACCAGTCAGGCAAAGGATCTT
>NW_008801786.1:0-538 GCF_000699145.1 Aptenodytes forsteri | reverse complement strand
ATAATAATAATAGTAATAATAATAATAATCCCAGCCAAGCATGTTTCCTGGGATGTGTCGCAGAGGAAATGAGCTGTTTAATTACACGTGTGAGGAGAAGGCAAAAAAAGGAAGAAGGAGGCTGATACGTAGAGAGGCTCAAAACACAGAGGACGCATTCTCTCTCAGGGCAGGGCTCATAGTATTCGATGAGTGATTTAGCTGGCTTAGCAAATGCGGAAAGGCACTGTGGATCAAAGGCTTCAGCCACGCTTTCAAGGGCAGAACTGCCAACATGTCATGCAGCACTGAAACATCATTTCTAAAGCACGTCGACAAGCCAAATCTTGTGTCTCCGTTGTTCGGAGCCGGTACGGGCCTTCAGGTGTCTCCCTCAGCACCTGCCAGCGGTGCTGCTCCCCCGGCACGCGTGTGCCTGCAGAGAAAGCTGGTCCTCACTTGCACCACGGAGATCAGCAGCACTCGGCCTATTGGTACGGACAGCGGCAAGGCCAGAGCTACCCTCGCTTTTATTGCTTGCCTTGCCCTAGCAGCTGTG
>NW_008801785.1:0-538 GCF_000699145.1 Aptenodytes forsteri | reverse complement strand
GCCGGGAGGACAGGGCACCAACAGCAGTGGTGTTCCCAGCTCCTGCTACCTGCCCGCCTGGGGCAGAGGGGAGAAACGCTCCAGGACCGCAAAACCCGAATCAATTGTACTAATCTAGGATCGTGCTGTCATTGCAGATGCATTGGGGACATCCGAGCTGGGGTTACTGAGTGTCAGCACGAAAGGCATTCGTGTCGTGGGAGGCGTTGTGGGGCCCATACCTTGCTATAACAATGTGATTGATGCCCGTTTCCTTCTGTGGACCTGCCAGCACCTAGGATGGCTGTCACTCACGCTGTGCCAACGAGTCTGGCCATCTGACCTTTAGGGCTGCATAGTACACATGGTACCATGAGCCTGGCCGGGGGGAGGGATGCGCCTTCCCTGCGCCCAGCAGGAGAAGCCTGCCCAGCATGCAAAACCCAACAGGACCATTCACTCCCAAAAGGCGACAAAGCAGCCATGCTCTGCTCCAGCCATGGAGTCCATCATGGCCAAACTGCCTGCCCGTTTGTACCCCAAGATGTGCACAAAATAG
>NW_008801784.1:0-538 GCF_000699145.1 Aptenodytes forsteri | reverse complement strand
ACCCATTTATTCCTTATAAAATATTTTGCAAGATGTCAGTACATAAGAATATATATTTTATATTTGTCAAAAGAATTAGCAGGCTTTTTAATGATGCATTCTGATTTTAACTGTAATAAAAAAAAGCCCCAAATAATTATATTGCTAGAGCTGCATCCATGAAGAAGCTTAGTCAATCTCTGTAGACTGATACCTGCCTAACATATAAAGAGGATTTCTGCCTTAGTAGCTGAGACATGAACACTGGCTTGTCAAGACACAATGGAGCCTCTTTCAGCTTTCAGTTAGAGTTTGTACATTGAATACATCCCTTTCAGTTCTTTCCAAACCAGCGTCAAGCATAAAGAACAGATGCAGAAGTTCTTGAGTGTGAACGGATTGATTTTTTTATTTACTGGTGACATGAATAGAGGATTAAACCTGGAATTTCAGCAGGTGAAAGACAAGTATGTCTGCTGCCTTCTGTGTATTAATTTTACTTTTTCTTATGTCAGCCAAAGAGGTGGGAGACTTTGTACAGTTGTAGATGAAACTGCTG
>NW_008801783.1:0-538 GCF_000699145.1 Aptenodytes forsteri | reverse complement strand
GGGGGGTCAGGGCTGTGTCTGCCTCCCCCTCACTGCAGTTCAAACTGCTGAAGCTGGCGGATCATTCTGCAGCAAGAGCAGGGCCCACTCTCTGAAGGTCTTTCAAAGGGGTGGAGGAACCCCCCTCCAGGGCATGGGTATGGGGACAGAGATAGCTCTTTCCCATACAGATACTGTACTGCCACTGGAGGGGAGATGTCCCTTCTGGGGCTGAGACAGTGGATCTCCAGGCAATGGAGGGTGTTCCTGGGGCTCTACCCAGGCTCATTGGTCTCATCCAGCACTCGGGGAGCCAGGAGGCCATATGGACCAGTGCAGGCAGCTTCATTGCTCAGGACATTTTGTCCTCGGTTTCCTTCCTGACAGCACTGCCTGCTGGGACTCCTGTGGTCCCCAGCCCATTTGCTGGGGTCATGGCAAATGTTCCTACCACAGGAGCCTCGGATGCTGCTCCTCCCTGTGCGACACTGCGGGGAGGACACTTTGTGCCCCCTTACAGGCTTCATTGGGAGCCAGAGATCTCCCAGAGCTCGCCAGC
>NW_008801782.1:0-538 GCF_000699145.1 Aptenodytes forsteri | reverse complement strand
TATAATCATGAACAGGTGGATAATGGTGCATGTGCGCACACACACTGATCAGATGTTGCCCTTTGGGGATGTTAATACCTGGTTGTCATAGCAACTATGTTCCATCTTTTGTTATCTCCAGCCCACCCACAGTTATCTGTGGACATGATTGCAACTTCGGTTGGGGCAAAGCTGGTCGGTTCTGTGCTCTGCTTACTTGGGATATTCCTACTCCATGGGAATGAAGATTTGGCATTCAGGTCTCAGACATACATAAATTTTCTTGTATGTAGTGAACTGCTGTCAATTAGCTAGAAATTAGGAGTGAAGCCAGCAGGCTTCAGGCTAGTAGTTAAGGAGAGTTGTTTTTCCCCCATCTTTCTGATTCAAGACCTTTCCTAGAGAAAGCAAGAGGAGTAAATGGGGGACACTATGCTAGGAATTGAAGACAAAATGTCTGCTTGAATGTTGAGTCTGATCGTAGTGTAGCAAGAGTTTTCTAGTCACCGGTACATTTGGAAAATAATTTGTAATCCCTGTTGTTTCACCAGCAGCCTGT
>NW_008801781.1:0-538 GCF_000699145.1 Aptenodytes forsteri | reverse complement strand
AAAACAGCCAAAGACAAGGCTGACACAGCTTCTAAACAGTAACCATGCAAGTTAACTAGAAATAGGAACAGTCTATACTTTTCAAGCCTCTTAAAAATATTGTTGTCTGCAGAGGGATGGCAGAGATATCATAGGGAAAAAATTAATCCCGTAATATTTCTATTGTTTTGCTATAAATCAGCTCCTGACTGCACAAACAGGCAAGTAAGGATACTAACGTGATCTCCTTAGCTACCAGTTGTTCATTTGGGCCAGGTCTCCCACTTCAGATTTCACCCATTCTGCTCTCCCCAGGCCCCAACATTCATTTCTCTTCATTCCAACTTCCCAATTCTCTCTCCCACAAGCATAATATTAGTATGATTATTTTAAAATAAATAATAAGAATTGCAAAGAAACAACATTGTTCGTTCATGCTTAGCACACAACCTAATCGCCCAATTCTTGGGGGAGAGGAGAGGAGAAAGGAGGAAAATGGAGAGGAGCTGGAAGAATCAAATGGTACTGGAAGGTTAGCAAGCAATGACATTGTTGTGTC
>NW_008801780.1:0-537 GCF_000699145.1 Aptenodytes forsteri | reverse complement strand
CGAGCGTGAGGGCTCACCTGGGTCGCCTCTGCCAGGCTGAGCGTCCGGTCCTCCCGCAGGACCCACGGGGTCACATGCCAGGACTGTCCCAATTCTGCATGGCGCTGCCGTGAGCTGTCACCTACACGGGGCCCAGAGCCGCCCCGTCACACCTTCGTCACACATCACATCCCGGCCCACCACGGTCACCCATCACAGCACGGCCCCCCAGGGCCAGGGCAGGGGTTCGGAGCGGGGAGCAGGAACGGGGACTCCCACACTCACCCCAGCAGCTCCCGGGGTGCCCCCAGGCAAAGCCCTGAGCATCCCCCAGCCGCACCACGCAGGGCGCCGGCTCCCAGCGGAGCCTGGGAGACATCCGGAGATGATGCCCGGAGGTGACCCCCGCGGTGGGAGGTGGCAGGGGAACGGGGAGCGCACGCCCCTGTCGCGGGATGGGCTTCCCGGGGTCTCCTGCCAGGCCTTGCGTCAGCCCCGGCCCAGCTGCCCAGTACAACCAGCTCGGGGACCGGGGCAGGGCTGGGCGGCCCGGCCCGG
>NW_008801779.1:0-537 GCF_000699145.1 Aptenodytes forsteri | reverse complement strand
CTGCCACTGTCAGAGAGGCCACTGTCTCCTGGGCAGCTCTTCCGGGGCTGCACCGTGCCCCCCCTCACTTCTTTTCCCACAAAGACAGCTGGCATTTCCCTTGTTGCAACTTGTTAGTGTTGAACTTGCCCTTTTGCAGTGCACGTCTCCGGAGAGTCTCGCTCCATCCTTACACAACCTCCTGTAGCTGTTGGGACACTGTGGTTCTTCACTTGCCTGGAATTTTCCTCTCGCTGGCCCCTCTGCTACTCAGGTACCAGTGACCTTGCAATCAGCATCCAAGCCATGTGCCTCCTTCTTTCCTACCCGGTATTCAGGCACAAGTGACCTCACAAGCACCTAGTGCTGCCATGAGCCTGCTCTGGCCCATCAGCTGCAGACAGAGAAGTGACCTTAAAATCAAAATGCAAACCACACGCCTGCTGCTGGCCCAGCAGGCAATGAGGTAGAAGGGAACTCACAAGCACATAGCCCAACATTTGCATGCTGCTGCTTATCAGGAACACAAGCACCTAGTACAAGCCGTGTTTCTGCAGA
>NW_008801778.1:0-537 GCF_000699145.1 Aptenodytes forsteri | reverse complement strand
ATATTGTTTTGTGGTGTTCCCACACTTTCTGATGATCATTTCCTAGGTTCAGAGTTTCAGAGTTAGCAGCCCTTTAAGATAAATGATGTTGCTGAGATCTGTGTCCTATTGTTTTAGTCTGCTTGCTAGTGCAGGAAGACATGACTGTTGCAGTTGATATTCAGCTCGCATTCTCAGGCTTTTCCTTGCACCACAAAGGCTTTGCTAGAGCCACTTTTGTGCATGATGAAAGCCAAGTACCTGGAACATATTTTGCAGCAAGGGATAAACTGCAGAGTCACCAAATCATGTAGCATACAGGACCCTGCCTGTAGCAACACATCTGTCTCTGTTAGTTCACATGGATACTTAAGTATCCATGTGGACGTAATGAATGCAAATAAATTAACTGCGCATAATTATATGCTTACTAACACAGAGGGAAGCAAGTTAAAATTTCATTTGTCATGCTGAACCATATGTATTTACAATTTGAAGGAGCAAGGCTGTTTTTTTTTTTGTTTCTCCTAGCAAGTGGGTAATTTCTTTTTTTTTTTT
>NW_008801777.1:0-537 GCF_000699145.1 Aptenodytes forsteri | reverse complement strand
CTATCCTATATGTGTAAGAGGTGACTCCAGATCTGAGCCGCTGTGAGCCTCAGACAATTAGGGCAGCTGTCCTTCCATTTGGAAGTACCCAACTACAGGCCAGCAAACATCCCTCTGTACAGAGGGTGATCAAACAGGGAGACCCACACATTCAGCTCCAAAGAATGAATCAGGATGACAAACTTAATGAAGTATGAAAACAAATAGACTATGTATAAAGAATAAATAGACTGTAATAAATATACAGTCTATTTATTTTCATTGTCCTATGTGAATGAATTGCAGAATTACACTGCACAATTGAAACTGAGCATAAAAGTAACCTCAAATAATCTCAAATTGCTTCAACTATTGGCCTTCCTCTTGGATTTTTTTTTTTTTTTAATTACTACTTCTGAACAAAATGAATACTGTTACCTTCCTTTTTCTGCAAGGACAAAAATAAGTGTGTGCTATGCGCATATGAAAAGCATTAAGGTCCTCTCATTTGATCATATTTCTATACTTCCTTTTTTTCTCCTTTGTACAGATTGAACA
>NW_008801776.1:0-536 GCF_000699145.1 Aptenodytes forsteri | reverse complement strand
AAAAAAATAAAAAAAGAAAATTCTCCCCAAAAGAAGCATCAAACATTAATAGGAAATAGCTTTCTTTGATTCAGTTCCATATTTTTAATGCTTTTTCTTGTGATAAAATGCAACAAAACTTTGAAAGGTCTCAGCTCCACACCATACGGAGTGGGACTTTGAAATCTCACAACATTGTGCTAAACAGAAAACCTCTCCATATACGAGTTCTAGCAAACTCTCTATGTGGTTGAAAAGCATGGTGATTTACAGAAGTTGAACTGATGAAAAAAAGGGTTGTAAGCCCTCTGCACTCCTGAATGATTGCTGTTGTCCAAAGTAGCCAATTGCTTTATTTCTGCACCGTGAACTTGCTATAATAAACCAGACTCTGACTGTAAAGGTCAAACCTCCATACACAGAGATTACCCAGCCTCAACTGGTCAACCACTCTTTGTAGTTTTCTATCATTTGGCTAAAATGGGTGGATAGGTAGAAGTAGTTTCGGAGTTAGAGGGAAGGAAACAATCTGGGCAAGAAGAAAATATACAGGCGTA
>NW_008801775.1:0-536 GCF_000699145.1 Aptenodytes forsteri | reverse complement strand
GTGTCAGGTTGTAGAAGAATATCTAGACCTTCAAACTGAAAAATACTGGTATTTCCCTAAGTCCATTCAGGTGGCTTACAAAGCTATTTGAACTACAGCCAGCCCATCTTATTTTATCATTCCACTGTCAATTTCTGAAGATACTCACCTGCAACATCATCACAATAGGTTAAACTGCTGGATTTATTTTTTCTTCAGATGGAGAATGAGGAAGATCTGAATTTGGGAAACATCACAAGAGTAACTCAATTCATCCTGCTGGGTTTCAGTCATCGTGCCCAACTCCAGCTCTTACTCTCTGTGGTAGTTCTCTTGGTCTTCACAGTCACTATGATGGGAAACATTCTCATTGTCCTTATTGCAACTGTTGATCCTGCCCTTCATACACCCATGTACTATTTTCTTAAGAATTGGTCTTTGACTGAGATCTGCTATAGCTTAGATATTGTGCCAAAAATGCTGATAAATTTGTTGTCAGAAAGGAATACCTCTTCTTTCACAGCTTGTGCTTTACAATTGAACTTGATCATACTCTT
>NW_008801774.1:0-536 GCF_000699145.1 Aptenodytes forsteri | reverse complement strand
GTTACACTCAGTTTATAATTGAGAGTAACTACAAGCACCATGCACCCTGCTTTCAGGCACTGAATTACTCTCAACAACATACACTGCATTAGTTTTAAATGGCTAAAATAGGCTTGTTTTAGATGATGCATGAAGTGAAGCTTCCTGAATGAGAAACAGGAGGATGTAATGAAATTTGAAAAATACATTTGAGACAAATACAATTTGAGGAAAAATAAATCTAGATTTATGTACTGGTAATTTGAACGGTTATTACACAAGTGGCTTAACACATACCTGAAGTTTGCCATAAAGGCACAAGAAATAACTTTCCCTTGCTTCCTCTAAAACCAATCTCTTTGATTGGCGATATAAAGATAAGTGATATAAAGTATGGAAGTATACCGTTTTCTCGAATGTCCTCATAATGTATGGGTCCCATGGGTTTTCTGAGGGCTTCTTCTTCTTCTTTTTCCCACTGCTGCCTCTGAAGTTCTCTTCTCATGTCTTCAGATAACAGAGTATTCCCATCAAGACCTTGTCTAATTAAAAAAAAG
>NW_008801773.1:0-536 GCF_000699145.1 Aptenodytes forsteri | reverse complement strand
CTGACACCCCTTGCCTAGGCTGCGCGGTTCCTGTCCTGCCTGCTCTTCGGTGTGTGAAATTCTCTGGTAACGTTTTCAGTGTCCCAAAAGAAACCGTGTGTTTCTGTGGTGCACTGCTATGAAATGGTGCATGCTCCTGCTTCACCGCTACTGGGTAGCATGTGGCATGTCCAGACAACCCCACTGCTGAATAGCTTGGCTGCTTCTGTGGGGGAAGGCTGGCAGCATCCAGGAGAATGGTGGAGACAGTGCTGGCAATCTATGGACTGTTGTGAAGGGCCTGCTGAGACAATTAAAGGGTCAAGGAGCTGGTGGTGCCTTCCACTTCACGGGTGTGTTTGCATGTATGCTGGTATTGAGAAGATGGCTTTTGAGGGGCTCTGACTGCCTGGACAATGTGCCGGAAGATGGGTTAGGTGCAATTTGTAATAGGGTGGCTACTGTCTGTAAGCTTCTCCAGAACAGGGAGGCGACAGAAACTGTGCAGCAGATAGTGGTCACCTTCACTGCAGTATTATTTGTGAAGGAAAAACTCA
>NW_008801772.1:0-536 GCF_000699145.1 Aptenodytes forsteri | reverse complement strand
TTTTACAGTTTGGAATGTGTTAAGCATTGAGCTAATCCAGATATTGACTTCTGAAAAGTTTGGTTGTTTCGATGGATCAGGGCCAAAGGCTCAAGTTGCTTGTCTTGATTCAGTTCTGTAATGGAAGGGCAGATGTAGCCGGTAGCTGTGAGAGAGCTGCAGAGGGTGGTAGAACTCTCTCCAGCTTTCTCCTGGTGTGAAAACTATGTCCGCTATGTCTCTGGGGCTTTTGGAGGGGAGCTTCAGGGGCTAGGAGGGGGAAGCACACATGCCAGGCTAACTGGTGGTGGGACTTGGACTCCTACCAGCTTGGTCCAATACTGTACTATAATCAAATGCTCTGTAAGTGCTTCTTTGCCAGAGATCCTGGACTCTCCTCCCTCCTGCTATCTTCCCCACATTTTGAATGGTGACTTGTGTTCCTCCTTTGCCTCCAGTGCTTCCATAGTAGAACACGTGACAAAAGTAACACTGTTTTATGATTGTGCATACATGCTGGGCTTTGGTGATTCCTGTACAGAATGTTTTTAGGGACT
>NW_008801771.1:0-536 GCF_000699145.1 Aptenodytes forsteri | reverse complement strand
CCCAAACCATTCCGTGATTCTATGATTCTCCTAGCTGAAGACCAGATTCCTAACGTGACAGCCAACACACACCAGTGCTGTGAAAAGGATGAATTCCATCATTCACCCAAAACACCAGTGAAGATATGGAGATTTTTAGCACGTTTTAGGGTTTAGTTTAGTTTAGTTAGGTTTAGAGAAATAATGGCTAGAATATCCTGCTGTTAGGTACTCTCCTGCTTTCCTAAAGACTCTCCGTCTGATTGCTATCAGTTAGTGTACTATCATATCTATAGTACCGGAGGCACAACAGGAAGAGTGGCTGATGTGGAACTGGAGGATGTACAGGATAGGGAAGAAATAAGAACAAAACTCTTCTGCCTATCTCTGAAACGACAACTGTCAGCAGAACATGCAGTCCTAGATAGTAAAACCTCACCTAAGAAATACCCCCAGATGCACTGCAGAGACAAGCCAAATCCCCAACAATGGTGCACACAAGCAATACGCACTCTGTGGAGAAGATAATGGAGATGTGGTGGTCGGAGGCCGTCTTG
>NW_008801770.1:0-535 GCF_000699145.1 Aptenodytes forsteri | reverse complement strand
AAGAAGCAGGATTTGAACATGTTGGAAGTAATGGAAGAGAAAAGGTCAGACAAAAGGAGGAATGTGTCAAAGAAGGTGTGTGCAGCAGCCCAGTGCCCCTCCAGAGTCAGGGCCTCCTCTTCAGTCTCAGCACTTTGCTAGCACAAGCAAACATCAATGAAACCTACCAGCTATACCACTCTGTGGGAAGTTTGAAACCATTTAAAATTTATTAAAACATTTCTGAAAAGATATTTTAGTTGTATCTGAGAAAAGAAAAAAAAGAAAAGAAAAAACACCTCTTGTTTCTTCTCCAAATAAAAGGCACTGTATGAGAGGAAATGAAAAATGACATCATTGGCCTTGAGAGTTTGAGCGACTCCTAGACAAACATCCTGTATGTTTGACAAAAATATGTTCTGCCACTGTATATTGTGAAGCAGCAAGTGAGAGAGGAAAATTCACTATGATTTTCTTAATTACACTGTCATGCCTACAAATGTTTCCAAAGTTCAAACGAAAAGGCCTTTTTTTTTAATTAACATCATAGAATTGT
>NW_008801769.1:0-535 GCF_000699145.1 Aptenodytes forsteri | reverse complement strand
ATGGGGAGCTTCTGTTAATAAGACAACCTAAAGCTACAGTCTACAGTCTTCCAGTATTCAGCATGTTACTGGCATTAGCCTAATAGGTGCAGATACCCCTACGTGATTTACTAGAATTCTGTCTGTTACTGAAAATAGTCTCATTAACTGGTGCTATGGGGAGAGAGCTATGAATCTAGTGAAGCCTGCTGCAAGTAATTTAGAAGGCACAATTTTTAGTCTTTCATTTCTTTCTTTCATTTATTATGAAACCTTAGTATACGCAGATGCAAGTGCTACACTTGCCAAAAATTGAAAAACAGTTGTTAAATAAAAGATGCTGTGGAGGAGAAGGGAAGACTCCTTTCCCAATTTAAAAATATGGCATGCACACACACACACCCCCATTTGAACTGTGATTTCAAGAGCAGTTCTGGAGGTTCCTGCTTCTGTATTGGTATAAGACCATAACTCAAGTCAGTAATGATTCTGAACAAGTACCAAATGATGAAAATGGCATCAAGTCAATGTAGTTTACAAAAAAAAAAAAAAAAAA
>NW_008801768.1:0-535 GCF_000699145.1 Aptenodytes forsteri | reverse complement strand
GCCCTCCTGATTTTATTTATTTATTTATTAAGGTCAGGCTTCAAAACTCTTCTGCCTTCACTTGTAAAATTGGAAATGTGAGACTGGACTATTTTTTAACAATATGTCCTTTCTTCTTAAATTGCAGTCTGGCACAGTGTCATGGTTTAACACAGTAAACATGTACCTGGCTATACACCATGTCCATGAAAATAAATCACTTCAAGAGCACTGAGCTTAGAGAATATTGAGAATGTGTCCTTTCACCATTGTCTCTTTTGCTTTTCTGCTTTAATAATATGACTGTTCTTCTCCCTAGGGTATTGCTGGCATCAAAGGAGAGAAGGTCAGTTATTTACACCATATTACGTGAAATATTTATTGGTGATCAACAGTTTGCGTGTATGTTCACTGCTGGAAAAGAGTTCCTAACATCTCCATTCATGGGAAGCAGAAGGTCTGCTTTCCAGAAGCAGCAACCACAAACTCTTTGGTGCTTCATCTGTACTAGTTGCATTCACCCTGGGTTACAAAACAGTGTATACATTTTTTTTTT
>NW_008801767.1:0-535 GCF_000699145.1 Aptenodytes forsteri | reverse complement strand
GCGGTTGGCGTGGCTGAGCTGGATCTCCATCTCGTTGAGGTCGCCCTCCATCTTCTTCTTCAGCCTCAGGGCCTCGTTGCGGCTCCGGGTCTCGGCGTCCAGCGAGGTCTGCAGCGAGTCCACCACCCGCAGGTGGTTGCGCTTGGCCTGCTCCATCTCCTCGTCCTTCTCGGCCAGCTTGCGCTCGTAGTCCGCCTTGACCTGGTTGAACTCCAGCTGGGCCCTCAAGATCTTCCCCTCCTCGTGCTCCAGAGAGGCCTGGGGGGGGACGGAGGGGACGTTGAGGACCGCGGGGGAGACCACGGGGGGGTGTGGGGACGTGGCTTGGCTCACCTCAGCCTCCTCCAGGGCGGCTTGAAGCTCCAGCTTCTCGGCGTCCAGCTGCTTCCGGACCTTCTCCAGCTCGTGGATGGTCTTGTGGCTGGCGCCCAGCTGCTCCGTGAGGTCCGAGATCTCCTCTGCACGGGTGAGATCCCATCAGACGGCGGGGCAGGCGGGGGGGGGGACCCCCCGGGGGGCGGGGGGGCCCCCGGGG
>NW_008801766.1:0-535 GCF_000699145.1 Aptenodytes forsteri | reverse complement strand
AGACAACAGGTGGGTTTCATCTTTCTGGAGGAGCAGCCTCCTCTGTTTTGGAAAGAGCAGGACTGCTGCCTGGATGGACTGGTCTGGAAACTGGTTATTGGAAAGCAGTCCCATGCTGTGCCTTTGAATGAAAGAAAGCCTTGGAACAACTGTTGCTGTGGCATCTTCCAACTCCTGTTCCCTCCTGCTTGCACAGTCATCTGCTTTGTGACCCCCTTCCCCATTGTTACATTGTAGTTTGGTTCCTTAAGGGAAGGAGAGTTATGGGCTTTTGTTCTGTCTGCCCAGTGGCCCCTTGTCTCGCTGCAAGTTCAAACTGCTGGCAGCTGGAACCACAGTTAGCAAAGGATGTTAAGTTTTGTTGAAATGTGGCTGGGTGGAGGAGGAAAACCCTATGGTTGCCTATAGAGTGCGTTCGACTCTTAGTTCAATGCCTATTAGACATAATAAAATCCACTCAAATGCTCACCCGTAAGAACTAGTCTAATACTTTAAGTAAATCTTAATGTTTACCACAGTTGCTTTAAAAAAAAAA
>NW_008801765.1:0-535 GCF_000699145.1 Aptenodytes forsteri | reverse complement strand
AAAAAGAACAGTTTATTGGCATGAGTCACAAATTGGGGAGCATTTTTGGCCTACCCAGTCTACAATGATTACTTCCCTCCCTGTTCTTGGCCTTAGAAATCCATTGGGAATATCTACAGCATCTTAAATAATGTGGACAGGAGCAGTTCACTGGAAGTTAACAAACCAGGCTATACTCCCCCAAAGCCAGGCCTCAGAAAATTAACAATGGCTTTCAGCAAAACTAATGGAGGGAGATAAGCTATGAAGAGACATCTCTCTAGAATTAATAATGCAGCTGCACCAATTTATAGCAGCTGAAGATCCAGTCTTTTGCTTATCTTCTTCCCTGATAAAGCTGTCTCTCTTTTTAAGAACAGAGAGTTTTCTTCTTTTTTATTATCGTTTCTATTTTTCCGTCAATGGGTTATTTGTTCATTGGAATGCAGAGCTGACCTCAGCTGAAAATTCAATGAATGTCCTGCATGGCAATCCTTATCTCCAGAATCCCAGCTAAAAATGCCTGACCTGTGTATTTTCATTGTTCTCCCCAGCT
>NW_008801764.1:0-535 GCF_000699145.1 Aptenodytes forsteri | reverse complement strand
GCAGTCAGGTTAGTCAGCTGTAGCAAGGCAGAGTCCCTAGAGCCGATTCCTCTTTACCATCCAAACTTCCTTTAGCTGCATGAAGTGGGATGTACCTCTTGGGTCCCTGACCCCAGCTCCCCCAGTCCCTAGCAGTCACAATAACATAATATTCATAAACTCTTTGAGCACCTGTTTTAATACACTTGGGATTTACACTTCCATTGTGAGGGGCTTTTCTATAATGTGTGCTGTTCTGCTTGTCGGAAACATCTTTCTAATGTCCAGGTGAGGTATAGCTGTATTCAGCAAATACCCGCTTGTTCTCCTGATAGCTTTGCTGCTACCTCCTCGGTTTTCTTCACCTGCAACCTGTGGAAGCCGCAGTACCACGAGCACAGGCTGCACTTCACGTTTGACCAGGTCCAGTAAGTAAGCAGCTCCCCCAGCCAGATGCGCAGACTACCCTGGAAGCCAGCAGGTTACTGTCAGACTGTCCGACGCCCGGCGCCTGCTGTCGCCCTCGGTGCTCTCCCCGCCCGGGCTGGCAATCCCC
>NW_008801763.1:0-535 GCF_000699145.1 Aptenodytes forsteri | reverse complement strand
TTGTTAATCCACCGTCCCTTCTTCTTAAGAAGCTGATCTGGGGTTACTGGAGCTAAAGAAAACCTCCGACTTCGGCAAAGCCTTCAAGGTCATTGGCACCAAGATTTATTCCTTCGGGCTGGGAGGACGCTTTCTTTTCGCCTCCGTCATGACAGAGAAGGTCCTTGTCCCCCTCCCCGGTGCTGCCGGAGGGCAGGCAGCGGTGGCTCGCCCCCGCCTGCAGCTCTCCCCGGCGTCCCCTTCCTCTCCCTGCGAGGAAGATGAGGGATGACGATGCTTTGGTTCCCCAGGGTACCACGAGGCGCATCCACGTCTCCCTCGACCAAGGCGAGACCTGGAACATGGCCCAGCTCCCCTCCGTCGGGCACGAGCAGTTTTACTCCATCCTGGCCGCTAACGACGACCTGGTGTTCATGCACGTGGACGAGCCAGGTGGTGAGTGGGACCGGGCTGCGTGTGACGGGGACAGGGACGCGTCCCGGGGCTGGGGACAACTGGGAACCTCTCTGCAGCCAGCAAGCCAGCTCCTCGCCTG
>NW_008801762.1:0-534 GCF_000699145.1 Aptenodytes forsteri | reverse complement strand
CAAGTCTCGGCTGCAGAGCAGAGAGGCGGTCTGAGGTCTGAGGGGAGGAACCAGCTCTCCTACACTGCGGAGTTAACTCAACATTAGCTGGAATAGTGGTCCTCTCTGGCATCCATCCACACACACCAGAGTCTCCCGTCAGGCTGGGAAGGGGCTGCAAGCTCAAGTCAGCCAGCCAGTGGAGGCCCAGCCAAGCGCCCACCTCTGGCAGTAGCTCCAGCATCCTGCCATGGGACACTGATCCCCTCTTCCAGCCTGGCTGATAATAATTCCTGGCATCCCACACTATCCCTTGGCTAAACATGAGGTTAACTCTCCAGGACAGACCTTGTGCTGTCCTGGGAAACTCCTGCACCCAGGAAGCCTCGGTGGGATGAGAGGGCCCCATTGCCAGGCTGTGAGAAGAGAGCCTGAGCTTGAGGTGGCATCTGTCCTACCACAGGTGCAGCACCAGGTGGTGCCAAGCTCCTCTGCCATCCCCACCACCACCCCGTCTGCCCGCGCTGCTCCTTGCAGGAGGGCTGGCAAAGGTGG
>NW_008801761.1:0-534 GCF_000699145.1 Aptenodytes forsteri | reverse complement strand
GGGGTGGGTGTGTGTGCGGTAACGTGGCCTTTCCCAGCTCCGAGCAGTCATTTGCACATAACCCCGGGGACCGTACTACAGCGGAAGTCCCGAATGGGCCGTGACCTGCCTCTGCACATTCCTCACACCACACAGTGTAGAAACCTTTACTGGAGAAAACACGCAGCATCCAGAAACAAGCAGCAGCTTGAGCTCATTACATCAAGGACACAACACCGTGGCCCAAGGACTATCTACAGCACAGAGAGAGAAAGAGGCGCAGCATGCCACAGCAGACATTTACCTTTACTTACCAAAACCAGACCAAACCGAACCCACGAAGGTACACAGAACTAGAAAACACAGCCCAGAGGGTCCTCAAAACAAGCCCAGCAGCGCTCTTACCGGAGACCGGAGTAGATCTGAGGCCCTCCAAGACCTTAGGATTGCTCTCAGCACGGTTTGGTTTGGGAGGGCAGTTCCTTTGCTTTACGCTGTTTCTCCTGCAGTCCTCAACTGCCGCCATATCAGCGCCAAGCGGAGCAAAAAAAAAAA
>NW_008801760.1:0-534 GCF_000699145.1 Aptenodytes forsteri | reverse complement strand
GCTCGGCGGGAGGCCGCGGTGGCTGGCGGGCCTGGCCGGGATGCCCACGTGCCCGTGTGCTGTGCAGCCGTGCACCCGGGCACCCATGCACCCCTGAATGGAACGCACCCACGCACCAAATACCTGCGTACCCATGCACAGGTGCACCCATGCACCAAGTGCAGCCGTGCACAGGAGCGCCCGTGTACTTGTGCACCATGCACCCACAAACCCAACGCACCCGTGCACCAGTGCACTCATACACCCGTGCGCCCACTGCACCCATGCATGCGCATACCGATGCACCCGTCTACCTGTGCACCGTGCATCCACACACAGCTGCACCCTGTGCACCGATACACCCACGACTCAAACGCGCCCATGAATCACACACCAGTGCACCCCTGCACCATGTACCCATGCACAGATGCACTCGCGCACCCACGAATCGAATGCAATTGCACACCAAAGCATGGATACACCCCCGCACCCGCACCCATTGGTACCTGTGCGCCATGCGCAGATGCACCCGTGCACCGATACACCCACGAATCA
>NW_008801759.1:0-534 GCF_000699145.1 Aptenodytes forsteri | reverse complement strand
CAAATCAACTACAGTGACACAAAAAAAAGTCTTTTTGCTAGAGCTCTAAAGAAAATTCTCTCTGGATTTCCATTCGCTTACCATAAATCATCCACTTTCCGTTAACAAGGTGCCAAAATATTTTCATCCATTTAGCAGTGATAGCACAAGTGACGTGGCTGTTGGAGAAGACCACATGAAGCCCAGGACCCACTTCTGGATCTATTGAGACTGCACTTGGAGAACAGGAGGAAGTAAAGCTGTATTATCTCATTTCCAAGCAAGTATTTTGCATCTCTTTGCATAGCTATGCGCAAGAGAAAAATCAAGCAGAAACACTGGGTATTTTCTGAGACAGGTTTCAAACAAGCTGGCACTGCATCAGTTCTAATGATCCAACTATGCCTGGTCTCCTCCAAGGAGAAGTCATTTGGCAAGAAGGAGGATCTTACAGGTGACAGATGCTATCACCTGCAACGTTTTCTGTGTAAATAAGTCAACAATTTTCTACCACTTTTTTTAGTATACCTAGTATTTATATAGAATCATAGAATC
>NW_008801758.1:0-534 GCF_000699145.1 Aptenodytes forsteri | reverse complement strand
TCCCTCATCCACTTCTCTTGCCTCCTTCTGCATTGAGAACCCGGTGAGGGAAGCTCTTTCTCCTCCTCGTACTCCAGGATGAGGTCGTGCCTCAGTGGCCGTCTCAGCTGATACCCGCTCTGCCCTGTGAGCTCCTTCTTATGGGACATTGAAAGGGGAAGAGTGTTTGGCTTGGAGAGATGTGAGGGACTGGCTGAGGTGGCTCCTGCGCAACAGGCTTGGCAGAAACCTCTCTGGGCATGGCTGCTCTTTTAAGAGCGCGTGGGTCCAAGCGGAAGAAGCCCTGGTGTCTCCCTGCATAGCCTCTACCTGGCCACACAGCAGGTAGCTTGTCTGCTTTGTGGTGGGGAGCAGGAACCTGGCCTGCAGACCCCTGGGTATACGGAGAAAGCAAGCGATGCAAGGGGAGAGCTGAGGGCCCCTTCCCCAAGCTCAGCCTTGAAAGACAGATGCCCTCCCTGCCCTGGGTTGTTGCACAGTCAAAGAAGATCTCTGCACCAGGGTGTCACTCACAGCACAGAGGTACAAGGCACT
>NW_008801757.1:0-534 GCF_000699145.1 Aptenodytes forsteri | reverse complement strand
GTTACGTTCAACGCCCGCCACGCCCTGCACTGCGGGAAGAGTGGGAAGGGGCATGGCTGTCGAGGAGCCTTATGTCACTCATCAGGTTGGTGGGATCAGAGGGTCATCTGCTCCCAAATGCCAGAGAGAAACATCCGATCAGGAAATTAAAATGCAGGGACCCTGAGAAGATAATAAACCCCTCCTCTTCTGAGTTCTTTTTCTAGATTTCGGCTGTGAGTGCAACTCAACTAGTGTTTCCTGAATACTAAATGGTAACAAATTACATTGAGATAGTGGTTTTTATTATCGCCAAGGAGTCCCCAGTGCTTTACAAGCTGGTTTGTACACCACAAACAATCATTCCCCCCCACCCCAATGATGCACAGAGAGGTCTCGGCAGCTCAGAGCAGCATCACACCATCAGGGCAGGGGGACATCCGAACTGGTGGGTGGCACCGGGGCAGGGGGACAAGGACAGAGCCCACTCTGAGTGCAAAAACCCATTTGGGCAGTGTTCTGCAGTTCGCAGCAGCTTTTGCGGATATAGCTGTG
>NW_008801756.1:0-534 GCF_000699145.1 Aptenodytes forsteri | reverse complement strand
CTCCGCATCCTATCAACCTCATTTCTTGCTCCTCAGCTCGACTGGGGCTGCTGTTTGAATTTGCCAAACGCAGAGCCCACAGTTCTGCAGCCCTTTAATCATTCCTAGGGAAAATAAAAATGCAAAAATGTGCACCCGGAGCAGAGTAATGAAGCCCATGAGGGTCTATTTGTCAATTTAGAAACAATATTGTGATGTACAAAGGCTGTTTCTTAGCCTGATGTTCTGAGATTGCCTCCAAAATAGTGTCATAATTTATGTGTCAGGAAGCCCCTGTCAAGAATTATATCTGTGCTCTCAAGGAAATCCAGTCTGCGGCTGCATGGTAACAAGTGCTCATATTTTATTAGAACCACAACAATTTACTTGCAAGTCGCAAAAGGGAACCTGCATATTTAAGGAGCCTCCTCGAGCCTTGAGCTGCTCTGCAGGTGAGCTGCAGGCATGGGACGTACCCAGGGAGGGTGGCAGTTTCCCATGGGAAGCTCGCCCGGCGCTCCCCTGGGATGCCATGGAGGCAGGGTTTTGTCTTTC
>NW_008801755.1:0-533 GCF_000699145.1 Aptenodytes forsteri | reverse complement strand
CCCTGCCATCACAGACCCTGATGGGTGGGATGGAAAACAGCCAGAGGCTTCCCAGAGGGCTTCTTTCAATCCCCTGCCCAGCTGCTCCCAACAGAGCGGTAGCAGAGGAGGAGCTGCTGATAGCCTGCCTGGGTGGTTCAGCGTGTTAGGGAAAAGGAAACCCTGAGGGGCCCATGCAGAGAGGGCCCAGAGAAAGAGAAGGAGAGACAAGCCCATTGCTGGTGCATGGTCCATTCCCCGCAGCCATGCCACTGAGGGTGGGGGAAGCACTGCAAGGGAAAAAGAAGCTCAGAGAGATTGTCAGTATGAATGAAGAAGGAAGGGGGCAGTGGAAGGGGGACCTGGAGCTGAGCCAGGGACATCTTGATCTGCAGTGAAATACCTTCCCCTGAGCAGTAGCCACGGTAGCAGGCATCCTGGGGCCACGCTCCCCATGCTCACATTTGCACCCACATCCCAGCCCTCTCCATCCCACTTTTGCTTTTCTCTCCTCTGCCAGGTTGTTGCATGCTCTGGCCTGTGGATGGGACAGG
>NW_008801754.1:0-533 GCF_000699145.1 Aptenodytes forsteri | reverse complement strand
GTATGTCAGCCTGTGACTTGTTTCCATCAGGAATCCTTTGCCCATCTCATGGTACGGCAGAAATGGTGCAGGGGGAGCCTGACGCCGCGTTGACTGTGCCACAGCGCTTCAACAGTCAGACGTGCCTCGCAGGTGGGGTGGTGTGGGTGCAGACAACACCCTCTATTGCAGCTGCAGCGTCTTTCCCTACTACTGGCAGCGCCTGAGCCAGAAATGACTCAACTTTTCTATAAGATACTGACGGAAGTCTTGAGCACTGCTATTTAAGATCGTAGTATTACAAAGCTGAACTAAGCTGATGTGTAATGCATGCCACAGAGATCCATGGTCTGTTTTATGGAGTCACTTTGCAGAAGATTTAAAGCAATGTTTTACCATCAGTGATGAAAAGGAAAGAATGGATTTTGAGAATAGATGGAGGAACAGCAAGATTTAAGAAGAGTCCAGAAGTGTCAGGGTCCCACAAGGCCAGGGGCTCCCTGGGGCCAGGGTGCCAGGGGCTCCCCAGGGTGGCAGGGCAGGGCCTGGCAGCC
>NW_008801753.1:0-533 GCF_000699145.1 Aptenodytes forsteri | reverse complement strand
GTGTGCGCAGGTGTGCACGCATCTGTGAGCACGCAGAGGGGTGCACGTACGTGTGTGTGCAAGCATGTGTGCAGGTCTGTATGCATGCGTGCGTGTGCAGGTGTGCATCTGCACGTGCGTGCGCAGGTGTGTGTGGTGCATATGTGCGCGGGTGAGCGTGCATGCATGTGCACGCCTGTGTGTGCATGTGTGTGGATGCGGGTGTGTATTCGTGGGTGCGCGCGCGTGAGTGTGTGAGTGCGCGTGTGCGGGTGTGTACGTGTGTTTATGTACGCACGTGGGTGTGTACGTCTGTTTATGCACGTGTGTGGGGGTGCACGCGTGTTTGTGTACGTGTGTGGGTGTGAACGTGTGCTTACGCACGCGTGTGGGTGTGCACGTGTGTTTGTGTACGTGTGTGGGTGTGCACACGTGTTTATGTGTGGGGTGTCGTGGCTCTTGCCTTTGGAAAAGCCTTGTGCGCCTGGGGAAACTGAGGCACGCAACGCCTCCCCGGCCCCGGCCGGTCCCTGCAGAGCCGGGCTGGGGGATCC
>NW_008801752.1:0-533 GCF_000699145.1 Aptenodytes forsteri | reverse complement strand
ACGGGGCTGTTTGGAAGGCGCCGGTGCGGCAGAGGGAGATTTAAAGGGTCGGCGAGCGCCCACGCTCAAAATGCACGCTGGCGGCTCCCTTGGGCCCCGCTGTGGCTCCCTTCAGTGCGATCTCCTCCTCCTCCTCCTCCTCGGATGCTCGTGGCTGTGGCACTGCTGTTGTGGTGATGTGGGGGAGGCCCAGCCAGGACCGAGGTCTCCTGCCGGGATGGCAGCGCCGGGTTGCGGCACGCCACAGAGACCGGCCACAACTCGGCACACCCAGCCCGTTCGCAGCGCCCAGGCAGACCGGCTGCAGTTCCTGCGGTGTTGGGGTGGAGGTCCCCAAATTTGGGCTTCCCCAGGGGTTTTCTGCTGCGGGACAGGAGGGCGAGCCCCGTGCCAGCTGTGCTGGCTGGCAGCGGCACAGAGCCACGGCACAGAGGGCTGCGGGCCCCGCTCTTGCGCGTTCCTGCACGCTCCTGCAAATGCTTGCACGGCCTTGCACGCTCTCATGTGCCTTCTTGCATGCGCTTGCATGCATT
>NW_008801751.1:0-533 GCF_000699145.1 Aptenodytes forsteri | reverse complement strand
GATTATAAGCTTCGACTTGCTGCTTATAACTGATAAGGCAGTAAGAGCTGTATCTCTTTCTCCAGGACAGTTTTATCCTTGGCATTCATAGTCACTTGGATTTAGTTAGCGTGTGGTGCATTTCTTGACTTCAAGAACCAAGGCGTTAGCTTGCACAAGAATGTTGGTGTGGTTCCTCTTTGAGGAAGCTTAAAATCTTCATGCGAGAGTCTGTGGTATGCTTAAAACTCCTTAATATTCAGCAAGAAACAACGGCAATGAAAGCTAAAAGGCCCATATGCCAGAGATCAGTACTGTACAATTAGTTCTGCCTCTGGGTCTTTTTTTAGGAAGTAAGAGATGAGGAACTGCTGATAATTGGCACCCTTTATGTGAGCTCTGGGTTTTCATCTGAGCATGATGGAGCTAAGTGAAACTTGTTTAAAGTGAAATAGCAAAATTTCTCCAAAAGCTGAAAAGGAGGCAAAAGCACCTCCTTTAACTGAAGCCGGTTTTGAACAAATTTCTTTAATACTCTTCTGACAAAGGTTTGA
>NW_008801750.1:0-533 GCF_000699145.1 Aptenodytes forsteri | reverse complement strand
ACAGTCTTCTTGTCCAAGTGCTAAGCTTTTTCCATGGAGTCAGATAACTTGGCGATATCGAAAATGTGTCACAAACATTTGAAACAAGAGTTTAAGAAAAACTGGGTTCGCCAGAAAATCAAAATGCTGCTTTAAAACAATTGCATGGTAAAAGGTTGAAGGAGCTGCTTGCAGACAACTTGCAAATAACAAAAGAATGACTGCAACAAAGAATTGGCTTTGTCCCTACCAAACTACTGTTAATTTTAACAACTTGTTTTTAGTTTGCCCTTTGATGCATTTGGCCGCGGATGGAATTCACCTCCCCCTTCGGATTTTCATCTGTTTATTCACTTGCCCTGTTTTTATCTCCCTTTACAAAAACCTTCAAGTAGCCCCTTTTTGCCCATAGGGTTGTTTATGGATTTATCTTCATAACCAAAGGCTGTACTTGTATTTCTAAAATAATTTCATTAGCTTCTGACTTGTTTAGGGGTTTTGGGTTTTTCTCCCCCTTTTATGCTAGCTCCTTAATCCCTCATAATTTTTTTTTT
>NW_008801749.1:0-533 GCF_000699145.1 Aptenodytes forsteri | reverse complement strand
TTTTATGATCATCATTGGGAAATCAAGCCCTGAAATTCTTCGTAAGGGACGTTTGTACATGTTGGATGTACGCTCTGACTCAGTTTTCAGTTAAATCTTGTTCCAAGCACAACCCTAAGAGCATGATGCTTGTACTGATTTCAACATCACAGATTCATCGTCTCAGTTGCAGGGACGATCTCATCATGGCAGTTTATCAGCCCTCTGGAAGACAGAAGGAGAAGGTCTGAGGACTAAACTGTACCACTCGCCACAGCTAGGTAAGGCAAGGTACAGTCAGTGAGATGATTCTCATCTCAAGCCTCCTTCTTCATCAGTGAGCTTCTCTCACTTCACGGTTTACATGGAAAAGTTCACACTAAGGCATTTTATTCAGTAATCACCAAAGAACAAACTGTCTTGTGCGAAACCTGCTGAAGTTGAAACTAAATGGATTAATCACGAAAGGGCATAAATTGATAGTCCCCCACCTTGCAAGAGTGGGCTACATGCCTTCTGCAGAGGCTTTCAGAGTTAGCGTGAGATACAAGAAA
>NW_008801748.1:0-533 GCF_000699145.1 Aptenodytes forsteri | reverse complement strand
TGGAGCGTTGCAAAAGGACCTCCTGATGTCAAGTTGCATGGGTCTCCCGTTGCGTTTCCTCCCAGTCCGATGGCGGTTTGCACCCTGTGCTTGGTGCAGAGTGCTTTAATGTTTCCTTCAAGAGTCATGATGTCCCCTCTTCGCCTTCTCTCTTCTCTTCCAACTCGGTGTTACGCTGGCTGGTGTTGCAGTGTGCTTGGATAATTCAGTGGTGTTCAGACAGATTTATTCGTGCTCCCAGTTGAAGCGTCCTTCCCCGTTTCTCACCAACGGGGACCTGCGAGAGGGAGCAGTTCCCCTCCGGGAAGGAGGTTTGCAGCAAAGCAGAGCACCCGGATGGCTGAGGGACTCTTCCTGGGACGGAGGAGACCGACAGCACTTAATAGGAAAAGGCATTTTAAGGCCATCTGGCTTCAAAGGTGTATATTTATAAATACTGCTTGTAACGCTGCCGGAGGCTGTTTCCTGCAGCCGGGCGGTGGGGCAGGCTCTGCTCCCCATGCAGCTGCTGACGGGCAGCCTTGCCGGGCCTC
>NW_008801747.1:0-532 GCF_000699145.1 Aptenodytes forsteri | reverse complement strand
TGGGGCAGGCGTGCCTGGGAGTGGCAGGGCCGGCTGAGGTACAGGCTGCGAAGGAGCTTGATTTGGGCAGGGGGAGCTTCCTTGCGTTTGGGCGGACCCTCTCAGATCACCCTTCAATTACAAACAAATACCCACCGCAGGCCCACCAAAACGCCCAGAAACCCCCTCTCTGCAGACACTGGAGGTCCGTCTACTCTTGGGCCATGCCACTGCTTCCGCCTTGGAGAATGTTTACCAAGTGGGACCCTGCATTTCATGGGGGTGTTGCAAGTAACTCTGGCCGGGTTAGCCCAGGTCCCTGTGGGTGAGACATCCCAGGCGGGTGAGAGAAGAGGTCTTCAGATACGGCAGGGTGTGACCAGGCAGCGGGGAGGTTAAGGCGGCGGAGAGGAGGGTGCGTTGTGGTGTTCTGCCAAAAGCACAGCAGGGCACCGTTGCGGGCCCTCCTGCTGGACACGGCTTTCTTGACTTGTGCCCCATCCCAAATCTCTCTCTGCTGAGCCCCCAGGCACTGCCCGTTCTCAGAGGAGCC
>NW_008801746.1:0-532 GCF_000699145.1 Aptenodytes forsteri | reverse complement strand
CATGTCAGCAAAAGGGAAGACTGTGCTGTTGGTTGGAATGAGTTGAGGGTCTCTTAAAAATGATTCAGTTTTCAAAGTAATGTGGTTGTGTGTGATTTGCCAGTATAGAGGTATACCATCAATAAAAGCCCATTGGTATGCATGGGCTGAAAGCACTAAGCAATTCTTGGTGACTTTCTGTATGAAGGTAGGGCTTGAGACAGTCCCAAGGCTGACGTTAAACTGGAGACTTATCTGCTTGGACATTTCAGCTCTGTGATGCACTTTCAGGTCATCTTTTTACTCTTTTCTCACTTTCCCCTTGGCATTTTCAAGGAATTCTGCCTAAGTTACTGCAGCCAGTATTCAGAGCTGCTGCTTTCAGCAGCTGAACAGGGCTGGAAATGGGAAGGAGAACACGAAGGGATTCTTCTGAAGGTGGGAAATAGGAAGGCAGCTGTAGGCTGCTCTAGAATATCTTAGCCTGTACATGGAATAAGAGCAGGGTTTTAAGGTAATACCTGATGTCGGATGTATTTTGTGCTGTATTTTT
>NW_008801745.1:0-532 GCF_000699145.1 Aptenodytes forsteri | reverse complement strand
GAAAATCAAAGTAACCTCTCTTCATTAGGAAAACCAAATTAGAACGGAATGACTTTGAAGTAACCAGTCTGAAGGGACTGATTCGAGAAGCTGGTAAGCTTCGTTATACTTTCTTCATTGCTGTGCGCTCTCCTCCAAGTCAGAAATGAGGAACCATCACTGACAGCACTGGAAGGCTGTTATCTCCTCCAGTTATGTACACAGTTACTCAAAAGTATTACCCAGTTTATTCCAAACTGGGATACTCTTGGGTTAAATTTTACTTTAACAGCAAACAAATGGTTTTATTGATTTTGTAGATTGGTTCGTCTTTGGCACCTCAAGCTCGTTAGCCTGTTGCAGCTCATGAAACTGTCTCCATGGTAACACCCTACTGCAATCTAGCAGGCCCTTCTACGTGTGCTTCGCTCTCCATCGAATGCCACATACTTACGGTCAATATCACTGGTTTCCTGCTCACTCTGGTCCTTGTTCTTGTAGAAGGGAAATTTTCGGGAAAAGAGGTTCTTTTTACGCTTGTCATTGAATGACT
>NW_008801744.1:0-532 GCF_000699145.1 Aptenodytes forsteri | reverse complement strand
CAAAGTAGCCTGCTGAAAAGATTTTGTCTGCCTGTCAGTAACCATGTGGCACCAAAGGTGAAGTTAGAGCTGCACAAGCCATAGAAAAGCTCATTTATTCCTGAGAATATCTGTAACCTAAAATTAGCAGTAGACAGCACAATCCAGTGATATGGCATGCATATGTGATCCATGATGTCCATAATGCAGTCACTCAAATATCTAATGGAAGGATTTTGAGTTGCTTTCACAAGAGCTTGACTGTTGCGGAGGAGGCAGCTGAAAGGAGAGCTGGCCATAGGGAACTGCACGGGAGATAGGATGGAGAAGGTGCTGCGGGAAAGACCCAAACAGCAGCTGGGCGAGAGACACAGGATAAGCTCGAGCAGAACAAAAGCATCTGCACTGAAGCACAATCATAAGCATTTCAGCCTCTGCACTTGTTGATAATGAGTAAGGGGAAGTTGCACGATACTTGCACTGGTCAGAAATGACTCAAAGCTAAGCAGCTCCTTACAGGCTGTATCTGAGTGGCAGCCAGTCAGCATGGGGA
>NW_008801743.1:0-532 GCF_000699145.1 Aptenodytes forsteri | reverse complement strand
CAGAAGAGCTCCAAGGAATAACGTTACCGCGGGCTCCTGACCGGTTGTCATATGTCCTGGCGACTCCCGGGAGGAAAGGTCATACAACCCGGAACCGTATTAACTTTTGTGCACTGTTTCTACAGACTCGTGAACCCCTGGAGGACGTGCATCTTCTCCGCTCCGCTGTACCTTAACCAGCACCTACAGGAACGGAAAGAACGGTACAACAAGTAGCTGTACCCGAGCCTCTCCCTTCAGGAGAAGGGGACTGCACGTACAAACGTCCATGCGTTAGGAGGTTGAGGGGAGGCTGATTTGGCTTTCAACAGATGAGAAAAGTCTCTACTATCACAAGAACAAGACCAGTACATTCTCAACATTAAATTTCTAATCTAATTCTTTCTCCTCCCTTCTCCTGCCCAAATGAATAAAACCCTCCTCAAACAGATCTTGTGTTGAAGAGAGAAGCAGCAGAACTCCATGAAGTCCAGTAAACATACTGTGGCAACGAGTACCCACACAAAACCCAAAGACGGGGGAGTGGCGAAAG
>NW_008801742.1:0-532 GCF_000699145.1 Aptenodytes forsteri | reverse complement strand
CTCTCGGTTTGCTATAGGACCAGCAATAATATAAATCCAAGTGCAAAATTCCAGAGGAAACAAAGCTACAATTTCTGAAAACAGTCAACAGGTTCAGATGACAATAACGGGGTCATCAAAGTGACCTACAGGCTGCTCCTGTAAGTCAGACGATAACAACGGGGTCATCGAAGTCTATTTGCAGGGGCGTACCTGCAAATAGAGGAAGTTCCTCCAGATCACCCGGCTCTGCTGTGACAGCTGATACGCTCTGTGCTGTGTCTGAAGGTGGCGTGACCCTTTTCCACTGGGAAGCACAGACTCAGCTGAGCAGCCCTTGCACATGGCTGCAGCATTGGTGATTACCAGGACCTGAACAGGGCCCCTCCAGTGCAGCTGAAAGGCGCGTTTTCACCGGTATACCTTAACGTAGGCCCAGTCTCCTGGTTTCCAGGAACGGCAAACTTCAGTGGTGGGTTCTGGTCAATTTCTTTCCGCTGCGTGTGGGAAGTCCTTCAGTATTTCACATGGGTCCGCCCATTAAAATCTCGTG
>NW_008801741.1:0-531 GCF_000699145.1 Aptenodytes forsteri | reverse complement strand
CTCCTCCCGGTGCCCCCGGTCCCGCCTCCGGCCCTGATGCCGGGGGTGCCGCCGTGGCCGCCCGCTTCGCTTCCCTTTCCCTCCCCCCGAACGGGCTGTGCACGGAACTGCACCCCCGCGGAAAGGGGGAGCTGGAGTCCTGCTCTGACAGCCCAAAGAGAGAAAGGAAAACAACAAAAAAAAGTCCTTTTCGTGTTACCTGCTATAGAACACGTTGCTTTATTTCTATTGGATCCCCGAGACATTCATTCAGTCTCCTTCCCTTCATGAATTAAAACATGCTTTGCTTCTGGCCTGGGTCGCAGTAACACCACAACAAAAGGACAGAGAGAAATGGTTTTCAGAGACATGATGTGTTACCTTTATCCCTGGATTAATCATTTGTAGAGCAGAGATAAAGAACAATCTTAACCTCACATATTTTCATTCGTATTACAGGAAGGCTCATCTAGGGGTGAAAAAAAATAGTTCACGGTAATACAGGCAGTAATTAGCAGCTCCTGCACGGGGAATTTAACACCAGCCCTGTCT
>NW_008801740.1:0-531 GCF_000699145.1 Aptenodytes forsteri | reverse complement strand
GACACAACAGCTGCCTAACACATGTGCAGTGAAATCTTCACCCCATTTATGTGAGAAAACGTTCAACCTTTCATCAGCTTCAGAGCTGTAAGACTACCTGCCTCTCAGAGCATGAACTTCTTTCAGGGCTTTGATATACATTTGATACTGGGATGCAACAACAGTAATTGTATTGCTAAACAATTGCTGGTCGAGATTCCCTCCTCTGCGCATGCAGTTACGTTCGTCAGCTACCTCACCTAACTCGGTATTGTCATGAACTCAGGAACTGTGCTGCTGCTTCTTCAGCAGAAACGGAAATTAGTACAGCATCATTGCACAGTGATGTTTCACCACATTTTGACATTTCTTTTAATTGGTAAAAGCCTACAATAGTTCCAAATTACTGTACTATTAATTTAAATGTTTCTGTATGTTTTTATCCTAAATAGAATATACAATAAGTATATCAGATATAATGAAGAGTACTGTGATTCTTTGTTGCCCTTAATTTCCATTAAGCAATTAAAACAGTGGGAAAATTATGTTTAA
>NW_008801739.1:0-531 GCF_000699145.1 Aptenodytes forsteri | reverse complement strand
TACAAGAGGAGGATAGTTAGTTGTTATAAGTTGGAAAAACACCCCCACCCCCACAAATGGCCATTACTTCCCAAAGGACCTAGTAACGTTTTCCTTTGTGCTACTTCCCATGGTCAGCCCCACTTGCCCTGTGCCCATGCCCATGGAGGGGTAGGGGCTTGGGGGGTAGCAGGGAAATCCTCACCAGGGGCAGATGTGCGGGCTCAGTGCGCTTCCCATCCTGGCATCTGTGGTGCCGGGCTCCGTCCTAGCGTGTGCCGTGCCTCGTCCTGACGCAGGAGTGAAATCAGACTCAAAGATGTACTGAGGGGTTATAAAGTTCTCGTGCGGATGGACCCCACTACCCCTGCAGTAAGAGCTGCTCCTGGATACTTTATTAAACATGTCACTACAAACATTTCCTCCAAATAAGATCTGCTACTATTTTATGTGCCCTTTATCAATTAATCTGAAATTAACATTATTTTCTGCAAGTTGTCTGTATGAGAAGGAATCATTAATTTCAGGAATACCTCAGTCTGCAAGTCCATT
>NW_008801738.1:0-531 GCF_000699145.1 Aptenodytes forsteri | reverse complement strand
CCAGCATAGCGCCTCTATACTCATAGCAGCACAATCTATACCTTTGTGCAGATGCCCATGGCTGAAAGCAGGCAAAGCGTGTTCTCCACATGTGCTGCTCATCTCGTGGTTGTTACTCTCTTTTACTGTACAACCTGCTTAATTCATTTACATCCCAAGTCAAGCCTCTCACCAAATAACAAAAAGCTTGTGTCTCTTTCCTACGCAGCCATTACACCAATGCTCAATCCCGTCATCTACAGCCTCAGGAACAGTGACATAAGGGAAGCACTGTGGAGAGCTTTTGGCAGAAAGATGTTATCAGAAAGACTCACAACATTATCATTTTTCCAGTAGCAATTTCAGAAGTTTCAGACAATCTGTAAAGTTAAACACGATTAATATTGTCTTCAATTAAATGACAGCTGAATAAACATCCCAAATCTTGCAAAAGTTTGTCTGCCTATGCATAAGTCCAGTATGTTTTTATTCATTCACCCTCTTCATAAATTTCCAGATTTTCCAGGTTTTAAGAAACAACAACAAAAAAAA
>NW_008801737.1:0-531 GCF_000699145.1 Aptenodytes forsteri | reverse complement strand
TTTTTTTTTTCCTACCTGCTGACTTCTGTGCGGATCTGATGCCTGCCCTCCTCTCTTTCTTTTGCAAATGTCATGTTACTGGGGTTCCTCTGCTCCCTGCTCATGTCCTGCCGTTCTCTTGGTCCCAGGCTGCCCAGTGAGACTAGCGACCAAAAACCCAGCAGCAACCCACCGAGACCGCAGCGACCTCCGCAGCCGTGGGGCCGTGGGGCCCGAGGCGGCAGGCTGCGGCACAGCGGGGAGGTACACAGTGACAACTCTCGAGCCTGCGTGGGGTCTGGCAGGATAAAAAGGCCGCCCAGGAAGAAGCCAGATAAAGCCCTGTACGTCCCCAAGGCGATGCGCAAGAAGGCAGAATGGGGGGAGCAGGAGAGCCCGGTGGCGGCCGGC
Organism: Aptenodytes forsteri; assembly: GCF_000699145.1. Taxonomy (NCBI): domain Eukaryota; kingdom Metazoa; phylum Chordata; class Aves; order Sphenisciformes; family Spheniscidae; genus Aptenodytes; species Aptenodytes forsteri. The sequence continues at coordinate 141 of NW_008801737.1, read as the reverse complement.
ACCGAGTCAGGTGGGGATATGGCACAAGAAGAAGAGATCTGCCCTAAAGCTTCAGTCGGGGATGCCCAGGAGGAGCTGGGTAAGTCTGAAGGCAGCCCAGGTGGCGTCTCCTTGGCCCTTGGCAAGCAACAGGAGCCTGGC
>NW_008801736.1:0-531 GCF_000699145.1 Aptenodytes forsteri | reverse complement strand
AGGAGGGGGAGTGAGAGAGTGACTGGGTGTCTGGCAGCTAGCCAGGGTCAACCCACCACAAGGGCTGAGGACTTTCTTTTGGTTATGTTTTTTCCACATAGATAAGGTTCTGGAGGAAAGTCAAGTCCTACTATTCCTCCTGTAGAGAACCTTCCAGACAGGCATCGATCATTTGGTCACTCTAAGAGCAGTGGTGGTGCTCTCAAGCGCCCCAAACCAGCAGATGCAGGCTTGTCATAATTTCCCCTTTTCTGACTAAGAAGGAATGTGGGAAGAGGCTATCTGGAGATTGCGGGAACCTCTTCAGCTGTTACAACCCTTCCTGAGGTACTGCCTCCTGCATGGTGGGACAGCTGGCTGGTTTTCCCCTCCTGTATTGACTGGTAGGTTAAGATGTTAAGCTTTGCTGAGATCAAGGCCCAGTGAAGCTGACCTAACCTGATTGTTGTGGCTGATTTTTCAGAGCTGCTTGACTCCATCAATTACCTCTGCTAGCCATGTCCCATTTTTGTCTCCCTGCACCTTGTTCTT
>NW_008801735.1:0-531 GCF_000699145.1 Aptenodytes forsteri | reverse complement strand
AACCTTGACACACAAACCCAATACACCTTATTTACCAATTCTGGCAAGGGGAGGGGGTGGACAGAAGAAATCTGCAGAGCAGGAGCTCCTTGGCACAAAAATACAGGTTCTTTACAAAGAACCATCTCTGAGGTTATTTCTTTTGCCAAGCAGGCCAGCTTCTTCAGTAAGCTCCACATCTTCCCAGTGACACAAAGCAGCCTGAAGATAAGATTTGTTCAAGCATTTTTAAATCTCCATTTCTAAAACAGTTCAATGCAGTAGTCAGCTTTGCCTGACCCATAATCTTTAAATAAGCCCACAGAGCGATCAGGTCACTCTGCCGCCAGGTCAGGTTTTCTGAGGTGCAATAAAGATATTCTAGAAATCCTGCCAGTTTTTCCTGGACTTTTTTCCTTTGAGGCAGTCTATCACTGTCCGCGAGTTTAGGGCAATAATCAAGCCTGACAGTTTACTCTGAGAACTGCTATTTTCAGGGACTGATTGTTAGACTTGAACAATGTGCAGTGGAGCCAATTTAAAGATGTTCTT
>NW_008801734.1:0-531 GCF_000699145.1 Aptenodytes forsteri | reverse complement strand
AGAGTCCCAGGTCAATACTGATCCAATAAAGGACATGACACAGCACACAGTTATCTCCCACCTTGTGTGTCCTATCTACTCATAGGGAAATCCTAATATCCAACTTGTTTTCACTTGGAAAGAATGTTTTTTCATTTTGCCTTGTTAGTGAAAAAAGCCTATTCAGGAAGAACATGTGAAACATAAAACCTGAATATTAAGAAATCCCCGGAGCCCGGGCAGCTGCAGCCTGTGTGACTGCTCTGCCTGGAGAAGGGAAAGGTGAAGTTATCACAGCTCTGCTGTGGAGCAGGAGCACCCACGCCTTTGCTTGTAGACATTTTTTCCTCACTATGTTTGATGCATTTTATACTTAACAGCTGAGCAGGTAGAGACGATCTCACCGTTGCATTGATTCTGCAGGCAGACATCATAAAATTTCCCGACGTTAGGAGGCAATGCAGTAGTTAGCAGGTTCACAGTACTGTATGGTCCCAGCGGCCAACCTCGCAGCAGAAGGGAGACTGCAGTATCGGGAGAAACAGTTGAGGC
>NW_008801733.1:0-531 GCF_000699145.1 Aptenodytes forsteri | reverse complement strand
GGGCACGTTGCTGGCTCATGTTCAAATTGTTGTCTATGAGGACCCCACAGTCTTTTTCTGGGAAGTTGCTTTCCAGACAGTTGTCCACCAGCTTGTATTGGTGCATGGGGTTATTCCTTCCCAGTGCAGAACTTTGCAATTCTCTTTGTTGAACACCTCAAGATTCCTGTTTGCTCCTTTCTCCAGCCTGCCAAGGTCCTAATGAATGGCAGCAAAAAAATGTAGTGTATCAGCCATTCCTCTCCAATTTTCTATCACCTGCAAACTTGCTGAGGGGGATGCACTCTTTCCCATCGTCTGAGTCATTTATAAAGCTATTAAACAGTGTTGGAACCAGTATTGAGCTCTGGAAGCTATTAAACAATGTTAGACCCAGAATTGAGCCCTGGGGTACACCTCTGATTAGTGGCCTTCAGCTGGACTTTGTGCCTCTGATCACAACTCTTTGAGCCTGGCTGAACTGCCAGTTTTCAATCCACCTCGCTGTCAACTTACCTAGTTTCTATTTCATCAGTTTGTCAATGAGGATGT
>NW_008801732.1:0-530 GCF_000699145.1 Aptenodytes forsteri | reverse complement strand
GACTCTCACACTTTGACCCTGATAGGAAAGTGCCCAAAACCCCAGTGGGATAAAAGAGTCCAGTTTGCACCGAGCAAAAAAAACAACCAAATGACTGAATGAAGAACTCCTGCTGACCTGCCCCAGAGATCTCAAGCCATCCTTCCCCAAGGTCAAATGTGCAAGGGAATTGCTACCAGTGAGTTCTGGAAAACCAGTCTACAGAGATGCCTGGTGGGGCAGGAGCAGCACAGGTGCCTGGACGATCATTGAGAGGGCCGTAGAGTGTAGTGGTAAGTGAGGCAGCAGCAGCTCTCCCATGTCCCCTCTCTACCTTCACCCTCGATAGCCGGCTGTGACGTTGCCCAGCTGAGCTGCAGGCACGCCACAGTCCCTCCTTGGTGCTGTGTTGCCCGTGCAAACTGTTAAAGAGGACAGCCCAGGCAGGAGGCAAGAGACAAGATAGTGCCAGCCGAGCAAGCTGGCAACTCCTGCAGTGGTTCCTGAGCAGTACAGAGGGAGAGCCCCCTCCCAACAAGCCTTGCTGAGGG
>NW_008801731.1:0-530 GCF_000699145.1 Aptenodytes forsteri | reverse complement strand
CTAAATAAATAAACTATTTAAGTGAGGTTTTTTTTTTTTACCACAATAAGTGTGGGGAAAAAAAATCTTAAAATGATATTAAAAAATTAAACATCTGAAAAAGACAGACTCACATCTGACTAAAGAATCAGTATTCTTCTGACAAAGCTGTCCCATCAGATTATAGTAACTACAGGACAGGCATTCTTGGCAGCGTGTTTTCTGTTTCATGTCGAGATGTATACAGGAGTATGAATCCTGAAGAGTTAAAAGGAAATTCTTAGGAAAATAACTATATTATCCAGCATGTAAGTGAAATATCGAGTATCTGACTACGTTATAAAAGGTTACTTTTTACACTGTAGAAGTCTTACCTCCAGAGTTCTTCCAGCATCTGCTTTCAGCCTCTGCTTAAGAGTATCTACCAGTTCACACACAGAGCATTCCACTTGCTGACTCTGTCTACAAAAACAACCTTACAGTCACCCACAGGGAATCAAACATAAGGAATACCCTTTGTTATTTTCCAGGCACACACCCCAAGTCCTACT
>NW_008801730.1:0-530 GCF_000699145.1 Aptenodytes forsteri | reverse complement strand
AGTCTTAACACCACTGCCAGTTGTGAAGGTACTTTGTAAAGTATGATCTGTTAGTACTTTGAAAGTGACTTGAGATCACTACAAAGCTTGTGCCAGAGGCATGCACAGTCTTATTGATTTGTATTTGGGCCGTTCTTTCTGCTATTTATCTTTTCAACAGAAGGTGACCTGATAGCTCTCTGTTAAGTAGGTGCATAGGGAGATGGTTTCTGGCTATAGAAGGTTCTTTATCTGGTACTGAGTGATATAAAAAGATTTCAAGTTAAAGATTAAGAGTTATGTATGAAGAGACTCTGCTTTTTAGTGTGGGTTTTATTGGGGGCTTTTTACCTGTAAGTTTTGATCTGATAAAAGTATTCTATTACAATAGCTTTTGAACAGCAAATCTGTGTTTTCATGTAGCTGTGAATGTTAAAAAATAGAATCCACTTTTGTGTGAAACTTTCTATTTTCTTTGAAAGAAATCAAATGCTTGAAAAACAAGTGTCTTGAAGATTGATTTACATGGAAAAGGTATCCACAGTTGTTGT
>NW_008801729.1:0-530 GCF_000699145.1 Aptenodytes forsteri | reverse complement strand
AAAAAAATGACTCAAATTGTGAGACTGATACCTACGAAATGTAGAGCTGCACAGCAGTTTCTCAGTCAGTTTGTTCATGGCGTGTCCAGGTGTGGTTGTCCTCTGTGCTCTTTGGCCCCCACCTCGCTGAAGACAGGTTTTGCAAAGAGAGCTTGCTAAAGCCTGGTAATGTGAGGACACACGGGGTTTCCTTTGTTAGCTAGTGTCTAACCCTGGCCTTGGATTCCAGCCTTGAAGCTACTTAATGTCTGCAGAGGTTTCTTTAACTTGCTGTCTGGGACTTTTTAATAAAGACATTTTGGAAGACCATATAAACGCTATTCATCACGTTGCTTTCTGTAATTGCCGTCTTGTTGACTGTCTCGGGCTAATCTAATAGACTGGAGAGGAGTGGTTTTCACTTTCAGAAGCCCGCCTCTTTGTTCCTTGTTATCTTTGGCTGAGTGTTTGATAGTCTCATTTCCATAATTCCATTAGTGTGTGTGAATTCAGCATCTTATTAAAGATTTTTCCCAGTCTATTAAAAAAAA
>NW_008801728.1:0-530 GCF_000699145.1 Aptenodytes forsteri | reverse complement strand
GTGGCAGCACTGTACGGGGCCGGCTGTGAGGCTGTTGGGGCTCTGCTCTCTGCCGTTCCTCTCTATCCCGGAGGGCACAGAGCCCCATCCCTTGCTGGGCCTCTCCTGGGCTGCCCCGTTGGGCCATGGGGTGCTGCAGGGTCGCTCCGTCCTTGCATAGCGCACAGGCAGGAACGATGGCAGGTTGGTGCTGTCCTCTGCCACCACCTGCCTGTCTGTCCCTGGCCATGGCACCCAGCCTTCACTCCCCACTGCAGCCCCTGCACCCGCACACGGACTGGGGCTGGAGGGGGACCAAACCAAAATTACCATTAGAGTGTTTAAAAGCTCCTGGACAAGCAGGACCCCGGTTTTCAGCTGCTGTCCCAAACTGGAGCAGAGGCTGCATGTGCCTGGGGAAGGCGGCGCAACCCTCCTGCCTGCCCGGGCGGCCAGGGCTGGTGGTTTCGGCACTGGACATGCACAGCATTGGCAGCTCCGGCACTGGGAAGGTGGCAGGGCCAGGGGGTGGCAGGGAGGTGGTGGCAGTG
>NW_008801727.1:0-530 GCF_000699145.1 Aptenodytes forsteri | reverse complement strand
CTTTCATTTTTTTCCTGCAGTTGCTTTTACTCTTGACATTCAGCTTACTCAACAAGTCCTGATATGACACTCCATAAAATCTTTATCCTGTAAAAGCCCTGCTGTGAGCATTGCCCAGTGCTTCCAGAATTTGCATTTAGCATCCATTCATACGACTATATCGGTGGGCTTTTCTTATCATTGAGTAGACCTCCAGCTTTATATGAAAGGGCACAAAGTTAATGAAAACAGCATTAAAACTCCATTAGCATTTAGTGAGATTATTAAGCCTTGCTCTGACTTAATATTCGTTTCAGCATATATTTTTTTAACTCACAATACCCAGAACCTGAGACAGCAGAAACAGTCCTATCATTGAGCCCATTTTTCAGGTGAGGATGTTATTTCAGAAGGAATTGAAGGCTTTGATTGTGAAGGGGATTGTTCGAGGGTTTGGGGATTTTTTATGTGGTTTTTTTTTTTTCCTCCTTTTTTCTTTTAAAGGAAGAGACACTCATAGGAGTTTATAGAATCATAGAATCATTAAGGTT